>NC_072383.2:39191333-39495166 GCF_028885625.2 Pongo pygmaeus | reverse complement strand
TGCTAAGAAGTTTATGTGGATTATCTCAGTTAATCCATGCAACCGTCCCTCTAGGGGAGTTATTATTGTGTCCATTTTGCAGATGAGAAAGCTGAGGTTGGGAGGATAACTTGCCAAGCTCTCACAGCCAATAAGTGGCAGATCTGGATTTGAATTTGGGGTCTGCCTGGAGAACAAGCTTTTAACCATGATACTGTCAGCCACAGCCCCATCTGGAAGGAGCTTACTGCCCGGGAGAGACAGTGAAGTACACTTTGCTGTAAAAAAACTCTGTAATAGAGACATATCCACATCAGAATAGGAGCATGGACAGGGAGCGACTTCTCTTGCTAGGAGGAGCTGAGCAAGCTGCAGGAGTGACATTTTTAGCTTCCTCGTCTTGGCTACACTGTCTTGCTCCCACCTGGTTTCAGCTTGCTTCCTCTCACTCTCTGCTGCTCACTCGCCTCACAGTGTAACTAGGCTTCCCTGTGACTCCTCTCACCTCTTCCTAAAGGTGGGCAGTTTTCTTCTGCTGAACATCTGGAAATATGCCAATGCAGAGGTAACTCAAAAAGCCAACTAAGGCTGGGCGCCGTGGCTCATGTCTGTAATCTCAGAACTTTTGGAAGACAAAGCGGGCAGATCACTTGAGGCCAGGAGTTCGAGACAAGCCTGGCCAACATGGTGAAACCCCGTCTCTACTAAAAATAAAGCCGGGTGTGGTGGCGCACTGTAGTCCCAGCTACTTGGGAGGCTGAGGCACAAGAATCCTTTGAACCCTAAAGATGGAGGTTGCAGTGAGGAGAGATGAAGGTTGCAGTGAGCTGAGATTGTGCCACTGTACTTCAGCCTGGGCGACACAGTGAGACTCTGTCTCAAAAAAAAGTCAACTAAAGGGAGACATTTATGAAGCCTTTCTGATATTCTGTGTGAAAATATTTTCACACATTCACTGGGGATGCCTTCCCAACTAATTTCCAATGGAACTCAAGGCTGGAAATATGCTTTAAATGCTTGACCATTCTAGGCTTAAATAAGTAATGCATCGAAACAACAGCAAAAATAGATACTTGCAGCAGAAATTTCGGTACAAAATTTTGCTTGTACCAAACATTTGCATAGTCTTTTTCTGTTTGCTTGTTTGAAGTAAGAGATGGGTCAGATTGGTGGAAGACAACTGATACTTATCAAAGTATGTCAGTTAGGCTATTTGTTAAAATTCAGATACCTGCACTCAATCCAAAAATTCTTATTCTCAGATAACATTTTGGGGGTGGTGGAGTCCAGGAATCTGTATTTAAAAATATTTCAGATGATTAAAAAAAAATGCCAACTAGTCAGGGCAAGGTGACTCACGCCTGTAATCCCAGCACTTTGGGAGGCCCAGGCAGGCAGATCATCTGAGGTCAGAAGTTCAAGATTAGTCTGGCCAACATGGCGAAACCCTGTCTGTAAGGGGTGGCATGTGCCTGTAATCCCAGCTACTCAGGAGGCTGAGACATCACTTGAACCCAGGAGACAGAGGTTGCAGTAAGCCAAGATCACGCCACTGCACTCCAGCCTGGGTGACAGAGCAAGACTTCATCTCAAAAAAGAAAAAAAAAAGAAAAAAATGCCAACTAAAGTTTGAGATCCATTACTTTTAATTAATTAATTAATCTAGCCATTCAATATTTAATAAACTCTGTGATCTGCCAGTTTTTTTTTTTCTTTTTTGATTCCTCAGCTCTTTGAATTCTCTGCCAGTCATTTTATGGGTTATAATGACATGGTCTCTTCATTTCAAGGACTCACATTGTGTCCGGAATTGGTGGGTTCTTGGTCTCACTGACTTCAAGAATGAAGCCGCCGACCCTCATGGTGAGTGTTACAGCTCTTAAGGTGGCGCGTCTGCAGTTTGTTCCTTCTGATGTTTGGATGTGTTCGGAGTTTCTTCCTTCTGGTGGGTTCCTAGTCTCGCTGGCTCAGGAGTGAAGCTGCAGACCTTTGTTGTGAGTGTTACAACTCTTAAGGCAGCGCGTCTGGAGTTGTTTGTTCCTCCTGGTGGGCTCGTGGTCTTGCTGGGTTCAGGAGTGAAGCTGCAGATCTTCACGGTGAGTGTTACAGCTCATAAATGCAGCGTGGACCCAAAGAGTGAGCAGTAGCAAGATTTATTGCAAAGAGCGAAAGAACAAAGCTTCCACAGTGTGGAAGCGGACCTGAGCGGGTTGCCACTGCTGGCTCGGGCAGCCTGCTTTTATTCTCTTATCTGGCCCCACCCACATCCTGCTGATTGGTAGAGCCAAGTGGCCTGTTTTGACAGGGCGCTGATTGGTGCATTTACAATCCCTGAGCTAGATACAAAGGTTCTCCACGTCCCCATCAGATTAGACACAGAGTTTCGACACACAGGTTCTCTAAGGTCCCACCAGAGCAGCTAGATACAGAGTGTCGATTGGTGTGCTCACAAACCTTGAGCTAAACACAGGGTGCTGATTGGTGTGTTTACAAACCTTGAGCTAGATACAGAGTGCCGATTGGTGTATTTACAATCCCTGAGCTAGATATAAAGACTTTCCACGTTCTCACCAGACTCAGGAGCCCAGCTGGCTTCACCTAGTGGATCCCGCACCGGGCTGCAGGTGGAGCTGCCTGCCAGTCCCGCCCCGTGTGCTCGCACTCTTCAGCCCTTGGGTGGTCAATGGGACTGGGCGCCATGGAGCAGGGGGCGGCGCTCGTCGGGGAGGCTCGGGCTGCACAGGAACCCAGGGAGGCGGGGGAAGGCTCAGGCATGGCAGGCTGCAGTCCCGAGGCCTGCCCCGCGGGAAGGCAGCTAAGGCCCAGCGAGAAATTGAGCGCAGCGCCGGTGGGCTGGCACTGCTGGGGGACCCAATATACCCTCCACAGCCGCTGGCCCGGGTGCTAAGTCCCTCATTGCCCGGGGCCGGCAGGGCCGGCCGGCTGCTCCAAGTGCGGGGCCCGCCAAGCTCACGCCCACCTGGAACTCCAGCTGGCCCGCAAGTGCCACACACAACCCCGGTTCCTGCTCGTACCTCTCCCTCCACACCTCCCTGCAAGCTGAGGGAGTGGGCTCCAGCCTTGGCCAGCCCAGAAAGGGGCTCCCACAGTGCAGCGGTGGGCTGAAGCCCTCCTCAAGTGCTGCCAAAATGGTAGCCCAGGCAGAGGAGGCGCCAAGAGCGAGCGAGGGCTGTGAAGACTGTCAGCACGGTGTCACCTCTCAACATGTCAGTGAGAGACATATAAGGAGGGTCCACAGAGCAGGCAAGTTATATTATTTAACCACTCTAGGAATCCTGGAATCTCCTGGCTGACCTTCAAGGTATGAGACTCTGTAATTAGAACCTTTTAAATAAGCTCCTTTTTAGCCTGGGCAACAATGTGAGACCCCATCTCTACAAAAAATTTAAAAAAAATTAGCTGGGCATGGTGGTGCATGCCTGTAATCCCAGCTACAGGGGGGACTGAGATGAGATAGGATTGCTTGAGCCCAGGCATTCAAGGCTGCAGTGAGCTGTGATTGTGCCACTGTGCTCCAGCTTGGGTGACAGAGTGACACTCTGTCTCAAAAAAAAAAAAAAAAAAAAAAAAACTCCTTGGAAGAAATTTTGGAGAGCAGTTGTTCTGTCTGTCATTTTGTGAAACAGAGAGATTATACTCTCACAGCAGAGCCAAAAGTGAATCCTGAATTCTACAGGAAATGAGCAGGGTAGGCAGGGAAAGGCACTAAGGAGTCTGGATTGTGCTCCTGAGCCCTGGGCTGGAGTTGGTTGGGAGAGGTATCTGGTGCTGCCTAGCAAGTGTTTCTTAGCTTGGTGTCAGATGCCAGGGGAGCTTAAAAATACACAAAAGAGCCAAGCTTCCCTTTTGTGGGAATTCTAGCTGGGTCGGAACATTTTCCCACCATGGTAAGAGAGAAGCAGCTGCCTTAGCAGTGAGGGGAAGCCACATAGGGCCTTTGATTTGCATGTGTCCACAGGCATCAGTTCAGTTCAATGAGCTGATGAAATTGATTTTCTCACTGCATTGACTGGTTGTCAAAATGAATTGCTTTGGTGATTGGCTGGTTCAGCATCTTGCAGATATAGCCACCAACTCCAATGACTCGATCACATTCTAAAAAATGAATTTCACAAAGGTGCTGTTTTTAAACCAAGTTTCAATTCATTTTGAGAAAGTTGAGCATTCGCTAAAAAGTAGGTAAAAAACCCTCTTACTTGATGACATTGACAAACACTTGGTATAAAACATTCAAGGTTTCACATAAGAATTAATTTGGCTGAACTTTACTGTGCTTTGACTTTGAGACTAGTATGAGTGATAACTAAATAAGTTAAATATATTCTACTTTGCATTCAGCAGGTTTGCAGTGTTTTTTTTTTTCTATCTGTTATAACTTTCTTCAAATTTGTGAGTCATACTGTCAATCAAAGGTTGGGACAAAATTGTGAAGGGCCTTCAATGCTAATCAAGAGGATAGTTTTTCCACAAAACATAATTTTTTTGCCTGAATTGCTAAACACTATTTGCAATTTTCAAAGTCTGTGTAGAAAACAAATATACTCTGCCTTCAAGTAGGACATGCATGATGAGAACCCTCAAATGATATTAGCAACACTCATATAGCATTAGTGAAATCCCTGTCATTAGGAAATGTTATTTTATATAAAAAAGTTGATAATAGGATACAAAGATGCTAATATGATTAGGTGATGAGCTGATAATGGGAATTTTTTTTCATATCAGTGATTTTCATTCATCAACAGCAAAGCTGATCTCCCTAATATGATATGATATTATAATAAAACCAAGGCAGAGAGTCAGCAGTGAAATTTATGGTGCAAAAGAAAAGTCAATAGCATTATAAATCTTATAAACTGATTATATTTCAGCTGTCAATGTTCTTGGCTGGGAAATCTCCTTTAATACCCGTGTCTTAGTCCTATTTACTTTAGTGATACTGAGTAAGGAAATGAAATAGATTTAAATCTTTATCTTAAGGATAACTTTAATGAGTGACAGTCAATTCCACATGGCCTGATGGGTACAGATCTGCCACCTTTGCTTGACTACACTCCCATCCAATTAAATGCATATTTAAATGTAAGTAGTAGGCAGGGTGGAGTCAGTGGAATTTAAATAGAAACCAACAGATATAAACTAAGTTTTCTGTGATACAATGGCTTTAAGCAGTAAATGGCTACCTGAAGGTGTGGGATAGCCATTTGAATATCATCAAAGGATTACTAGCAGGCTTGTATCATGGATTAGAGAAGGGAAACCCTTCTTTTCAGTGTAAATGTAGTCTAGCCAAGGAGGCTTTTCGGAAAAGCATCTCCCTCAGAGAGAGGGGGCAAAAAGCAATGAGATTCCATTGAGCCATTCAATCATCCAACTACAATCTCTTGAGCTTAAGCAAAAATTCAGTATATAAGCAATACATGTCAGAGTAGTGACTAGAGGGCTTCCCTGACTATCAATGCTTTGGAGGAATTCTCCAAGGGACCTGGAGTCCTAGCAAGCTGTTTCTTGTTTGGTGGTACTGACAGAATATAAAATGTACCACCAGGAATATAAAATGATGGCTCTCTCTTCTAGCTTATAAATTAAGAAAGAGTTGGCATATAAAAGTTGCTCTCAAAAGTATAACAAATACTGCAGTAAGATATGAAAGTCTTAGTGTGAGTCTAATTTCAGTGTCTAATGCCTTGTCTATAATTCTGTTGTTCAACATTATTAATATATAGCACCAAACATGGGGATGATAAATACAGGCAGCTCAGCAAATTTGTATGTATAGACAAAGGACTGGGAGAAATACCATTACTGAAAATGCTTTGTGCTTTGGGGTCTTAATGTATAACGACACCTACTGCAGTGTGGAATGCAGAAGTAGGCAGATCCTTCCAGCAGATTTAAAAAAGGCTTTATGTTGGGGACACCAGGAGAGCTTTGTTAGAACCTTATTTTACCTCTATTTTACCTTTACCATGACATGCCAGAGGTGTGTTTCCCAAAGGGAGGCCTGTTCATTTAACTTTTATAAATATTTTCACCCTCAGGGGTTCCAAAACACTTTATAAAGTAGATTTCAGGCTGGGCATGGTGGCTTACACCTGTAATCCCAGCACTTTGGGAGGTCAAGGTGGGCAGATCACCTGATGTCAGGAGTTTGAGACCAGCCTGACCAATATGGTGAGACCTCGTCTTTACTAAAAATGCAAAAATTAGCTAGGCATGGTGGCATGTGCCTGTAGTCCCAGCTACTCAGGAGGCTGAGACAGGAGAATTGCTTGAACCCAGGAGGTGGTGGTTGCAGTGAGCTAAGATCATGCCACTGCATTGCATTCCAGCCTGGGTGACAGAGTGAGATTCCACAGCTTCTCTCATGTGGATAACTCTTGTTGGCTTCCAAATATGGAGGAGAAACCTCATACATTGTGTATGCAGGGCCAGTTCACTCTTGATGAAATAGTCACTGGACTAGCCCAGGGCCAAAGAACTTCCTTCTGAGAAAATATTTAAATTGAGCAAAATTCTCACTTTAAAATCTGCATTAAGCTCTCAGGTTACCACGAACTTCACTGGGCTAAACTTGGGCTAGATTGGACTGAACTTGGATCAGAAGCTACACAGGTCCATTTTCCTGTCCAGGTGAGAAAGAGTTGCTTGGAACAGACAGTAAGGAGAACAGCCCCCGGGAAGCTGCAGAATTCTTTCTGTGACCTTCTGATGCTTCTGAGATTTGAACTTTGGCTTCCATCCAGTTGGATTTCCTACCTGTCCCCACTACCCCATTTAATTAATCTGCTCTTGCTTGTTACCCTAAGCACACAGGCTGATTCTTTTGGTTCCTGGTTATTTGCTCTGTGTTGCCCTGCTTTCCTTGGCTTGAGACCTGATCTAACTGCTGTGCACTCAGATACTACTTTTAACTCTTTATGTACCGCAGTCCTTGGATTCTGCTGCTCAGTCAGTTTTGTCCCAAGAAACATGGCAAGTAGGCCAGAACTAAGTCATCACTTGTGATTACTAAACTAAGTAGGGATTAGCTCCTGACTTCTTTGTCAGGCAATGGGGTTTAAGAAAGTTTTTAAAAAATACTTGATTATGACCGGGCGCGGTGGCTCACGCCTGTAATCCCAACACTTTGGGAGTCCGAGGTGGGTGGATTGCCTGAGCTCAGGAGTTCGTGAACAGCCTGGGCAACACGGTGAAACCCCGTCTCTACTAAAATACAAAAAATTAGCCCCCCAAATTAGCTGTAGTCCCAGCTACTTGGGAGGCTGAGGCAGGAGAGTTGCTTGAACCTGGGAGGTGGAGGTTGCAGTGAGCTGAAATGGTGCCACCGCACTTCAGCCTGGGTGACAGAGTGAGACTCCATCTCAAACAAATGAATAAACAAACAAAAAAAACTTGATTATAGTAGGGCTACTTTTTAAATTTTTCCCTTTTCTTCTATGAATATTTTGCCCCTTAAATTATGTTTGTCATTATTAAATATTATGCATAAGCAAGTGCTAAAATAGATCTTTCCAGTGAGTTTCTAGCTATAGACGCTTTCCAGCCACAGCACATGTCAGGCATTGTAGCCATCCCATTGGTTTATGTAAACATCAGATGAAGTGAGGGGAAGGATGGGGTCAGGGAGGCAGGTAGAGGAGGAAGAATGGTCAGCAGGAGCAGCCTCCTGGCATCACATCAATTACGAGAGCTAATTATCTTGAGTGCTAAGCATCTACCACGCATTTTTTTATGCAGTCTTTAGAACTGCGCTGGGAAGTCTGTTTCTATTGCTGATTTGGATGTGGAGAAATTGAGGCTTAGTGATGTTCTCCTGGTTACACAGCCAATAGGTATGGGGATTTAAATTCAGACCCATCTAACTGCATAGCTTGAATGCTTAATCATCTTGTTAAATTGCTTTTACACTTTTATGAGTTGGTTGAAAAAATATTTAATGATTGACATTTACTAAAAATCCAATATGCCCTTCAATAAATTTGTATTTTGTCAATTACACATTGAAAGACACATGGAAAACAGCAGAACTCCCATTGAGAAGTAAGGTTTAATTGCCCTCTGCTTGAATCACAGGCTGGTCCTGTGAGTGCTTTGAGCAATAGAATGACACTGTGTGGTTTCCCAGGCTAGGGCATAAGAAGGCTTGCTGCCTCTCTCTGCCTTTTAAAAATACGTCCTTTTTGGGTGCTATCTTTTGCAACCTAGCCACTCTGAGAAGCCCCATTTACATAGAAATTTCACATATAGGTGTTGTGGTTGACAGCCTCAGCTGAGCTTCCCACCAAGAGCCAAAAATAGGCAATTGTACGAGCATGACATCTTGAATGTTCCAGCCCAGCCAAGTCCCCAGATGACTGTTGACATCCTCGCACTTCAGCCAGTACCAAGTGGAGCAGTGGAACCACCAATCCACCCACAGAATTAGGAGAGAAGAATACATTTTTTTTGGCTTCTCATGGGTGGGGGGTTGCTACACAGTAATAGATATCTGAAACACACATCTATGTGTGATAATATGCTGTATGTAGTCTGCACACAGTGATTGACTGTGCTCATAGTGATTCAAGGATCTCTGGCAATAACTCTGCAGTCCCATGAGGTCTGAGGCCCACTGTTTGGGACCAGAGAAGAGGCTCATGGGAAGCCTCCTATAGTGATGCATATCATGCATATTGGCAACATCATAATTCATCTGAGTCCCAGACGGTATTCTTAATTGTCCCAGATGGTGTTCTCAATTGTCTCATAGAGGATGGAAACTTTCTGTGGGGTGCCATGGAAAGTTGAGTTAAAATGCACACACACGCACCCACAATTTAGATGATCTCAAATGAACGGTATGTATCTGGGTGACAGTTGAAAGAAGCAGCCATTTGGATCTCTCTTCCAAAGACAAAATACAGGCTAAATGATGCATCAGTAAGTGCTTTTACCAGGTATTCTTAATAGCTTTGGTTTATATGCCTATAATTCTAACATGGGATTTCAGAATGCAATAAACAAAGAACAAAGTGCAACCGTTTTACGATATTATTAAAATAGTGCATATAATTGTGGTCTAGTAATCAGAATATTTTAAAAGATACTTGATTATAATGGGTGCTACGTTTTAAATATTTCTCTTAACATTAATTCATCTATATAGGAAGGTTTTTTTTTTTTTTTTTTTTGAGATGGAGTTTGGCTCTTTTTGCCCAGGCTAGGGTGCAATGGCATGATCTCGGCTCACTGCAACCTCCGCCTCCTGGGTTCAAGTGATTCTCCTGCCTCAGCTTCCTGAGTAGCTGGGATTATAGGTGCCCATCACCATGCCCTGCTAGTTTTTGTATTTTTAGTAGAGATGGGGTTTCACCATGTTGGCTAGCTGGTCTTGAGCACCTGACCTCAGGTGATCTGCCTGCCTTGGCCTCCCAAAGTGCTGGGATTACAGGTGTGAGTCACTGTGCCCAGCCTAGATAGGAAGTTTAAAAATTATTCTTTTAAAAACATGATCTCAGTTTTTAAGCTTTGGTTACGTTCTTTTGGTTATGATAGTTCCTGTTTATTGTGTACCATGTGCCCTACATTACGGTGAACCTTTCCATAGCCCCACAAGGTAGTTATGACCAACCCCCTTAAAGAAGGAGAAACTGAGGCTTAGAGAGCTTAAATCTCTTGCTCAAGGTTACTTCATTAATAACTGCAGAGCCAGGATTTGAACCACAGTCTAGTCGACTCCAGAGTCATGGACTCATGCCATCTACTATGACTGCACCTCACATTGCCCTTCTAAAGAGCTTGTGATTCAAAAGGCAATTTGTAATAAAGAGCCAGACTGGAACGGAGGGTTTAAAAGCACTGCCTGCCCTTTCAGGTATAAAACATTTTGTTAGAAGCAATAACAGCACAATTACAGCAAATGTCTCCACCTTCACTGTCGGTTACTGCACACAGGTCTAGGTTACAAGTTCAGAATTTCACTGATTATTGGCGCATAATTGGCTTCATGTGGATGATAAATGTATTACTGATTGATTATCATGACTTGGTCATATTTGAAATGTCAAAGTAGAAAATTGAATTGTCATATTATCGCATGTTCTCATTCAAGCACCAGATAAATATTACAAATGATGATTTTCCACTGAGTACTGTATAAAGAATTTATGGAATATTAATAATACTGTTATCCACAACCTTCATGCTTGGTGGATGACCCCAAACTGAAATTATGTTTGACTTTTGAGGAATGAACCTTAAGAATGATCTGATTCAAACCACTTCTCTGCTGCCTACAGTTTTATAAGGTAAATATTCCTGAGGACAATACTTGCCTCCCTTAGAATTGGACATTTATGACCTGCCTGATAACGCTTTTTTTTTTTTTTTGCTTCATCCTTTTACAACTCTCCACATGTTATGCCAAAGTGTCTTCTGAGGTGAAATCACATCTTCAAAGAGAATCAAGTGGTTGCTCTGAGACAGTCTAGGCTCAGTCCCCAATCCTCAACCCAGTGAAGACACCGACAGCTTTCAAAAATGCTGCTGTCAACCATCTGAAGAAATCCAACATTAGTTTCCCTTTTCCTGACTGGTTTAACCTCTCTGCTTTCACCAGGGCATTGGGGACTTCTTTCCACAGACCTAGTTAAGTAGAGTCTGGGAGGAAAACCCTGGAGATGAAAGGCTGGAACAACAGATGTCAGCTTGTGAGATGCAGGTCTCTGCTCTGGGCCCTTGAAAGTATTTTTTTTTTTTTTTTTTTTTTGAGACGGAGTCTCGCTCTGTCGCCCAGGCTGGACTACAGTGGCGCCATCTCGGCTCACTGCAAGCTCCACCTCCCGGGTTCACGCCATTCTGCTGCCTCAGCCTCCTGAGTAGCTGGGACTACAAGGCGCCCACCACGACGCCCGGCTAATTTTTTGTATTTTTAGTAGAGACGGGGTTTCACTGTGTTGGCCAGGATGGTCTCAATCTCCTGACCTTGTGATCTGCCCGCCTCAGCCTCCCAAAGTGCTGGGATTACAGGCGTGAGCCACCGCGCCCAGCCTAAAGTATTAAAGTGTTCTTCAGATTCCAAAGTGCACGAAGCATTGCCTGTGGACCAAATAAACCACACTTTTTAGAGACAGGGTTACTCTCTCTCTATTACCCAGACTGGAGTCCAATAACACAGTCTTGGCTGACTGCAGCCTCAAATTCCTAGGCTCAAGGAATCCTTTTGCCTCAGCCTCCCAAGTAGCTGGGGCTACCAGCGTGTGACACTGTTTCCAGCCTTAAAAATTTTTTTGGAGAGACAAGTTGCCCAGGCTGGTCTTGAACTCCCGGCCTCAGGGATCCTCCCACCTCAGCCTCCCAAAATGTTAGGATTACAGGTGTCAACCACTGCACCCAGCCTCACACAATTTAACTATTTTTAGATATATGTAGAATGTAGATACTGCTATGTTTAATACAACTTATTTTAAGATCACATTGAATTTATAATACCTTTCAACGATATATATTTTTAAATAGATAATAATTTTAAAAGTATAACAGGGGGTGCATGGAATTTTTTTTTTCTTTCTCAAATTAGCCAGAGCCATAGACTGGGCCAGGAACTGTTCAAGTGTGTTGCTCTGGAGAGCTAGGAGGACAGCCAGGAGAATGTAGTTCCTGCCCACCAAACCCTGCTAGTTGATGTGGCAGTTAAGGAAAACTTATGTTCTAGTTTTTTTATGATTCTTTTGGGTAGACTAAATGTACAAGTTCCTTAAGCACTCCAGGTCTGCTCTAGGACTCAGTGTAATCATTCTTTCATCCTTCCTAGGTACTGTTACCCTTAGGTCTCCATGGCTAGAACCTAAATATTTTTCAAACTTCCATTTCATTGCATGCCCTACAGATAGTAGGTGCTCAATAAATGCTGGTTAATGCTGAAGAAGCTGCTTTGCTCTAAACATGCCTCTTACCAAATCATCACTGTTAATCACATTCATATTCAGGGTGTTATCTCTGAAGTGAATGAAGCATCCCTGGGTTAGAGAGAAAAGGAAATCAATGCTTTATAAATGTCATTGAAAATGTGTCTTTTCTGCTCCTCCTTGTTATTCAGAAAAGACACAAAATGTGTTCTAATTTGAATTAGCCACCTGGCTTTTAGAAGTGGCTTCTTACAGAGCTTGATTTAAATGTCTGGTATCCATTTTTCTTTCTCATACTGCACATCGTTATGTTTGGAGTGGAAACGCCAGAAGAGCATGGATACTTTTTGACTCCTAAATATGTAGTAAATATGAACCCCAGGATAATTCAGTGTTTTACAAGCCACCATGTTCTCTCTTTCTTTGTGTTCTGTACCTAATGTTTCTTTAGTTAGTAGTACCAAGGCTCAACTAGTTCCCTAGTGAAGCCGTGTGATGGATAACCCAGCTTTGATTGGGTAACCTATGAGCACAACGGGCATCTGTAATCTTTCGTTTTTGGAAAATGCCAAACAGGTATCTTTGTGACTGAACCTACCTGGAGCTAGTACAATCCTTGCCAGACTCCAAATGCCTCCTGGGTCAATACGTAATTAGTATACAAATTTCATGCACTGTAATGTGGGCCAGTTGCTCAAACACTGATGGACTTCAGCATCCCCCAGTGACCTTGTTAAAATGCAGACTTGAGCCCCACTCTCCTACCTTATAATCCACTGAATTAGGGGTGGGGCATAAGAGCCTTCATTTTTACCAGCCACTCTAGGTGATTCTGATGCCTGTGTTCTGGTGTACAGAACTGCAGGTGTGGCAGGGAAGATGGGAACTGGTGCTTTGAACATGATTAGGATTTAGACAGGGAGGGGGAAGGCATTCAAGAGTGGAGGTGGGGCTGGATGCAATGGCTCACACCTGTAATCCCCTCCTAGCCTCAAGTGATCCACCTGCCTCAGCTTCCCAAAGTGCTGGGATTACAGGTGTGAGCCACTGAGCCCATCCAGGAGTTCAAAACCAGCCTGGCCAACATGGTGAAACCCCATCTCTACTAAAAATACAAAAAATTAGCTGGGTGTGGTGGCATGTATCTGTGGTCCCAGCTACTCAGGATGAGTATTGAGGCACGAGAATTGCTTGAACCAGGAGGCAGAGGTTAGAGAGAGCTGAGATTGTGCCACTGCACTCTATCCTGGGCAACACAGTAAGACTCTGTCTCAAAAAAATAAGGAAAAAAAAAAAAAGAGTGGAGGTGGAATACATGAGCGGAATGAAGTACACAGGAGACTGAGTTTGAGGTAGTAAAGTGTGGAGTGAGCAGTGTGTACACTGAGGTCTGACAGACCTGCTTCACTCAGGAGTCTCTGTGCTTTGCCATTGGCAACCTTTGAGACTTGGACAGGTTATTTCACCTCGATGCCATCTCTAACATGGGCATAATAATGACATCTATCTGTGAGGGTTAGTGTGAGAATTAAATGAAAATATGCACATATGCACTTAATGTGCTCAGCGTATGTCAAGGCCTTAGTAAACAGTAGCTTTTATTATACATACATAAGAAAAACTGTATTTAAAATTTCTTTTTCTCCCTGTAGTTGTAGAATTTATATTCTGAAAACTTCTTTCTTTCTTTCTTTCTTTTTTTTTTTTTTTGTTCTAATGCTCACCGAGTCACATGGAGAAGTAGGAAGTACCCAGAGTTTGGTGAAAGGTAACAGAATTATTTGGCAAGGTCTTAGAATATGTATTCTCCCCCCAGATAAGACAGTTTCTGAAGTTCCCAGTTTTACATATTCTGAAAAGAGAGTCAGGGAAGAGCAGAGAAGGGCATGGGGCTGCAAGCAGGATTCCAAGTTCTGGCTTTGCCACTTGCCTGCTATGCAATTTTGGGTAACTTAGTCAAGACCCCTCTCTGTGCCTCAGTTTCCTTCTTACTAAATCGAAAGGGTTCTAAGGGCTTGGCAGTACAGAATGTCACATGTGATGTGAGGAGAATATGGGTATGAATGTGTGGATGGAGTGGTGGCTCTGGGGCAGGATCGCCCGTGCTTGAATATTACTAACTGTGCAATTGTGGCCAGTTACTTCACCTTTTTCCATCTCAGTTTCTTCATCTATAAAGTGAGAATAATTATGATCAGATCTACCTTTGACGATTTATCCGTTGATGGACACTTAGGTTGATTCCATATCTTAGATATTGTGACTAGTGCTGCAATGAGTATATAACAGTTAATACACACAAAATGTTTAAAACAGTGCCTGGGCACAGAGTGCTCTGCAAATATCAGCTTAATATTATTATATTGATGTATTGTCAATTTGGAAGCAAAATATTCTTTTTAGAAAAAAATCCTTTTTACCATGAGGATTTAGGTTAGTCTCAAATCTTCAACCAAGGACATCCCTTGTCCTTCATTATTTCCCAGGCTTTCTTTGATTTCTGAGTTTCTCCTCACTGTCGTCCCATAATTCTAGTACATTTATGGAGTGCTTAATGCATGCCAGTGAATTGCTCCTGTGGCACTATCATGGTGAAGCTTCACCACACCCCACCAAGTGTGCACCTGACATTCCTGGTGAGGACAATTGCTGAGGGTCACATATCCAGTAAGTGGCAGTGACTGCTCCAAAACACATACTCTTCAACTATATTTTATTTTTTATTTTCAGCTCACCCTTTTCTTTCTTTTTTTATTTGTGAGAATTTATGGAGTATATGAGAAAATGTGTTATATGCATATAATGCATAGAGATCAAATCAGAGTGTTCAGGGTGTTCCTCACTCTAGTGCAATATAATTTTGTGAAGTACAGTCATCCTACTCTGCCATCAAATATTGAATTGATTCCTTTTATTTTACTATATATTCATACCCTTGAACTCACTTTGCTTCTCCTGTGCTCTCCTTTCCCGTGCCCCTCTGCTGGCCCGTCTCAGTCTCTGTTATATGTATTACCACTCTCTACCTCCATGAGATCAACCTTTTGGCTTCAACATGTAAGTAAAACGTGGTATTTGTCTTTTGTGCCTGGCTTATTTTGCTTAAGATAATGACCACAAGATCCATCATTGTTGCTACAAATGACATGATTTCATTTTTTTAATGGCCAAATAGTATTCCATTGTGTATATATACCATATTTTCTTTGTCCATTCATCTACTGATGGACACTTAAGTTGATTCTCTATTCTAGATATTGTGAATAGTGTTGTGATAAACATGTAAGTGCTGGTATCTCTTTGACATATTGATTTTTCCTTTGGGTAGATACTCAGTAGTGGGATTGCAGGATCAAATGCATACTATTGTTCATTCCACCTCCCCTCCCTACCTGACACTTCCTTGCTTTTCAAACTCTATTCTTTCTGTGACCCATGCCAGTCTATCTTGGCTTTGACCCTTTTGGAGTAGCACTTACTCCCTCTCCTGCTCATTTTGGCCTTGGACCTCTTATTATTCTCTAAATGTCTCATCCATGTGCATGTCTCACTAAAAGACTGCAAATTCCTTGAATACAGGGCCATGAGATCTCTCAACAGGACAGTTTTATGTCAGGTATAGAGTGGTAATTTTTTGATAAATTAAATGTATTATGCATGTGTATTAGTTTCTGGGGCTGCCATAACAAAATACCACAGACTGTGTGGCTTAAACGACAGAAATTTATTTTCTCACAGTTCTGGTGGCCAGAAATTCAAGACCAAGGTGTCCGCAGGTCTGGTTTCTCCTGACGCCTCTCTCCTTGGCTTGCAGATGGCCACCTTCTCACTGTGTCCTCACATGGTCCTTGTGCAGACACATTACTGGTGTCTCTGTGTTTCTAAATTTCCTCTTCTTATAAGGTCACCGGCCAGATTGGATTAGGACCCAGCCTAATGGCCTCTCACCTTAACTTAATCACAATGTGATTTAATCATTTTAACTGAATCAGAATGTGACTGTATTTGGAGATAGATTTGGGGCCTTAGAGGCTTTTAAGTGAAGGGCCCTATCTCCAAATACAGTCACATTCTGAGGTACTGGAAGTTAGAGCTTCAACATGTGAATTATGGAGAGAAGGCTGACACAGTTGAGCTCATAACAGAATGTGTCTTTAAAATAACTCACAGTTGTACTGAATATGAAGTGCTGATCAAAAGTTAGAATGTCCTATAAATATATGATCTCATATATAGAGGGATTTAATAAAAATTGATTTCAGAATTCACTAGGTTTGATTAAAATAATTTCCAGGTGTCCAACAAGTAAGCCAATGATAGCTACGTGGTCTGCCTAATCACAAGTCATGGCCCATTTGAGATTTTAAAATAACATTTATTTTACCCAATTAGTTAGCACATATGTGGGAGAGGCCTAACCACCCACCCACTTCTACTCCCTCCAGGTGTCACATCAGCAGGTGTGAATCAAATTAGCAATTTGTGAAGGAAGCTGAATGTAATCAGTTACACGATTTTCAGCTGTTCAAATTTAATCCATTAAATTACATCATGAAACAGACCCATCATGAAGCACTGAAAATAAAATGAAAAAAGCATGAATAAAGGCCTTTCCCTGGGAAATGCTATTATGAGAGAGGTCTTCTGAGTCCTCTAGACCTGAGTGTGAGTCCTAACTCTGTCACTTAGTAGTTTCTAAACTTGACCAAGGCTCAGTTTCCTCACCTGGGAAATAGGGCTAATAATGATCACTGCACACACAGGTTTTGAGAATTAAATGAGATGTTGAAGGAAAAAATAATCTTCTGGTATGTGAACAGCATGAGAGTAAAGACTTTGTTTCTTTCCTTCATTGATTTATCTCCAGTGTTTAGAGCAATGACAGAAAATAGTAGGTGCTCACTAAATATTTATTGAATGAGTTAATGAATAAATAAAACAAAAGAACTCCCACAGAGCAATAGTGATAGCTTTCATGGACATAAGGCAGAGGTTCTCAAGTCTGGCTGCACATTAAAAGTGGGGAGCTTTTAAAAAAATACCAACGCCATGGCCCCCAACCTACAGAATCTCATTTATTGGTTTGCGTTCAGCCTTTAGCATTGGGATTTTTTTTCCCACAGCACATAACATCTTCTAATACACAATTTAATCAATACATCTGCTCTATAATCTTATCATACATATGCTAATTGTAATTATGTAATAATAAATATCATATTTTTTGTTTCTAGTTCATCTCTTCCCTCTAGGATGTAAGCTTCATGAGTATAGAGCTTCTTCCTAAGTGCTTAGAACATACTTAACACCTAGATTCTCAATACATATTTGATAAATGAATGATCAAGGTATGTGATCCAAATAATTTGGAAGTAGCTGAAGTTTATTTATTTATTTATTTATTTGAGACAGAGTCTCGCTCTGTCACCCAGGCTGGACTGCAGTGGTGCGATCTCAGCTCACTGCAAGCTCTGCCTCCTGGGTTCATGCCATTCTCCTGCCTCAGCCTCCCGAGTAGCTGGGACTACAGGCACCTGCCACCATGCCCGGCTAATTTTTTGTATTTTTAGTAGAGGTGGGGTTTCACTGTGTTAGCCAGGATGGTCTCTATCTCCTGACCTTGTGATCTGCCTGTCTAGGCCTCTCAAAGTGCTGGGATTACAGGTGTGAGCCACCGCGCCTGGCCTGAAGTTTATTTTTTTTAAGTGGCAAATTTTACTGATTAGAAAGAGAGAAAAGTTCAATCAGTTTGTAGTAGGAGGTGGATTAGAGGGAGGGGCTATCACCACAGCTGGTGGGTATTGGAGAAGGAATCCCACACCTCCTGGGATGAGTCCTTGGCAGGGATTAGGCAATGGAAAGCCCAGGTAAGTCTAGAGGAAAGTTCCAAGGCAGGGGTGCTTGTGATTTTCTTCCTAGGTGAAGTCTGAGAGAACAGAAAGCCACTTAGATCCAGGGCCCCCTGCACCAATGGAGTTCCCAGTAGATTAAAAATGGTGGAGTGGTTTGCATGAGCAGAGAAGAGTTTACAGCCCATTATCATCAAGTTTCCCGGCCCCTGAAGTAGTGTGGAAGAGTGAGGAAAGTTTTCTCTAGTCTTGGGAGGGGTGAAGAAGTGGCTGAGAGTGGCCAGAGACCCAGGAGGCCTTTCCATCCAGACAAGAAGGCTCCAGGTGAGCAGCATGGTTCTGGCGCCCAGACAGGAGGGTGGAGCCTGCATGGCTCAGCAGCAGCCGCAGTGTGGTTAGTGCCAGAACAGCGAGAACCTCCAGCCGGTTATATTAGTAGCAGACACAGCATGTGACTGGGGCAGATTGAGATGGAGAAAGGACGCTCTATTCCAACAGGCAGCTGCTTTAGGTCCTGCGACTGAAAGAATCTCTGGTGGGCTGAAAAAAAAAAGTTAAAAGCAGAGGGTGAGAACTTTGGATTAAGTTTTCTTGAAACTGACTAGATTAAGTTTTCTGCTTCAGGTAGAATGCACTTTGACAGCTAAGGTGGCCAGGATTTTAGGGACGCAATTTTTTTAAAGTTCCCTTTTTGTACATCTGAGTTTGTGACTGCAAAATTTATACCTGTACAGTAGCGATCTTAATACATTTTATCATTATTATGCACTTGGCTCACGTGTGTGTCCAGTCCAGTGGCTGCCCATCAGGCACGGTCTCCATGGCCTCATCATCGCCAGCAGGACACTCAAGTGGCTTGCTTGCACGGTTCCTGATCACATGGCCAAGCTTTGAAGGCTCCCATCAGGGTCAGCTCCAGGTGAGCTTCTTGGGTCTTGGACAGATCTTACCCTTTTATTTTATTTATTTATTTATTTATTTATTTATTTATTTATTTATTTATTGAGACAGAATCTCACTGTGTCACTCACGGTGGAGTGTAGTGGTGAAGTCTAAGCTCACTGCACCCTCTGCCTCCTGGGTTCAAGTGATCCTCCCACCTCAGCCTCCTAAGTAGCTGGGACTACAGTCGCGCACCACCATGCTGGCTAATTTTTTTGTATTTTTAGTACAGACGGGGTTTCACCATGTTGGCCAGGCTGGTCTCAAACTCCTGATCTCAAGTGATCCACCTACCTCAGCCTCCCAAAGTGCTGGGATTACAGGCATAAGCCACTGTGCCCGGCCAGATCCTACTCTTTCAGTATCTTCAGATGGCAGTGGAATGGTCTCTGATGTCTCAATTTCCCAGCCAATGTATTAAGCCTATTTGATTTCTGTGGCCAACCATTCCTCAAACTCCAGGATGGCCTTGAAGGGCACAGACAGCTTCAGGGAACTGGACTGGAGTCTAAATATGGTTTTAGAAGAATAATGAGCTGGTCTCTCATGGAAACACACATCTTACCTGAAAATCTTTGAGCTATTTCAAGATTCAACTCAGGTTGGTATTTAAGGCCTTATATACAGGAATCTTCAAACATTCCCTTGAAGACACATGAAGTTCCTTTGTTTTGTGTGAGTAGCAGGCTCTTTCAGCTGTCTTGGCTGGCTTTTACATCTGTTCCTTTGATTGCCCGAACTCCCTGCTTCATCCTTTCCACTTCTGTTCATCCTTTGAGTCCTGGGTCAAATGCTGCTTCCTTTTTGAAACCTTTCCTAACTCTTCTGGTCTCAGTCCAGGGACTCTCACAGCATTTGATACCGTCTCTAAAGCACTTTTCACATTGTTCTCTAATTATTTATTTTTATACTTATTCCTTCGCTAGTCTGTCAGTTGTTCAAGCCAATAAGTTGTGTGCCTAATTTATTTTGAGTTATTCCCAGCATGCCCTGCATCTTCCTGCAAGTGTGTGTGTGTGTGTGTGTGTGTGTAGTGTGTGCACGTAGAGAATTCCCTGGAAATCACATAGCTCTGGAGTCTTTCTATGGAATATGACATGATCAATATCCTCTCAGGATAATATATGATCACATCCTATTCCGCAGAAAGGTCTTTGAGCACAACGGCATTCCCACCGGAGTCCCATCAAGGGAGCCTTGGTTCCTGAGAACATAGATGAGTTGTTCCTAAAGTGTGATTCCCAGTCCCACAGCCTCAGCATCACCTGGGAATGTGTTAGAAATGCAGATTCTCAGGCCCACCACGACCAACTGAATTAGGAACTCTGGAGTGGGTCCCAGCAACTGTGTTTTCTTATGCCCTTCAGGGGATTTTGTGGGTGCCACTCCTGGCCTTGGACCCACTCCAGGCATCTCCGTGGTTACAGAGGCAGGGAATCGGGGGCTGACAGGGAGTGGGGAAGGCTGAGGTGGGTAGAGGAGTGAAGCTCTCCCACAGTGCCTTTCACTCAGATTGGAGGTAGAGGAAAAATCCCCACGAGGTGATTATGTCTTTCCCCTGTACCCCACTTGTTGCTGTCCCGACAGGTTTTTCCATCTCAGCCCTTCCCCTAAAATTCAAGCCCCCTGAGGAGGAACGATAGAGCTATCCTGTCTCTCCATGGATAGGATCATGCCGCTGCTTTGATGGATAAAGTGAGAGCGAGGTGCTATGGGGGCTGGCAGGCTTTGGGGTACTCTGTGTTGCCAAGGCAGCGCCTCGCTCGAGCCGAGGAAGGGCCTCTGAAGGGGAAAGCGAAGCAGCTCCGCCACCCCAAGGATGCATGCCGCTGCGCTTTTGACAGGCAGAAGACAGGGAAGTGAATGTTTTAGTATTTTATAAATCATTTGGAGGAAATTATGTTTTATTTATGTTCATTTTTGAATGTATTTGAATTTTTATTACAGATATTTTTCGAAGATGCAAGCATTCCAGGCAATCCTGGGGGGACAGGCACCTCAAAAGGATATGGCAGGGGCCGGCCTGATTGGCTGAGGGGGCAGACGTTATTCAAATTTTAAAGAGGAGTCTGAAGCTGGCTTTCAAAGGGACAAAATCTGAATGAAACTCAAAAGTTTTAAATCGTGACTGTGAAGTACTTGGATTTGAAAGGAAGGTTAATATAAGGGAATCACAGTGCCGCCTGAGTGAAGTGGAGAGGAATCCGGACTGAGAAAGAAGGAGGAATTAGGGATGAATCTTAATGAAATGGGTTGATTCGTTGTGTGGGCCAGGTCCCCGGCTACTTCTTCAAAATTCCCCTTCTCTGGTATAATTGAGCTTGCAATTATATATCCGCAAAAACAATAATGTAAGATGGTCCCTGGAATGCAGCTCAGGGGCACCAACTCTTTCACCTGCCTTCATTACCAGTGCACATCATGAAAGCTACTTCCCCAGGGGGATTGATTGTGTGGCTACAGGCACCAATCAGTGAAATGGGCCAGAATGATTGCACTGTGTTACCATGAGGTTCATTTCCAGCAGAGATATGACCGGTGTCCCCCGCCTGTTTGAACGGCAAAGGACTTTGATGCTGTTGAAACCAAAGTGAAAATGGACACACAGACATTTTTCTTGTGATTTTGCTTCTACAAACAGGTATTTGCTCAGTTTTTGCAAGAATGTTTAATTTATGGACATAAATGTTCATGAAAGTATGAAGTTAGTCATGGTATGTTAAAAGTATGTTCTCAATACATGAGGAATGGCAGATGGAGATAAGGTGCATTTCTTCTCCAATGTACCACTGAAACAGGACATAGGAAAACATTTCAGGGTAGAAAGATGTGTGCCAGTGCTGGGTGCTGGTACATTTCTTATACTGAATTTCATAGTTCTCCTTATCATGTGATAGTATGTGATAATGTTAAAAAGATTAGTCCAGAAAGTAAATAATGCCTTTAGGATGGAAAAACAAGAGTCAAATAAAAACACTTTTGTTGGAGAAAACTATAAATTAAAAGGTTTTAAAAGGCATTTTGAATAACAATATTAGCTGCCATTTATTGATGACTAAGATGTAATACCATTCCCAGAACTTGGTGTTTATGCACCGGTTAATTCAACCCATATTTCTGAGTTATTAAAGTGTGCCAGGCACTGGTGTGGGCCATGAAGGTTAACAAGCCGGACCTGTATATCCATTCACACAACTTGTGAAAGTGCATGCCTGCTAGCTGTAGTTCACAGCTGTGGAGCTGAAAGCTCACAGCCATCGTGTCAGAGGTTCTCAACTCTGCTCTAGTGGTAGAATCATGGGGTGGGGATGGGGGCGGTTCTGCTTTGGAAAAATGCTGATGTCCAGACCCTACCTGAGACTGATTAAATCAGAATCACTAAATATGGGGCTAGGAATCAGTATATTCTTTTGAAATTCCCTCAGGGCTTCTGATGTGCATCTGGGGTTAATAGGAACACACTGCAAGGTTGCATGGGTCTGCTTAGGGGTGGAACCTAAGCTATGAAGTCAGGTGGATGCAGCACATTAAGAATGAGTAAACTCAGCCTCTGTGCTATGTGATGTCGCATTTTCGAGAGCTGGTTGTTATCAGCAGGAATATGCTCCCAGGGGCTCATTGTTTCTCAGCACAATCTCTGCTTTAGGTCCCTCTGTTTCTTGAAAAGTCTTGTCAAGGTTCCCAGTTTGAAGACAAATATGTGGTCTTCTGAAGGCTTTTCACTTAATAGACTACTGCCCACCATGTAGCCCGTGTGGTTTGTAATTTCACTTAAGATGTTTGTTATATTTATTATAGTAATAGGAGTGGCAGAGATAGTGTGGAGATAGATAGAAGGCGCCGCTGAAGCCTCCTTTGGTCCTCTTGGAGGATAGCAGGTTATCGCTTTGTTTTCAAATAATGCAGTTGGTAATAAGTTTTTGGATGTATGTGAGCTGTAAATCGTTCTGAAAATTGAACTGAAGATACAATATTGTAAATCTCTTCCTTGGTGGTAGAAGATTTATGGGGAGAGCGATATAATCAGTTATGTGGCTGTGCTATGTCTGACATTTGAGTGAAGGGGACCCTGTACCAAGGATCTATCGCCTATTAGAAAATTCCTGTGGGTGAGCATGTGTGTGTGTGTGTGAGTGTGTGTGTGTGTGTGTGTGTGTTTAGGTTGGAGGACTCTTTTAAATGGGGATAATCAGATATTTCCTTATTAAAATTAATCGGGAATGCATTAGTGGAGCAGGCAGGGATGCTGGGGCAGCACAGTGCTGGCAGGGCAAGAAGACGCAGGACCCTTTTACCCTCCTGGGCAGCCTCCTCCTCACCCGGATGGTGTGTAATTTGGTTCCCGAAATCAATGCTTGTTTGTTCTGGGAACTCAGAATCCTAAGAAAATGCACGTTTCATTAGACTTGTTTTGAAACTCATGATCAACACTGTAAATACCTCTGTGTGGAAAGCAATGAAATAAAACCAAAAGAAGTAGTGAAGTCACGGCAAGCTGTGAGAAGTGAAAACACAGGCAGCAGTAGACAACACTGTCATGATTTTTCTTTTGGATCATGACAATTATTTAAAAGGAAAAACATCTACAATCACTACTTAATGGCTTTCAAACTTTTTTCCTTTGGTTTGTAGGGAAACACTTTTTGAAAACAAAATCTGACTTGCGGCCCCATTGTATGAAACAGATCAAAGGTTGAAGTTGGGGAAGTGACTCAAATCTTTGTCTACTTAGCCTCTCATATCATCTCTCTCCAACACCCCAGATGCACCCCACCACCCTAGGGTGTGCTGGTCATAATTCTATAACTGTTGACCTAGTCCAGCTCTCCTCTTTCAGAGATGAGGAAAACATGTCCAGAAAATGTCAACTTTCAAAGAGAAGACAGGGATAAGGATTCTTAAATCCATTCTTGTGCTGCTCCTACTGACATAGAAGAACGTGTGGCTGCTTTTGGGTGAGATAACTCATTTGTTAAGGTAGTGTGATTGGTCTCACCTCCTTAAAGTCTTTTCTTAAACTTGACTTTCCTTCTTCCTTCCTTCCTTCCTTCCTCCCTTCCTCCATTTCTTTCCTCCCTCCCTCCCTCCCTCTCTCTTTCTTTCCTTTTTTTTCAGAGTTTCACTCTTGTCACCTAGGCTGGAGTGCAATGGTGTAATCTTGGCTCACTGCAACCTCCGCCTCCTGGGTTCCAGCGATTCTCCTGCCTCAGCCTCCCGAGTAGCTGGGATTACAGGCATGCACCACCATGCCCGGCTAATTTTGTATTTTTAATAGAGACGGGATTTCTCCATGTTGGTCAGGCTGGTCTCAAACTCCTGACCTCAGGTGACCTGCCCACCTCACCTTGGCCTCCCAAAGTGCTGAGATTACAGGCGTGAGCCACTGCGCCTGGCTTTTTTTTTTTTGAGAGAGGGTCTCGCTCTGTTGCCTAGCCTGGAGTGCAGTGGCACGATCATGACTCACTGCAGCCTCTACCTCCTGGGCTTCAAGTGATCCACCTCAGCCTCTGAGTGGCTGGGAGTACAGGTGTGTGTGCCACCACACCTGGCTAATTTTTTGTAGAGATGGAATTTTGCCCTGTTGTTCAGGCTGATCTTGAACTCCTGGACTCAAGCGATCTACCCACCTTGGCCTCCCAAAGTGCTGGGATTACAGGCATGAGCCACCATGCATGGCCAAACTTCACATTCTTATTAATAATAAATTTTACTCTGATTACCTCATTTAAAATTACAACCCTCACCATGGTTCCCTATACTTCCTAAAATGTTCTATATATTTTTTCAGAGTACTTGTCACCTCTTTACATATGATACCATTTATATTATTTATTTTTGTTTGTTGTCTGAACCTTCACCCCCTCACCCCAACTACAATCTAAGCTTCATGACAGCAAGGAATTTTAAAAAAAATCTCTTTTGTCCACTGATGTATCCCTAGTATCTAGAACAGTGTCTGACACATAGTAGATGCTCAGTACATATTTGCTGAATACATAAATGTTATGAGCAATGATTATGGGCTAATGAGATGGTCTTCATAAGTTATCCATGACCACCTCACTCATACTATGTATTAGGCTTTACAGGGACACAGAAAAGTCTCCACAAATCTAATTAGCTCAACCATAGTCTCCCTTCAAGAGAAAAGTAATGGCCTTCTGAATCAACACTCCTCTAGGAAAGCCCTGTAAATTTTGCCTTCAGTAGCCTCTGCCTATTGGGAAGATGAAAACAGGCATAACAGGACTAGGCCAGGGGTATTTAATTCAGGGATTACATGAACTTGTAGGAGACAAAAACCGTACATCTTTATTTTCATTAACTTCTAGCTGAAATTTAGCATTTTCTTCAACTATAAATATAGGCAACAAACCCCAAGAAACTTTGTTTGGCCATAAAAAGCATGGATTTTTTTTCCATATTACATTATTGGTTTTGCAGATATATAAAAATAGTATTTTCACTTATTTCCACTTCAAAATTATGGTCATTACTATACCTGTGTCTAGATTTTATTATTTAATGCAAAAATAAAGAATCACATATATTGCTTCCCATTGGGTTTGGCCAACAGGACAAGATCAGAGGACATGAAAGAGAGGTCACGGTCTTGATTCCCCTGGCTCCCCTCCTGTGTGGCTGGAGGTCAGCAGAGACTGTACTTGTTGCTGAAGGCCATTGCTCCTGTCAGGAGCTCTCTCCACAGCTCTTTTGGGCCCCTGTGGGTCTGGGGCTGTGATATGGTTTGGCTGTGTCCCCACCCGAATCTCACTTTGAACTGTAGTTCCCATAATCCCCACATGTTGTGGGAGGAACCTGGTGGGAGGTAATTGAATCATGGGAACTATTACCCCCATGCTGTTGTTCTCATGATAGTGAGTGAGTTCTCATGAGATCTGATGGTTTTATAAAGGGCTTTTCCCTCTTTGCTAGGCACTTCTCCTTCCTGCCATCACGTGAAGAAGAACATGTTTGCTTCCCCTTCCACCATGATTGTAAGTTTCCTGACGCCTCCCAGCCATGCAGAACTGTGAGTCAGTTAAACCTCTTTCCTTTAAAATTACCCAGTCTCCGGCAGTTCTTTATAGCAGCATGACAATGGACTAAGACAGGTGGTAATAGTTCTCTGTTCTTGCTGACTCTGTGATCCTTCACCATTTTTGTTTGTTTCTCTTAATCTGCCCCTATAACTTTTTAAGTAGCTATTTCATGAAATGCTCTTTAATCATCCCCTTTGAATGTGCTCTGTTTCCTGCCAAGATCCTGACTGATACACTCCCAAACTGGATCTAATTCCTCTCTTCTTTAAATCCCCCCCTTCTTTGGGCACTTCCCATAGTGTTGGGTTTCCCTATTAGACAAAAGACATCTCTTGAGCACTTATCATCTGTCAATCAGTCACTATTCTGGATGCTAGGGAATACAGTGATGGACAAGACAGATGACGTCTTTGTTACCTTGAACTAGAATAATAAAATGAGCATTTAGTAAGTGCTTACCATGTGCCAGGTGCTTTAAAAAGTCCTTTACACGTAGGAAGTCATTTAATCCACACAAGAACTTTGCGGTATATTTGTCAAATAAGGAAAAAGAACCACGGAGAGAGTAAGTAATTTGCTGGAGGTCACACAGCCAAGAAGCAGCAGAGCTGTAATTCTAACACAGGAGGCCTGACTCCAAATCTCATGCTCTTAACCACATCACCATATTGTCTCTTACTAGCTTAGCATCCTTTTCAATAACCAGCACATTGCCAATGCTCAGCAAATATTTGTTGTACTGATTTGAGTAAATAGTCCCTTTAGGAAAGGAAGATAGCAATGGGATTATGCTTTTGGTAGTTTCAGCAAAATTTTGATTTCAGCAGCTTTTAAGAAGAGTTTGGTTTTCTTTTGTTTTATTTTCAAGTGTTTATCTGCAGTAGCAGGTGGTAAGAAAAAGATTCTCTTCCCAATTTAGCTGAGTAAATATCTAGTCATGTGGCTGGATCTTCATCCCAACACAATTGTGTGCTCTCATACTGGGCAGGAGGCAGTCTTGTGACACAGCAATGCTCAGTGGGTAATAGTTGTAGCAAATGTTTAGTTACAACAGAATAGCACCCAACTTGTACTCATTAATAGGAACCCATGCAAGAGTTCACTGCAGCTGTGACTTCTTTTCCTGGTGATTCATTCTGTTTGAAATATAATGTACTCAAAAAGCAGCAAAAACTGTAGCTAGAAATCACTGTAATGGTGTTCATGAAAGCTATTGCTAATTTAGGGTCCAATTAAAACTAGAAATCCAATTATTGCTGAATAACATAATTGCAAGAAAGTAACTTGAATTGCACATATGTCAGTAATTAAGGAGGAAGCTTTAATAACAGAATCTATTTGAACTATTACAAGGAGGGGCCAAAGAGGCTGAGGATTGGCTCCAGGGTGGGTCAGTGCAAGGAATACCCCAGCAGTTGGGTGCTTACAGTAGGCTCCGAATTTTGTCAACATGGTTTGCTTTTACAGCCTAGCTCACGGGATCCTGGCAAGATAAATGCAGAATTTAAGAGCAGGATAAAGTTGATCTCTGAATCCACATCCTATAAAGCATCAAATACACCATGAGCCGTGAAAAATTAAATATTAGAAGGTATTATTTGTTAAACACTTGAGATGCTATAGAAAGCAGTTGGCAAAATAAATGTCAAATATTGTACCTTTGCAGTTCAAACTCTGATTTTGACCTTGCTGTTAACTTCACTGCATTGATTCCGTTACTTCCAGTGGAGTGGCTAGGCGGGTAAGAGTCTGGGTTTGGAGAGACAGAAACTGGGCCTATCCAGTGTGTCAACACTTGGACACAGGAAGGGGAACATCACACACCAGGGCCTGTCGTGGGGTGGGGGAGGGGGGAGGGATAGCATTAGGAGATATACCTAATGTAAATGATGAGTTACTGGGTGCAGCACACCAACATGGCACATGTATACATATGTAACAAACCTGCATGTTGTACACATGTACCCTAGAACTTAAAGTATAATAATAATAATAATAATAATAATAATAATAATAATAAAAAGAAAGCTGCCTTGGGTTTTGGCAAGGTCTTGCTGCCCAGCAAACGATGTAGTCCTCTTTATTTGAGTGGTCTGCAGAGGTGGGTAGCAGCATCTCTTACAGAACCCCAGGCAGGTGATTCACTTACTGCAGAGGCAATCAGGTAATGTGAACTCTTACTGAAATATAGTAGGGCTGCAGTTCTCAGAATGCATGCGTCAGAGTTTCCTAGAGGGCTTGTTACATACATACAGATGCTGGGCCTGACCACCTCAGAGTTTCTGAGTCAGTAGGTCTGGATTAGGGTTAGGGTCTGAGATCCGCATTTTTAATAGGTTCCCAGGTGACGCTGATGATGCTTGCTGGTTTTGGGACTACACTTTTTTGAGAACCGCTGTGGTAGGGTAGATGTCAGCTGGGTCCAGTGAGGAGGAGCTGGAGTTAGGAGTGTGAAAAGTTTGTTGGAGAGTAAAACCTGTGTGAAGGGGAAGGTTGGAATCAGAAGCCGGGCCAGGCATGGTGGTTTATGGCTGTAATCCCAGCATTTTGAGTGGCTGAGGCAGGAGGATCACTTGAGCCCAGGAGTTCTAGACCAGCCTGGGCAACATGGTGAAACCCTCTCTCTAGTAAAAATACAAAAATTAGCCAGACTTGATAGTGCAACCCTGTAATTCCAGCTACCTGGGAGGCTGAGGTGGGAGGATCACGGAGAGCAGCTGATTTGGGAGGGGCAAATTAGCTGGCAAAGGTTAGGAAAGGGGTCAGAGGCTTTGCTAATCAGATTGGGGTTTAGAGTATGGCTCCAGCCCCACTGAGCATCAGGTATATGAAACAGATAAGCAACTGCATACAGCTTAAAAGTAGTAGTGATAATGGGCACCATTTCTTGAGGTCCTACTATGTGCCAGGTGCTTTACTTAACTTTAATTTTTGAAGTAGATCTGTGAGGAAGGTGATATCATTCCATTTTACTGAGAAAGAAGCAAGAGCTCTGCGAATTTACATGTTATCCTGTTGCAACTTCAACTCTGTCTGATCCCAAAGCTTGAGTCCACCCAGGAATGAAAGAAGCTGATGTAGGGAGGGGCTGTGGCTCAGGTAACTGTGAGCAGCAAGATGTTTTCAGAAGGACCTGGCGAGGCAGAGACTTCTAACATCTTACGTATTCCTGTCAGGATTGGCTCAGGACCTGCGCAGAGGTGAGTTTTCTGGTAAAGCCCTTACTCGATACCTCTGCTGAGTGTGTGGAGAAATAGGAGCCAAGAGTCACAGCCGTTGCCTTATAAATCACAATCCCCAAATGGGAGGCAAACATTTAGTCTTAATCATAAAGAGGGAAGGTACTTGTATTAGTTTCTCATGGCTGCCATAACAAATTACAGAAAACTAGGTGGCCTGAAACAACAGCAATGTATTCTCTTAAACTTCTGGAGGACAGAAGTCTTGGATCAAGGTGTTGGCAGGACCTTACTTCCTCTGGAGGCTGTTAAGGGAGAATCCATTTTTGCCTTTTCAGCTTCCAGTGGCCCCAGGCATTCATTGGCTTCCTTGATATAAGGCTGCATCACTCCAGCCTCTGCCTCCATCTTCATGTTACCTCTCCTCTATGTGTTTTCTCCTTCTTTGTCTCTTATTAGGACACTAGTCATTGGGTTTAGGATCCATCTGGGTAATCTAGTTAGATCTTCTCTCAAGATTCTTAATTACGTCTTCACGCTTTTTCCGAATAAGGTCACATTCACAGTAGGGGTTTGGATGTCTTTTTGAAGGTCATTATCCAATCTACTACAATTCTCAAATAAATGTTTCTGAGGAAATCAAGGGTAAAAGTTGTTAGAATGTTTACACAAAATAACTTTTGTTTGTGAATGGATGAGATATTTTCTAAAAAGTCATAATTGAGTAGTTTTCTGTGGACTCTGAAACCCAGATTTTACAAATAATATTTCTGGTGGATACTTTCAAAGACGGTCACCAATACTTCCTCCCAACAATTTCTCCCTATCCTTGTAGAAGGATGTCCACATCCAAAGGTATGCTCTATTTTCCTCTCTTTGCACCTGGCCTGACCTTGTGACTTGCTTGGACCAACAGAATGCAGTGAAGGTGACCTTCTGGATTTCTGAGCCTGGGCCTGGCAACTTCTGCTTCACTTCTTGGGAGCCAGCTGCTTTGTAAAGAAGATTGAGCAAGACAGCTGAAAGATATGTACAGGGAGAAGCCAAGACAGTGCCCAGCTATTCCATTCACACCCACAGACTCACCACATGTATGAGTGAAGCCATCATGGACTTTCCAGCTGAGCTCCCAGCTAAAGGCAGCTGCAAGGGTAATCCCAGCTGATGCCATGTGAAACAGAAGAACCATCTACCTGAGCCCAGCCAAGGTACCAAATTGAGAAAAATAACAAATTGTTGTTTCAAGTTAGTAAATTCTGAGGCAGTTTGTCGTGTCACAATAGGTACATAAAACAATGCTGTAAATTATGTCATTCAAAAAGTTTAACATGGGCTAAAGGAAATGACACTGTAGAAGCAAAAAAGTGTTTGATAGTGGGAATGAAAGTCTTCAGTGGTTTGCCTTGAACGTTGTTCAGGATCTCAAAAGAAAGTATGCAGAGGACACAGAGAACATGAAGCTATGTAAGAGGAAGTGTCTCTCGTCCCTGGTTTTTTTTGGAAGTACAGCCTTAGGGGAAAAATACTGTAGAGACCATGACTTGGAGTTCTGGTTTTATAATGATAATATTGTGCAAACCTGGAAAAGTCATGCATTGTCTCTGAGCCCCAGTACAGAAACATTTGTGTGGCTGATAATAACCATTACTAATTATGAGGCCCCTGAGGAATGCCAGTTCTGCATATGACTATTTTCATAGCAATCCTAATGAGAGTATTATCCTTATTTTCAGACAAGGAAGCACTGGCTCAGAGAGGATTATAGCTTGCTCCAGATCACACAGAGATGGGGAGAGAAGGGTGGATACAGGTATTCAAACCCCAGGCAATTAACTCCAACGTTGTGCTTTTTCTACTATGCTGTACCCATGGGCTTTCTTCTCCCCTTTTGGCTGGTGGCAGGTAACAGCCAGCCATTTGAGCAGGTCATATGGTCAGTCACCCTTCACTGGGGCACATGGGCAGGGGTTCACAGGCATCCATAAAATCACCCCAGAATGTCTTCTTATTTTATAGCTTATCCATACACGTCTTGCTACTCTAGCTGGTTTTTCAGCATCATTTCTGCTTCTCCCTCTCCCACCCCTCTGGTGTGTTTGGTTTGAGTTCATAGGTGGGAGTGATGAGGTGGAGGGAGACCTGTGAACAGGGCTAAGAAAGTAGAAACACAAGTTCCTGAACCGCTTTGGAGCTAACTGCTAGAGATTTTTATTCTTTGCAATGTTTCTTTTATCTATCACCCCCTTGAGCATTCTGCCTTTACCCTGGTTTGGCCTGACACCATCTTTAGCAAGGAGCTCCTTATCTGGCTACCCCTCAGCCTCTCCATCATCCTGTGTGTCCTTCCCACAGCCACCAGAGTTGTCTTCCTATGCACAAGTTCGACAATGTCATTTGCTTGTTCAGAAAACTTTCATGGCTTTTCATTGCCTATGGAATAAAGAAAAAAATTTTTTAAATGTAGGATGTGAATAACATGTGTTTATGGCTCATAGTAACTATATTTACTAGCTGAAATAAACAGAATGTACAAAAAACAGCATCCATTTTGTTCTATTCTGTTTGGCTCTGCAGTGTCTGAAGCTACGTATGCCAGAGTCCCCCTGCTTGGGATAGAGGAGAGCTGTTTTACTCCCAACACAGCCTGGACAAGGCTAACCATGTGAGTTTGTTTATGCTAGCTTAAGTCCCCCTGTGAGATGCTGTCCCTAGCTTATGGAGAATCCTATGAAGCATTTCATTTTTTTTGGAAAGAAAGTATTAATGAAATACTTGTTTTGTGCATTATTGTTATTGTCATTATGATTATATCCACTCTTGACTAAAAGAGAGTACAAGAAACTATTGCTTACTTGTCTTCTATGTGGGGGGAATGGGCCATCCCTGCCTCTTTCGTATCTCTCTTTGACTTTGCTATACACATTCACATTTAATTTTGGGTAACACCGGGTTTGATCTAGAATTCACTTCTAACAAATGATGGAAGTCTTTTGGTAAAGACTCTGTTCAGGAAGTTTTTATAAAATATTTATTTATGTTGTACTTTAAGTTCTGGGGTACATGTGCAGAACGTGCAGGTTTGTTACATAGGTATACATGTGCTATGGTGGTTTGCTGCACCCATCAACCCATCATCTACATTAGGTATTTCTTCTAATGCTATCCCTCTCCTAGGCCCGCACCCTCCAACAGGCTCCGTGTGTGATGTTCCCCTCCCTGTGTCCATGTGTTCTCATTGTTCAACTTCCACTTATAAGTGAGAATATGTGGTGTTTGGTTTTCTGTTCTTGTGTTAGTCTGCTGAGAATGATGGTTTCCAGCTTCATACACGTCCCTGCAAAGGACATGAACTCATCCTTTTTTATGCCTGCGTAGTATTCCATGGTGTATACATGCCACATTTTCTTTATCCAGTCTATCATTGATGGGCATTTGGGTTGGTTCCAAGTCTTTGCTATTGTGAACAGTGCCGGAATAAACATGCATGTGCATGTGTCTTTATAGTAGAATGATTTATAATCCTTTGGGTATATACCCAGTAATGGGATTGCTGAGTCGAACGATATTTCTGGTTCTAGATCCTTGAGGATTCGCCACACTGTCTTCCACAATGGTTCAACTAATTTACATTCCTTCCAACAATGTAAAAGTGTTCCTATTTCTCCACATCCTCTCCAGCATCTGTTGTTTCCTGACTTTTTAATGATCACCATTCTAACTGGTGTGAGATGGTATCTCATTGTGGTTTTGATTTGCATTTCTCTAATGACCAGTGATGATGAGCTTTTTTTCACATGTTTGTTTGGCTGCATAAATGTCTTCTTTTGAGAAGTGTCTGTTCATATCCTTTGCCCACTTTTTGATGGGGTTGTTTGTTTTTTTCTTGTAAATTTGTTTAAGTTCTTTGTATATTCTGGATATTAGCCCTTTGTCAGATGGATAGATTGCAAAACTTTTCTCCCATTCTGTAGGTTGCCTGTTCACTCTGATGATAGTTTCTTTTGCTGTGCAGAAGCTCTTTAGTTTAATTAGATCTCTCATTTGTCAATTTTGACTTTTGTTGCCATTGCTTTTGGTGTTTTAGTCATGAAGTGTTTGCCCATGCCTTTGTCCTGAATGGTATTGCCTAGGTTTTCTTCTAGGGTTTTTATGGTTTTAGGTCTTACATTTAAATCTTTAATCCATCTTGAGTTAATTTTTGTATAAGGTGTAAGGAAGGGGTCCAGTTTCAGTTTTCTGCATATGGCTAGCCAGTTTTCCCAACACCATTTATTAAATAGGGAATCCTTTCCCCATTGCTTGTTTTTTGTCAGGCTCGTCAAAAATCAGATGGTTGTAGTTGTGTGGCATTATTTCTGAGGTCTCTGTCCTGTTCCATTGGTCTATATATATATCTGTTTTGGTACCAGTACCGTGCTGTTTTTGTTACTGTAGCCTTATAGTATAGCTTGAAGTCAGGTAGCGTGATGCCTCCAGCTTTTTTCCTTTTTGCTTCGGATTGTCTTGGCTATGTGGGCTCTCTTTTTGGTTCCATATGAAATTTAAAGTAGTTTTTTCTAATTCTGTGAAGAATGTCAATGGTAGTTTGATGGGGATAGCATTGAATCTATGAAGTACTTTGGGCAGTATGGCCATTTTCATGATATTGAATAAGCTGGTTGTTCTTCAAACAAACGAATAGATAAGGGGTATGTTAACCAGAGATGTTCTTGTTCAAACCTTCTCTGGAGCAGGGATGCCCATATGGATTTTAGTGGGCTTTCATGCTGGGTGAAAGCCCCTCCAGTGAGCATAGAGAAAATGGTTGTCACTAATATCCAACGATTAACTCTAAGCTGGTGTTGCCACAAAAATATACCAACAATGCTAGTAATTTTTGTTTTGAGACAGGATCTCACTCTGTTGCCCAGTGGGGAATACAGTGGCGTGATCGTAGCTCACTGCAGCCTTGAACTCCTGGGCTCAAGCAATCTTCCTGTGTCAGGTTCTCGGGTGGCTGAGATGACAGGCAACAAGTCACTTTGATTGTTTAATATGCAAAGAGAACCTGCCTGAAAATCCCACTTCTCTGGTGTGTTTTGTTTTAGTTCATAGGTGGGAGTGATGGGGTGGAGGGAGACCTGTGAGCAGAAATAAGAAAGTAGAAATACAACCTGCTAAATAGCTTTGCATTCAAAAGCAATGGGTGCAAAAGGAACAGAATTTTGTGATGTTTTATCATCTATTCCAGGTTTCTCCAGACTTTTCAATACCAAGGACCTGTTTCTTTTTTTTTTTTTTCTTTTTATTATTATTATTATTATTATACTTTGGGCTCTATGGTACATGTGCACAACGTGCAGGTAAGTTACATATGTATACATGTGCCATGCTGGTGCGCTGCACCAACTCGTCATCTAGCATTAGGTATATCTCCCAGTGCTATCCCTCCCCCCTCCCCCCACCCCACAACAGTCCCCGAAGTGTGATGTTCCCCTTCCTGTGTCCATGTGTTCTCATTGTTCAATTCCCACCTATGAGTGAGAATATGCGGTGTTTGGTTTTTTGTTCTTGTGATAGTTTACTGAGAATGATGATTTCCAATTTCATCCATGTCCCTACAAAGGACATGAACTCATCATTTTTTATGGCTGCATAGTATTCCATGGTGTATATGTGCCACATTTTCTTAATCCAGTCTATCATTGTTGGACATTTGGGTTGGTTCCAAGTCTTTGCTATTGTGAATAATGCTGCAATAAACATACGTGTGCATGTGTCTTTATAGCAGCATGATTTATAGTCCTTTGGGTATATACCCAGTAATGGGATGGCTGGGTCAAATGGAATTTCTAGTTCTAGATCCCTGAGGAATTGCCACGCTGACTTCCACAAGGGTTGAACTAGTTTACAGTCCCACCAACAGTGTCAAAGTGTTCCTATTTCTCCACATCCTCTCCAGCACCTGTTGTTTCCTGACTTTTTAATGATTGCCATTCTAACTGGTGTGAGATGGTATCTCATTGTGGTTTTGATTTGCATTTCTCTGATGGCCAGTGATGGTGAGCATTTTTTCATGTGTTTTTTGGCTGCATAAATGTCTTCATTTGAGAAGTGTCTGTTCATGTCCTTCGCCCACTTTTTGATGGGGTTGTTTGTTTTTTTCTTGTAAATTTGTTGGAGTTCATTGTAGATTCTGGATATTAGCCCTTTGTCAGATGAGTAGGTTGCAAAAATTTTCTCCCATTTTGTAGGTTGCCTGTTCACTCTGATGGTAGTTTCCTTTGCTGTGCAGAAGCTCTTTAGTTTAATTAGATCCCATTTGTCAATTTTGGCTTTTGTTGCCATTGCTTTTGGTGTTTTAGACATGAAGTCCTTGCCCATGCCTATGTCCTGAATGGTAATGCCTAGGTTTTCTTCTAGGGTTTTTATGGTTTTAGGTCTAACATTTAAGTCTTTAATCCATCTTGAATTGATTTTTGTATAAGGTGTAAGGAAGGGATCCAGTTTCAGCTTTCTACATATGGCTAGCCAGTTTTCCCAGCACCATTTATTAAATAGGGAATCCTTTCCCCATTTCTTGTATTTGTCAGATTTGTCAAAGATCAGATAGTTGTAGATATGTGGCATTATTTCTGACGGCTCTGTTCTGTTCCATTGATCTATATCTCTGTTTTGGTACCAGTACCATGCTGTTTTGGTTACTGTAGCCTTGTAGTATAGTTTGAAGTCAGGTAGCGTGATGCCTCCAGCTTTGTTCTTTTGGCTTAGGATTGACTTGGCGATGTGGGCTCTTTTTTGGTTCCATATGAACTTTAAAGTAGTTTTTTCCAATTCTGTGAAGAAAGTCATTGGTAACTTGATGGGGATGGCATTGAATCTGTAAATTACCTTGGGAAGGATGGCCATTTTCATGGTATTGATTCTTCCTACCCATGAGCATGGAATGTTCTTCCATTTGTTTGTATCCTCTTTTATTTCCTTGAGCAGTGGTTTGTAGTTCTCCTTGAAGAGGTCCTTCACATCCCTTGTAAGTTGGATTCCTAGGTATTTTATTCTCTTTGAAGCAATTGTGAATGGGAGTTCACTCATGATTTGGCTCTCTGTTTGTCTGTTATTGGTGTATAAGAATGCTTGTGATTTTTGTACATTGATTTTGTATCCTGAGACTTTGCTGAAGTTGCTTATCAGCTTAAGGAGATTTTGGGCTGAGATAGTGGGGTTTTCTAGATATACTATCATGTCATCTGCAAACAGGGACAATTTGACTTCCTCTTTTCCTACTTGAATACCCTTGATTTCCTTCTTCTGCCTAATTGCCCTGGCCAGAACTTCCAATACTATGTTGAATAGAAGTGGTGAGAGAGGGCATCCCTGTCTTGTGCCAGTTTTCAAAGGGAATGCTTCCAGTTTTTGCCCATTCAGTATGATATTGGCTGTGGGTTTGTCATAAATAGCTCTTATTATTTTGAGATACGTCCCATCAATACCTAATTGATTGAGAGTTTTTAGCATGAAGTGTTGTTGAATTTTGTCAAAGGCCTTTTCTGCATCTATTGAGATAATCATGTGGTTTTTGTCTTTGGTTCTGTTTATATGCTGGAGTACATTTATTGATTTGTGTATACTGAACCAGCCTTGCATCCCAGGGATGAAGCCCACTTGATCATGGTGGATAAGCTTTTTGATGTGCTGCTGGATTCGGTTTGCCAGTATTTTATTGAGGATTTTTGCATCAATGTTCATCAAGGATATTGGTCTAAAATTCTCTTTTTTTGTTGTGTCTCTGCCAGGCTTTGGTATCAGGATGATGCTGGCCTCATAAAATGAGTTAGGGAGGATTCCCTCTTTTCTATTGATTGAAATAGTTTCAGAAGGAATGGTACCAGCTCCTCCTTGTACCTCTGGTAGAATTCGGCTGTGAACCCATCTGGTCCTGGACTTTTTTTGGTTGGTAAGCTATTGATTATTGCCACAATTTCAGCTCCTGTTATTGGTCTATTCAGAGATTCAACTTCTTCCTGGTTTAGTCTTGGGAGGGTGTATGTGGTGAGGAATTTATCCATTTCTTCTAGATTTTCTAGTTTATTTGCGTAGAGGTGTTTGTAATATTCTCTGATGGTAGTTTGTATTTCTGTGGGATCGGTGGTGATATCTCCTTTATCATTTTTTATTGCATCTATTTGATTCTTCTCTCTTTTTTTCTTTATTAATCTTGCTAGCGGTCTATCAATTTTGTTGATCCTTTCAAAAAACCAGCTCCTGGATTCATTTATTTTTTGAAGGGTTTTTTGTGTCTCTATTTCCTTCAGTTCTGCTCTGATTTTAGTTATTTCTTGCCTTCTGCTAGCTTTTGAATGTGTTTGCTCTTGCTTTTCTAGTTCTTTTAATTGTGATGTTAGGGTGTCAATTTTGGATCTTTCCTGCTTTCTCTTGTGGGCATTTAGTGCTATAAATTTCCCTCTACACACTGCTTTGAATGCATCCCAGAGATCCTGGTATGTTGTGTCTTGGTTCTCGTTGGTTTCAAAGAACATCTTTATTTCTGCCTTCATTTCTTTATGTACCCAGTAGTCATTCAGGAGCAGGTTGTTCAGTTTCCATGTAGTTGAGTGGTTTTGAGTGAGATTCTTAATCCTGAGTTCTAGCTTGATTGCACTGTGATCTGAGAGGTAGTTTGTTATAATTTCTGTTCTTTTACATTTATTGAGGAGAGCTTTACTTCCGAGTATATGGTCAGTTTTGGAATAGGTGTGGTGTGGTGCTGAAAAAAATGTATATTCTGTTGATTTGGGGTGGAGAGTTCTGTAGATGTCTATTAGGTCCGCTTGGTGCAGAGCTGAGTTCAATTCCTGGGTATCCTTGTTGACTTTCTGTCTCATTGATCTGTCTAATGTTGACAGTGGGGTGTTAAAGTCTCCCATTATTAATGTGTGGGAGTCTAAGTCTCTTTGTAGGTCACTCAGAACTTGCTTTATGAATCTGGGTGCTCCTGTATTGGGTGCATATATATTTAGGATAGTTAGCTCTTCTTGTTGAATTAATCCCTTTACCATTATGTAATGGCCTTCTTTGTCTCTTTTGATCTTTGTTGGTTTAAAGTCTGTTTTATCAGAGACTAGGATTGCAACCCCTGCCTTTTTTTGTTTTCCATTTGCTTGGTAGATCTTCCTCCATCCTTTTATTTTGAGCCTATGTGTGTCTCTGCACGTGAGATGGGTTTCCTGAATACAGCACACTGATGGGTCTTGAGTCTTTATCCAATTTGCCAGTCTGTGTCTTTTAATTGGAGCATTTAGTCCATTTACATTTAACGTTAATATTGTTATGTGTGAATCTGATCCTGTCATTATGATGTTAGCTGGTTATTTTGCTCGTTAGTTGATGCAGTCTCTTCCTAGTCTTGATGGTCTTTACATTTCGGTATGATTTTGCAGTGGCTGGTACCTGTTGTGCCTTTCCATGTTTAGCGCTTCCTTCAGGAGCTCTTTTAGGGCAGGCCTGGTGGTGACAAAATCTGTCAGCATTTGCTTGTCTGTAAAGTATTTTATTTCTCCTTCACTTATGAAGCTTAGTTTGGCAGGATATGAAATTCTGGGTTGAAAATTCTTTTCTTTAAGAATGTTGAATATTGGCCCCCACTCTCTTGTGGCTTGTAGGGTTTCTGCCGAGAGATCCGCTGTTAGTCTGATGGGCTTCCCTTTGATGGTAACCCGACCTTTCTCTCTGGTTGCCCTTAACATTTTTTCCTTCATTTCAACTTTGGTGAATCTGACAATTATGTGTCTTGGAGTTGCTCTTCTCAGGGAGTATCTTTGTGGCATTCTCTGTATTTCCTGAATCTGAATGTTGGCCTGCCTTGCTAGATTGGGGAAGTTCTCCTGGATAATATCCTGCAGAGTGTTTTCCAACTTGTTTCCATTCTCCCCGTCACTTTCAGGTACACCAATCAGACGTAGATTTGGTCTTTTCACATAGTCCCACATTTCTTGGAGGCTTTGCTCGTTTCTTTTTATTCTTTTTTCTCTAAACTTCCCTTCTCGCTTCATTTCATTCATTTCATCTTCCAGGGCTGATACCCTTTCTTCCATTTGATCGCATTAGCTCCTGAGGCTTCTGCATTCTTCACGTAGTTCTCGAGCCTTGGTTCTCAGCTCCATCAGCTCCTTTAAGCACTTCTCTGTATTGGTTATTCTAGTTATACATTCTTCTAAATTTTTTTCAAAGTTTTCAACTTCTTTGCCTTTGGTTTGAATATCCTCCTGTAGCTCGGAGTAATTTGATCGTCTGAAGCCTTCTTCTCTCAGCTCGTCAAAGTCATTCTCCGTCCAGCTTTGTTCCGTTGCTGGTGAGGAACTGCGTTCCTTTGGAGGAGGAGAGGTACTCTGCTTTTTAGAGTTTCCAGTTTTTCTGCTCTGTTTTTTCCCCATCTTTGTGGTTTTATCTACTTTTGGTCTTTGATGATGGTGATGTACAGATGGGTTTTTGGTGTGGATGTCCTTTCTGTTAGTTTTCCTTCTAACAGACAGGACCCTCAGCTGCAGGTCTGTTGGAGTACCTTGCAGGCTGTGTGAGGTGTCAGTCTGCCCCTCCTGGGGGGTGCCTCCCAGTTAGGCTGCTCGGGGGTCAGGGGTCAGGGACCCACTTGAGGAAGCAGTCAGCCCATTCTCAGATCTCCAGCTGCGTGCTGGGAGAACCACTGCTCTCCTCAAAGCTGGCAGACAGGGACATTTAAGTCTGCAGAGGTTACTGCTGTCTTTTTGTTTGTCTGTGCCCTGCCCCCAGAGGTGGAGCCTACAGAGGTAGGCAGGCCTCCTTGAGCTGTGGTGGGCTCCACCCAGTTCAAGCTTCCAGGCTGCTTTGTTTATCTAAGCGAGCCTGGGCAATGGTGGGAGCCCCTCCCCCAGCCTCGCTGCCGACTTGCTGTTTGATCTCAGACTGCTGTGCTAGCAATCAGCGAGACTCCGTGGTCGTAGGACCCTCTGAGCCAGGTGTGGGCTATACTTTCCTGGGGCACCGTTTCCTAAGCCCGTCGGAAAAGCACAGTATTCGGGTGGGAGTGGCCCGATTTTCCAGGTGCTGTCTGTCACCCCTGGAAAGGGAACTCCCTGACCCCTTGCGCTTCCCGAGTGAGGCAATGCCTCGCCCCTGCTTCGGCTGGCGCACAGTGCACTCACCCACTGACCTGCGCCCACTGTCTGGCACTCCCTAGTGAAAAAACGATGGTTAGATGCCACGAAGTAGGTGGCAATGCCTTAACCGTATGCGTGTTGTCAGGCCCGAGGGCCTCTTCCATCCTTGTCAAGGGGAGTGCTAACCTTCTCTCCTTTCATACAACACGAACCTGTTTCTTAATTGACACTTCTCTCATGTACTCAGGCTTTAAAATACTTTGTCTACAAAATGTCTTTATTAAGCGAAAAATAATATTTATTTTATTAAATAACGACATGTGATTGTCAATCAGATGTCTGATGAATGTGAGTTGGTACAATTGCCGCCAAAAGCAGATAAACTTTTTGTTGTTGTTGGCGCTTGTGCAGATGTATCATTTGATTTTTGTTGGACTCTAGAACCATAAAAATACCTAAGGGCCACCATTTCCACTTACCCAAATTTCTATGAGTCCAAGAAACTTATTACTAGGTTATTTTATAATCTTTCTAGATATGAAGTGACTGTCTTAAAATATTAAAAATGGTTAAGTGTACAATCTTGGGTGTTACAAAGTTATTTGATGGACTTCTGCTGAATGCTGGCCAAAGACAACCCAAAGATAACTGAACTATGAGCACTTAAAACTAATCTGTGCCAACCTGTCAGAAGAAATTTATAATTTCATTTCTAGAAATAGGATAAAGAAATGAAATAAAGTCTAATTCCGGTGTGTAAATTAGGGAAATCAACTTCTTCTAGTTTGGGCCTGAATGAACTGCTTTCTATTTGACATACTCAAGAGTGAGGTCTTCCCTTTAATACACATTGTGAAATAATTGCTCTGGTGGAAATCAGAAACATACAATGTAATATATTAGTTTTACTCAATGATTCTTGAAAGGTGATACCTCAATTAACAAATCCTCAGGGAAAGAGGCAGTGTTGAAATAAATATGCTCCAATCTCCTTCATAAATCAAGCCAGGCAGAACTGCCTCTAGGCATTGGCAAGACAAAAAAAACTGAGCAGAGTGGCTTTTAGCCCTGCCCAGATGTAAGCAAACAGGGCTACCCCTTGGCAAATTTATAAAATGTTTCAAAGTTCTGTTTCTCTACCTTTCACTTTCTGTTACCCTTTAACAGGCTGCCCTCTTTCTGACTTAAGGAACTCCATACCTTTTTTTTTTTTCCATCAGAAATTGGTTTTGTATCCATTGTATTTGTTGATTAATACAAAGAATGTTAATTTAATGTGAATGAATTTTAATTGATGTGGTAAACCAAACCAGTCCTTTGAATTCAAGCCTTTTATAAATACAAGCTTTATGAATCCTTGGGCTCTGAGCTGCTCACTGCAGTAGCCCAAGCATCTGTCTAGCTCAGTTCCTGGCAGGCAAATGGTAGTTGAATGAATAATGAAAGACTTGTTTCCTTTGCACTTGAAGGAATCCAAGCTGAAGGAGTGAGAGAGGGAAAGGCTTGGGTGGGGTGGGGAAGCAGGGGAGGCTTAGTGCAGTGGGTGAATTGAAATCTTAGTAGGTCTCCTCTGAGAATAACCTTGACTTAGTTCCTCCAGGTTATCTGATAGATATGTCAGAAATGGGTGGGTTTCTTCCCCTTTGTCCCATACCCCAGCTTTTTTGTGTCTCTGTAGAAAACAAGGAGGGACTGTGGCTCCTGGGGGCAGAGGTGCTTGTACTTCCTTTTATAGTAATTTTGCTCCGCTACCTAACTTGCTGGGTCCAGGGTGAAATGAAAAATGAGGGGTCCCTTGTTCAAAGATTATTAAGAATTTCATGCCCTCATACACTGCTGGTTGGAATGCAAAATGATGTGGCCACTTTGGAAAAGAATCTGGCAGTTCCTTAAAATTTAAACTGAGTTACGATATGATCCACCAATTCTACTCCTAGGTATAGACCTGACAGAATTGAAAACATGTTTACACAAAAACCTATACATGGATGTTCATAACAGCATTATTTATAATAGCCAAAAAGTACAGACAACCTCATGCCCATTAACTGATGAATGAACAAACACAATGTAGTATAGCTATGCAACGGGATATTGTATACATTGTATCCATACAATGGAATATTATTCAGCAACAAAAGGTAATGATGAAGTGCTGATACATGCTACAAGGCATATGACACCTGAAAACATTATGCTAAGTGAGAGAAACCAGATACAAAAGGCCACATATTGTGAGATTACCTTTATGTGAAATGCCCCCAAATTGGCAAATCTATAGAGGCCTAAAATAGATTAGTGGTTTCCAGGGTCTGGGGGAATGGGGGAGTAGGGAGTGACTGCTAATGGGTGCAAGATTTCCATTTGGAGTGATGAAAAGGTTCTGAAATAAGATAGTGGCAATAGTTGCACAACCTTGTGAATATACTAAAAAAAAGACGAATTGCACACTTTAAAGGGTGATTTTTATGGTATGTAAATTATATTTCAATGAAAGCATTACAAATTTCAAGCCAGCAGTAGCAGAGCATTAAAGCCAGCCTTGAGCCCTTCTGAGTTCAGGTCTCTGCGCAATTGTACCAATGCACATTCATGCAACCGACCTTGCCTTCGGTCTCTTAAGCCCTCTCACTCTTTGCCTCCTCTCTTCCCAACTCATGTTGCTTATTTTCTTCCACATTTAATGCTGTGTTAACTAACACATGGCATGTAAAGCAGTTGAGGATACAGTGATTGACTATCCCAGTTAGCCAGGGATTGAGGGATTGAAGGATTTCCTGGGAGGTGGGACTTTCAATGCTAAAACTAGGAAAAATCCCAGGCAAATTGGGAGGAGTTTGTCACTCTAGTGGTGCATAAAAATTATTTTACATAATCATTTCTCCCAGTTGAAATCCTGAAACACATCTCCAGGTCTCTGATTTCTACCAGTGATGATGGGAGTGTGGTGTGCAGCATTGGTCCTGAGCCCTATAGTCACTTTATTTGTTTGGTAGAAATTCAGAATTTCAGGCCCCTCCCAGGCCTATTGAATCAGAACCTACATTGTAACTAGATCCCCAAGTGACTCACATGTACTTTAAAGATCTGTACCTTGAGGTGGAGGACAAATGATGGCTGAGCAGAGGGAAGATCTGGGCTCTGGTCCCGGATTTGACACTAGTTGGCTGTGTAAACTCAGACAAGTTGCTTAACCTCTCTGGACCTTAGTGTCTTCATTCATGGAACACAGAAGTTGGATTCTTACAGTAGTGATTAGTGAACACATAAATATTTGTTATATGCATCTGGATTTGAACAACCCAGACCTACTTAACTCCTAAATTAGAAAACTCTCCTTTGATCATTTACTAGCTTTGTAACTTTGATCAGATGACTTTCAGTTTTCTTATGAGGGGTTATTGTGAAGAATAAGAAAAACAGCATTTACAAAGTGCCTGGCTCAGGATAGACTCTCTTTAAATGGTAGTTGTTATTTTTTGTGTTACTAAAATCTAAGCTTCTGATAAGACTGTACATTAGAATACATCCTCATGAAAAGAACTGGATCTGGATATCCTTTTTGTTACTGGAAGAATCCTTGTGTCTAGAGTTGAAGAGCATGTAGACTCTTAGGTGAAAGAATGTATTTGACTCCTGATTCCTTTTTATTTAGATGATTTTTAGCTTGGAGATTTCCTACAAGTCCGGTCTGCATCTACTCAGCACCTAAATCTTGTGTCTCAGGATAGAGCTATCAGTTACAAGGAAAAACATCAGGAAAAACATCTGCAAACAGGTTACATCAATATGGTTTTCATGGTTAAGCAAGATAAGCTTTGATCTTTGGAAAACAATGATGACTGAAGTTCAGAGCTTGAGGTTTTCTGTGCAGGCTGGATTTTCCCAGTTAACAGAGGCACGTGACAGTTCTGAATCTATAAGGTCTTTGTTGGATATTTTTTGTTGTTCTTTGGTCCCAGCACTCCATCAGATTTACATGTGGGAGATATAATTAGCCATAGACTGATTGCAAAGTATCAGCCATAATTTAAAAATATGAATTAACATAAAATGGCAAGCATTAAAAGTTAATGTTAACTTGATGCTCATTTATTTTTGCATCCAAATGAGCCTTATTAAGTTACTCAGTCCATCTAAACATCAGGGTTTTTTTTCTCATATGCCAAGTTGTGATAACAATTTCTTATTCTAAATGCTGATAACACTTTTGAAATGCGCAGGTCCAGTCTGCTGTTGATAATCAATTTTCAGCTTCTTCTGTGACCTGGTTTAAACTGACATCATTGTACCGTTAGGCATCTTAAAGTCCTGAGTACTTTTTAAAGGGCTTTCTAATGGAAATTATATTTTGACTGTCAAGGCCCTGTGGTTTCCTTCACTGTCAGCATGATCAATAACTTTGGGCAGGTGGATGGAGTGCAGATGGGGATGGAATGTATGGAAATGTTGCAGGCCTGTGAGATGTGGGCTTAAATAAGCAAATCAAGCCAATTGGCTTAGAATTATGATGGTTAGCTTTCTAATGCATATTCAGGGAAGGCTGAAAAAATGTATGAAATTTAATTGTACCATAAAGCTGTCACCAGAAAATATATACTGAATATCAAGCAGGGTAACATGTCTTCTGGAGAGTTAATCTGTGAAAGTTAAAAAAATTCAAAGAATGTTATAGTTGAATAAGTAATAGGAAGAAATAGGTGGTGCTAGGGAACAGTTTTTGGAACAACAAACAAATTGCACAAACTCAAATTTAATGAATGAAGCACAATTGATGGCTTGTTGTCATTAGCAATTTCCCTATTGAATATGTAGAAAATTTTGGGAAAAAAGAGTGTAAAAAGTGAGGCAATTTTAACATTTTCTATGCCAAAGATTTAAGACAATGTATCCACAATATTTTAGATTATCATTAATATTGTAATACTAGATGCTTTAGTATCAATGAGTGGAGTTTTGCTACTTTATAGTGAAAATCAGTGTTTCTGTAAGCCAGACTGAAAATCCCTGATACTTTATCTAGTAGAGAGATTGCTTCTCAAACTTCAATGTGCATATGAATCACCTGGCGATCTTAAGGTATAGATTTTTTTGATATTTTTTTATAGAGGTAAAATTCACACAACATAAAATTAATCATTAACCATTTTAAAGTACACAACTCAGTGGCATTTAATATATTTACAGTGTTGTGCAACCATCACCTCTATTTAGTTCCAAGATATTTTTTCCTTCAAGGAATCTCTGCATCCATCAAGCGGTCACTCCTCATTCCTCCCTTGCCCTCAGCTCCTGACCACCACCTGTCTGCTTTCTGTTGCCATGGATTTGCCTGGTCTTGATGCTTCAGATAAATAAAGCCATACAGTACGTGACCTTTCATGTTCTGGCTTCTTTCACGAAAATGTAGATTGTGATTCCGAAAGTTTGGGGACAGAGGCTGATTTTCTTGCATTTTTAACTCTCTCCCAGGTGATGCTGATGCTGCTGGTGTATGGATCTTGGATGAGGCTGCATCTCCTGGGTGGAGCTGCTGCAGCCCAGTGAGCATCAGGGAAGACTGGAGCATGATTCTCTGACTTCCTGTTGAACCACTGATAGGATCAAGTGGACTTGTTGGCTTATTGGTGCTCAGAGATATTGAGGATCCCCAGAGATATTGAGGATCCCCAATAGATCCTTTTCACAGAATTGTGTAAAGCTTCAGAACATGTACATTGTCATTTATGCTTTATTTTGTCAAATTATTTTTGCCATCTGTATCAGAGTTGGCAAACTGTGGCCTGGGGGTCAAATCCAGCCCACTGACTGTTTTTATAAAGCCCACCAGCCAAGAATGGCTTTTATTTTTTAAAAAAATGGTTGAAGAACAATCAAAAGAATAGTAATATTTTATGGCACATGAGCATTATATAAAATTTAAATTTCAGTGTTCACAGATAAAGTTTTATTGAAAGATAGCCAAGCTCATTTGTTTACATATTGTCTATGGCTGCTTTCATGATACAACAGCAGAGTTGACGGAGACCATATGGCCCACAAAGCCAAAAATATTTACTGTCTGTTCTTTTTCAGACAAATCCCTTATGTATATGTTTGCTAATCCCTTATGTATATGATGACTTCAGCCTGTAAGTACAGAATAAAGACAGTGAGATAACCTACAAAGTCCTCATGAGATAACCTACAAAGTCCTCATGAAGAGAAAAGGCATGCACTATTAGGCATATAAACCAGAAGTTAAACATTACCAGAAAAAAATCAGCTCGTAGAGATGAGTTTTACAAAGCAGAGCTTTTAAAGAAGTTCTAATTTCCTAGTCAAAACAAAGAGCTAAAAATCAGATTTCTGCTCTTGACCAAGCATTAAAACCTTTTTTCTTTTTTCTTTCTTTTTCTTTTTTTTTTTTTTAAGCTACTCTTGGCCATCTCTTGTGAGCCTCCTCATATTTCCATGGCTGTAAAGCTGTATGTGAAAATGTCAAGTGCTTTTTAAGAATGGATTTTACACTTGCCATTTTCAAGTGCAGTAGATTTACACTTCAAAAAGTCAGACACGACTTCATAATTGAATTGCACCTTATCTTTTCAAGTGCAAGGCCCTGGAACTTGGTGTCAAGGACAAGCTCAGAACTAGACAGAGTTTTTAGAGGTGGAGTCTATCCTGCATTCAGGCCTTTGAAGTGAATAACAGATGACTTAGTTGAAATACTTTTGCATTCCAGCCTAAATTATTGATGGAGGTTCACAATGTTAATTTTCCTGGTTTATTTTTTGATATTAAAGAAATTATGGACTGGGTGACCTAGGATTTGTGATACACCCATATCTGACTGGCAGAGCCACTAGGATAATTTCTAAGGAGATGATAGTTTAAGCTTTAAGGATTGTCTCAGATTTTCGTGCCTAAAAGATGAATGGACTAGAGACTGCCATTATGAAAAGCCCAAGGTTGCCCCCAAGAAACGTTCAGTGGAAATTACTGACTGTACTCAGGATGTCAATCATTGAGAAGACAGACATGAACACACATTTAAACTTTCACAAAGATGTAGTCTTTGTGTCTCTTGAAGAATAAAAAGGAATGTATCTAAATCCCGAGGTTCTAGAAAACTTTTTTTAAAGGAACAAATCAAAATAATTGAAACACGGTTTTTTCTGACTCACAAAAAAAAACCTTTTAGCCCAATATTTTGGCAAAATTTGCATTCTTTACATTAAGAAAATGCACTGACTTGAGTTTTGTGTCCTTATTTGCTTCTGATATCTTAGAAGAAGATTGCATGTAAATTTTTCTAAGGCATAGTTACATGTAAAGTATGAAAATATTTGTAAATATGCCCTAAAGATACACCTTTCTTTAGGACAGCTGTGCATATTTGTAAAATCTGCAAGTTCTACATAGTTATTCCTTCTAGAAAACATGATGAATGATATTTGAAATTCAGAGGAAGCAGTGGATGAAAGAAGCATAAAGTCTCCCGGCAAATGGAGAGCAGAAGTTACACCAACATGTTCTCTTCTGTGTCCTCCTAATGCTCCCTACAGGGAGTTAGCCAAACTGGAAGGTCTGAGTTCTCCACAGGACCACCCTCACATCTGATGCCAACTGCAAGTTTAGGGGGTTCCCTAAACCATCCCCTGGTTCCATAATTCACTAGAAAGTCTCACAGCACTCACTGTAACTGACAATACTCGTGGTTATGGTTTATTACAGGAAAGGATACAGGTTAAAATCAGCCAAAGAAAGAGACCTATAGGGCAGAGTTTGGGGGTTCCAATCACGAAGGTTTTGTTGTCCTCAGCATGTATTGCCCGCCTAGTATCAATGTGTGACAGTATACATGGAGTATTGCCAACCAGGGAAGCTCACATGAGCCTTGGTGGCCACGGGATATTAGGGCTTCATTACATAGGCATGAGTGAATGATTGACTGCCCATGTGGTTGAAGTCAGTCACCAGGTGGACTGACACAATATGACTCAACGCTGCCCTCTTAAATCACGTGGTTGGTCTTGTTGGCATGGCCAGCCTCCAAACTAAGACTGTTAGGTGTGGCCACTAGGTATGACACACATGACCTCCCAGAAGCTGAGGGCAAGGGCCAGACCTCTCTTTGGGTAAAACCCCATTTTATACTGTAGACTTCCCTTTCAAAATAAAAACAAAAAAAAATTTTCTAGAGGGGGCAGTAACCTCAAAGTGTTACCAACCTTTGGGAAAACTGGTGTGCTATACTTCCTTAAGCACTTTGTTTTATAGTTGAAATTAGTAAGTGAATGGAGAAGAATGAGAGTTCTTCAGTCCCTAAGACCCTCATCCATATACTAAAGAAAGGAGTTTTGTTATTTATTTAGAGAAGAGTAAGTCTTTTTATTCTAGATAGTTTCAAAGACAAAACAAATTACAATAAAAATATAGAGATCATCTGCTGTTCTATATTCATCAGGATTACATGTTCAAAAGAAAATACAAATTGAGCTTTTATCCTTTTCATTGCTGACAACTTTTTAAGACTAATGTCATTGTTTCAAATGGTAATATATACTTATTATAAAAACATCAAACAATAGATACAGTAAAAAAGAATAAAGATGCACTCATTAAATATTTCAGTATCCAGAGATAACCATGTTAATAATTCTATTTCTTATCAGTTTTAACAAACTTTATTCTTTTTATTTGCTTTCTTGTCTGTTTTCTTTATCATATCATGGGCTTTCTGAGGGCAGGGACCAAGTCTCTTTTGTTTAACCACTGAATCACTAACCAATTACAGCATAGTGTCTGGCACAATCTCCAGAGATTTGCTTAATCCATGATCAGTGAACATCCATTTAGTCATATTATTCGTATATGCATACAGATACATAGATAGCTATAGAATGTAAGATCCATCGGGTCAGAGCTTTTTGCATGTTTTGTTTCACTTGTATATTTCACTTGTTCAGAACAGAGGTCAGCAAACTAACCACCAGGAGCTGAATGCATCCAGCAGCCTAGTTTTTGTAAGTAAAGCTTTGTTGGAACATAGGTGCACCCATTGATTTACACATCACCTATGGCTATTTTCATATGACAGTGGCAGAGTTGAGCAGCTGCATAGGGGCCTTGTGGCCTACAAAGCCTGAAGTATTTACTATGTGGACTTCCATGGAAAACATTATTATTATTATTATTATTTTTTTTCTTTTATTATTATTATTATTATTATTATTATTATAATACTTTAGGTTTTATGGTACATGTGCCCAATGTGCAGGTAAGTTACATATGTATACATGTGCCTATTATTATTTTTTTTTTGAGATAGGGCCTCATTCTGTCACCCAGGCTGGAGGGCAGTGGCATGATCTCAGCTCACTACAACCTCCACCTCTGGGGTTCAAGTGATTCTCCTGCCTCAGCTTCCCGAGTAGCTGGGATTACAGGAGCCCACCACCACACCTGGCTAATTTTTGTATTTTTAGTAGAGATGAGGTTTCACCATGTTGGCCAGGCAGGTCTTGAACTCCTGACCTCAGGTAATCCTGAGGCCCTCAGGCCCGCCTTGGCCTCCCAAAGTGCTGGGATTACAGGCGTGAGCCACTGCACCTGGCCGGAAAACATTTTCTGACCTCTGCTATAGAGTAATATCTGTCACTTAGTATTTGATGAATCTTTGTTGAATGAATAATTTTTTTATAAATTCTATATACTCATATTTAACAATATTTCAAATATCCTAGTCACACAATTATTATGAATAGTTGTCTTGTTTTTTATTTTTTAATTTTTCTCCTCCTGTGTCTCCACGTACCACCCTAAATAGTTGTTTTAAATTTTATTTGCATACCATAATATATTCAACTAGTTGCCTTTTATTAGATGTTTAAGATATTTTCTTTTTTTTTTTTTTATGCTTTGTAAAGAGCCACACAGTGAACATGCATCTTTTCCTATGAGTACCACTGTATTAGGGTAAATTTAAAGAAGTGGGATTTCTGGGTCAAAGGATATTCACATTTTTATGTTTTTGATATATTTTGGCAGACTGTCTCCCAGAAAGTTAGTACCAATAATATTTCATTTCCTCATAACTATACCCCAACATGTGAAATTAAGAGCAAGATTTTTAGTCAGCCAAGACATAAACATGAAAAAAAAAGTCAGATGGAAATCACATTACTTCTAAGCTTCTTTTGGTAATAAAACTGACTTGTCCTGCCACAATGATGGGAGATATAAATGTTTTTTATTTGCCAAATTAAAAGCATGGTGGTGCCCTTGATTACATTTACATTTACCACTAATTCCCTGAGCTCTTGAACACAGGAGGAAAAAATCATTATGATAATGAAGGCAGCTATTTTTAAACAAATGTATGCATGTACATTTTAGAAACAGAAACATTATGTTCTTTAAAGTGTGAAAAATGCTTACATATAATTCATTTATTCATGTGAAACAATATAATAAAATATACTCATTTTTTTTAAAGGGTTTGTTTCACCTTTAGAAAGGAATAAGGTGGCAATCCAATTTCTGGGCTCCTTGATGGCAGGCTCGAAGTGTGTACTGACAGTGATGTATTTGGAAATTACTCTGATTCAAGAGTTCACAAAACTGAGCTGGGATGCCTGCTGCAGTCCTGCATTTCACCAGGAAGAGCTTGCTCGTTCGTCTTGTTTGGAGGTGTGTAAAAGGCCTAGTCACAGCAGGGTGGGATGGGAGGGGGAGAGTGGAGGAGCCGTTCTGGCCTCATCAGCTTTTTTGAAAAGCCAGCTGGAAACTGAAATCGAGCTCCATTAGCAGCGCACTGGGAGGGCACCAGGGTTAAGTTCCTAGACCCGAATGCTAAGCTCCTTATGTTTTAAATCTTCTGTCAAGAAGATTACCGACCTTCCCTTTGATGCAATGCAAAAGTTAGTGGGTTGAGTAGTAAAATTTCAGACCTCTTAGTCACAGATAAAACTAGGTATTCAGAAGGAAGAAAAGCCTGCCTGTGTGCTGAACTGAGGAAATGGATAACTTCATTGTGCAGCCAAGGGTGCTCTTTCCCTTCTGTTTAATGACTAAAGCGGCGGTGGCAAATAGCCAGATGGCATGTAATGGAATTTAGGTAGCTATGAAGCAGGTAGGGGACCGAGAAGGAGTCAAAGGGAAGGGAAGCGTAATGCCTTGCTGTGTGGCCTCATTGCGTGGTTCGAGGGCACCCAGCTATTCTGTCCGTCCTGCACTGGATCGACACTGCATAAAATGAAAGAGAGGGTTGGAAATTAGCTGGTGAATAAGGTGATGAAGAAAGACAAACAAGGCTCTTCAGAGCTGGAAAGCTTCTGGGGCCATTGCTACAGCTCAGAAGCCCTCTGAAATAGGTCAGGGACCCAGCTTTTTAAGGTAAAAGCCAGAGATGCCTTGTAAGAGTCAGTGTCTCCCTGGAAAAGTACAACTCATACACAGGAAAGTCTTTTCAGCGTACTTTTCTTAATCTCACTCTGTAGAGACTTCAACCAATTCCTCTAGTAAGGATGGAGAAAATAATGGTTTAAAAAAATAAAACTGACTATACCCCTACTGATCCCCTTCTGAATCCAGGTGACAATTGTCACTACTACTGAAGAGTAGGCTTTGCAGATCTGACAACATAGAATGTCTTTATTTCAGGTTTACTTATGGCTGTCTATACAGTAGAACCTAAAAAAAGAATGTTAGAAGTCATCTGGAAATTTTGTCAATGGAATAGTAAATATTCTGGAACATATCTGAAGAGCATGCCACCATATACAAAACCCAAACTGGCTGGATAATTACCATCTTTGTTTCTAACTTCCTTCTAGTTTCTTTTACAAATTACAATTGACAGCTAGAACTTAACTGGAAAAGAAAATCCATATGACTGCTGATTAGATCACTCAGGAAGTGGGAATATTTATTTGTTAAATGACTTCCAAAGGTTATTTGCTGAGAGACAGCTGCTATACTGGAACTTCTAAGTCAAGATTATTGACAGCAACTGTTAGGCCCAGTCCATTAGAAACAAGTCAGCATTATAAACTAGTGGATGATTATATTAGTTATAGAATAGATGATGGATATATGGAAGTCTCTCATTTTAGTGAGATGCCAGTTGTGGGCAATTATTCAGTTACTTTTTTGGTAATTGCTCAAATAGTTTATCATAGCAGGTATACTTAAAAGTAGCAGAGTTAATTTTTCCGTAGGTGTTTTATTGTGATTGATTTTTTTGGGGTAACCATTGCCTTTTCTTCAGTTTCTAGTTTTTCCAGGCTAAAAATTGTGGTGACCCAATTTTTTGGTGTGGAATATTTTAACTTAAGGGCATGCATTTATGCAATAGAGAAGATTCAGTATTCATTTCAAAGGATAATTTTATTCCTGCCCCAAAATGCTCCCATAGCTCACGGCCAAGTGGAGGTGAAATCACTTTTCCGTGCTTGTCAGGCTTTTCAATTTTCACCTAAGAATGTTAACTCTATTCCTAGCTCAACTGCCTGCCCAAGCATGAGGATTTTTATTGAATTAACAGCATAAAATAACTGTACTTTGGTTATTTTTTGTTGTTGTTGGGGAGTACAACATTAAACTCACTGCTGTATGCATTATCTCTCAAAAGCTCAGGGGAGCTCCACAATATTCATGGAGGGGGAATATTGTTGTGTGGAGGCCATGCAGTTTAAACACTCCTCTAGACAACCCAAAATGATGCCTGGATTAAGCCAGAGCAGCAGAAATCTGTGTACCTAGACTGATTCATATTCCCCTGGAGATTTGCTTTCTACTGATTTGATGTTGGAGTTGTGCCATCTCACCAGGGTAACCAACTGTCCTAAACAGTCGCTCCAGGCAGTCCTGGTTTTGGAATTGAAAGTCCCACGTCAGGAAGTGTCCTAGACCAGGACAAACTTGGACAGTTGGTCACCCTACCAGTTAGGCATATGTCTCAATAAAATTCACATGTGCATCTAACGTGAGGCCATGAATATCTTTGTGTGAATTCTCAGGAGGTAATTCTCTCTGGTCTTAGTTTCTCCTGAGCAACTGTATATTTAACCAAACAACCTAAGGTTACTGTGAATTGTAGACTTGAAGAGTTTACTTTTTCTTTGCATTGGCAAAAAAAAAAGCCAAATTCCTGGCAGAACTAATGGATTCATTTTTGTGTTAGCCACATATCTGGTTCAATTTTACATCATTTCCTTTCCTTTCCTTTTTTTTTTTTTTGTTTTTGTTTTTGTTTCTTTTTCCTTTCTCTGCCACTTCAGCTGTGCTAACCGGTTATGTTTTACATAGCCGTGATAACTGCCTTTGATCTTCTTTTGTTCAAGAGGAGGCATAAATAAAAATTGCTATGTTTCACCACAAAACTAATGTTGTAGGTCAGGTTTTCCAAGAAGGAGACTGATAAGGAAACTTGCCCTCAGGATCCATTAGGAGGAGGGGAGGAGAGCGGAAGGAGGAAGCAGGACAGGCAGATGCCAAGTTGGCTGCATCACAGTCACAAGAAGTCTTCAGCCAGTCTCGTGAGAGCTCTGCAGCTGGGAGGTCCCCTCAGAGTTGTCCTGGGTTTGGGCAAAGAGGGTGGCCCTTGCACTCCCTCCCCACCTTGGGGGATGAGTTATGGAACATGACCTGGCCATGGGAAGGGGTATGACCTTGGGATATGAGGTTTCTTCAAGCTGAAGAGCAAATCTCAGAGAGGTCAGGTGGCAGCAGCTATTCCAGAAGCTCCAAGAATAAGTCCTCCAGCATCACAGTGTCCTTCACAACCAGCATTTCCATCTCTCCACAATGATCCACCTGGCTGAAGGGCTGTATGCAGTGGTAGAAGGAGCAGGGAAGTATTGGCTGTCCATCTGTAAAATAAGGATACTAATACCTTCATTGCAGAATTTTTGTGAAGATCAGTTGAGTCCTATATATAAAGCACTTATCACAGAGTATGCTGTGTCGTAGATAAATAAATGGCAAAGACTATCATCTCTCTCTCTCTCCACATGGGCCTAACGCATGCTGAATGGATCATTTTACTGAATGATCTGACTTTGCATCAAGGTAGTTAAAAAGTTTAAGAAAAACCAAAACAAAATCAATTTGAGGCATGCACATCCTAATACTAGTAGTTTTAACAGACTTTCTTTAACAAATTAATAGCAAAAATATATATGTAAGATATTCTAGGGAGATTATTTGAAGGTCCCTAATGTGGGATTTCTCGTGAGTGTCTTGAGTCTTTGGGATGAAGAATTAGGAGAAGTCAGAGGAGCAGGTACAAAGGTGGCTAGGCAGCTTTGATGCTTTCCCAGTTGTCTTGGGGATTTTTTACATTTGGGGCATTTCTATGACCCACATTTTTTTTTGTCAGGCACTGTGAAAGCAAGAGACCAAAAACAGATGACAGAAAACGAGAATAATGATGGTTGAAGAAAAGGAGAGAACTTAATTAAAGAAGGCAACACAGTCTTAAAGCTAAAAAATTTAAAAATAAAATAAGGTAACTATCACTGTGATACATTTTAAAATAAAGTATTTTTAAAGAGCTGAGTGTAAAAAGATTAAAGACAAATGAAACCCATGAGGTTAAAAACCAATACAATAATGCTGAGTTAAAATAAATAAATACAATGAGATAAACTAAAAATATAACACAGAAATATTTGAAATTCTTTTGAACAATTAAGATGAAACATTTCATAAATGTATGACTGGAACAATTGTTTTATAAACCTGAGGTTAAAGACGTGTACATGAAGACCCAAAATAATCTATTTACATTTAAGCCCATTAAGAAGACATTTGATTATGTTCACTGTATTAAGTAATTTCAGATTAGATGTCTGGTCCTTTAAAGAGCTTTTTTAGTACCATTTACTTACAATGTGAATTTGCCTAAAAAATGTGAATGAAGAGTAGCTGAATATAGGTAGAATGACATTATGTTTGATTCCTTTAAAAGACATTTGAGAGCTGAGAAGGCAGTTAGAAAATATAACTCATCCCTACCCCGTCACCTACCTTTATCTCTCTCTCTCTGTCTCTCACTCTCTCTCTGTCTCTCTCTGACACACACACACACACACACACAGATTCCAAAAAAGCAGAAGTTTGCAGTTCTAAAGAAGTGTTTAAATATCATTGTGCAGATTATTTGTTGATCCCTGGAGTGCTTGTTAAAGGCACTTATTCTTGGAGTCTTCTCCAATCTACTGAATCAGAATTGCTGGAGCTTGGGCCTGGGAGTATGCATTCTAACAAATGTGACAGGAAATGCTGATGTCCACTAAAGTCTGATAACCACTGTTTCAAGTGACAGGAATAATAACCTAGATTGGGGAGGCGAAAACTGGTGACATATAGAGCAGCTGAGAGGCACTGAAAAGGTTTTTAACACGTATGTTTGAAAAATCAGCTGTCTCTAAGCTGAAATTGACACAGAAAAGAGAAAATCATATAAGAGATGCTTATCAAATTTGTAGACAACTCAATAGAAAGAAGGGTTACCATGATAGATGACAGCATTAAATCTCAGAAGGGTCTTGACAGGCTGTGAAATAGGATTGAAATTAAGACGTTGAAATGTAACAGGGATAAGTGTAAAATCCTATATTTGGATTGACAAAGGAAAAAAGAATTCACTGCGCAAGGTCAAGATGGAAGCAAGCAACTTAGTAAGAATTCATAATTGAGGACCCAGGAGATATTGTTGATGGTGTCCATGGTGGAAGCCACCACAGTAGAAAGGCTGTCAACAAAGCTACAACTATGTGAGTCTGGATTTGTAGAGAGAGGTGGAGTGGGGTGAAGTGAGCTTGAGTTTCTTGATGAAACATTTCAAGGAGAATATTGAAGAACCAGAGCTCAGCCAGAGGAAGTGGCCAGGATGAGAGGACTGCAAAAATTGTGCTAAATGAAGGACAACTGAGATTTAACATAGAAAAGACAGGTTTTTCTAAACATTTAAAGGTATTTGTCATTTACAGTAGGGAATAATCAAAGAACAGATGAGACTGTGAGATCTTGAGGAAGCTAAAGACTGGGGCGTGGAAGGATTGAGTAGAACCAGATAGAGAGTTCTGGAGAAAAACGACTAAGAGAAAGGTTTGATTGAGTATATAAAGTCAGTTCAGCTGAATGGTGGCAGCAGAAAATTAATTGATTGGAGATTAGAGAGGAGTGGGTGATGAGTACATGGAGGCCATATTTGTAGATGACTCATTCTAGAATTTTGCTAGAGAAGATAGAGGAAAAAATTGGGTGAATCTCTAGAAAAGATACCAGACTTGACTGTAATTTTAAGATAGGGAAGTCCTATGGGTATTTGATGGGGTGACTAGATCTAGGTTTGCAGATTTATGTCTTTGTCCCAGGGTGTTGTCAATATGGTGTCCCCTTTCATGCTCAGGAGTATCCTGGTGTTGATAAATCTCATGGTTCCACAGTATTTGAAGGCCGAAGGAAGTGAGCCAGTGGAGAGAGCATGTATAATGAGGGAGCAAGTCCTGCCAGGTCCTGATTGGGCAGCAACAGGCCTGGGTCGGCCAGGGAGCCTGACCAGGAATATGGTTGGATGGAAGAGGCTCTGGCAGGTGCTGTGAATCCAATGGCCGGGTGCCCAGTCTGGAACACTGCGGGAACCAGCAGGGTTCAGCATTCTGTTTGGCAGTAATGAAGACTTTTGCATTTTAATAGAGAATTCTCAAGAAGGGAAGCCTTTAGGGATCCAATGGATATGGTCAGAGAGATACTCTGGCTGTGTCTGCCTGGGGCCTCTCTACCAGACCTTTCAAAGGCCAGCTACAAAGTCCATTCATTTTCAAAGGCATGCAGCCAGAAGCTCAGTGAGTATCTCTCTTCTGCAGGGATTTCTGTCTCCAGAGTGGAATGGGGACAATCTTGCTTCATTAGCAATAGGCAAAAAATAGAAACTATTAAGCCAGAGTGAGTTGTGTAAGTCTAAACCTCATAACCATGATAAATATACCATCAATGAGGGCTGCAGACATGGATGCTTTTTTGTGAGTGCACATTAATTGAGACCCATGGCTTTGCATGTCCTGTGGAATTCCCACTTACAAAGGCAGATTTAATAACCTGGGTTTTTCAAATGCAAGGGAACCTGGGACTGTCAGCCATCCTTTTAACTGTTTGTTAGCCACTTTGTGATTGTATTTCTTTCTCTGACATGAAGGGGAGATAGGGACATTAAAATCTCATCTGTGGTTAAGAGCACAGTTATTGCAATTAGAGAAATCTGGCCGGAAGCTCATTTTTATTACCTACTATTTGTTGTTTGCCCTCGGTCAAATGACATATCTGAGCCTCAGTTGCCTCCTATGTGAAATGGGAATAATGATAGTATAGACTTCATAAATTTGTTGTCGGGATTAAATGAAGTAATGTATGTAAAGTGATTAGCATGTTTAACTTATTACATAGTTGGTGTGAACAAATAGTACCTGTTACTATTTGTATTGTTCTTATAATGCTGCCTTGTGGGTGAGATGTTTGAGGAAAGCTCCATGTAGAGTCAGGGAGTGCTTCAGCTTAGGTCTATTTTTCAAACATTACTGAGCACTTCATAGGTATGCGAAGGACTTTGCTGTTCAGGAAAGTTACTTCTGAATAAAGAGCTTTGTTCTGTGCTGGCCTAGTGGGTACTGTCTGTGCACTTTGGGTGAAACATGCATCTCTTCATGACGTGGTTGTGAGTTTACTGAATCATATTTGATGATAATAAAGACAACAATACACACCACCTTAAAGTTGCATAGTGCACAGCCCTAGGCCAGACCACTGGTGACTTCTCTGAGTGTTAAAACTCACATGGACAGTGCTTTACAGTTAGCCAGTGTCTTCAAATAAAAGCGTGTCTGTGTGTATGTGTGTGTGAAGGTCATTACCTCATCACAGTAGCCACATTGCTGGGGGAAGGGCAGATATTATTTCTGTCATTCTTTTGGTTGAACTCAACTAGGTTTATTTGATTGCTTTTGAAAAAGAGTGTTGATTGAACAGCTTTTATGAGAATAGACAAAATTACACTATGCTTTGTAATCTTTAGTGATCTTTTTTTCCAGAGAGTTATACATTCAAATTTGGTGGCAAATTGAATTCATGCTGCATGTCAGGACTACAGATTAGTTAAAAACGATTAAGCCCTACAATATTGGAATTAGCATTTTTTCACCATTTCTTTGTACTCTTCTTACAGTTAGAAGTGATACACTGGCCATCAGTGAGCACTGACAGCCTTAGAAAACACCACCCTTTCCTCTCTCCCTCCCTCCCTCCCTCCCTCCCTTTCTCAAATGCTTATTTCGCTTCTATTTTGTGCAACTAAAGGTTGCAATGTACAGCTCAATGTGCCTTTAAAATATACTTTAATTTAAAATATGTCTACATGTGGTCATTTATCTTTCCACCTAGCCTGATTTCTTTTTCTCCATGGGCTTAATTTGTGGGTCTGGAGCCAATTTACATCGCTGATTAAAACAAGCCTAGATAGTTTGTGACCCATTTTTGTTAGAAGTTTTTCTCTCCCTCATCTACAACCACAGCCATTAAGATAGCTTACACTAGCCTGGCTAATGATTTTCAGATTTGAGTCTTAGAAAACTGTGAGCATGAGGTTTTCAGAAACACTTAGAATCACTGAAGCTGAGTTCTGTTCTCTGTGAAATGACTGTATTAACATTCTCCTAAAATACGGGAATAGAAATGTACCTTCTAATTCTTGGTTGATGGGTTTTTAAGGCCAAAACTTTAGCCTATGTAATTTGCCTTAAAAGCAAAGTATGACTGACTTGATAGCAAAGATTTCTAGGTCCATCATCGACATTCTTTTTTTTTTTTTTTTTGAGATGGAGTTTCACTCTTGTTGCCCAGGCTGGAGTGCAATGGTCCGATTTCGGCTCACCGCAACCCCCGCCTCCAGGGTTCAAGCAATTCTCCTGTTTCAGCCTCCCTAGTAGCTGGGATTACAGGCGTGCTCCACCGTGCCTGGCTAATTTTGTATTTTCAATAGAGATGGGGTTTCTCCATGTTGGTCAGGCTGGTCTCGAACTCCCAACCTCAGGTGATCCACCCGCCTTGGCCTCCCAAAGTTGTGGGATTACAGGCGTGAGCCACTGCACCTGGCCCGACATTCTTTAATACCAGCAATGCTGGTGGTGGTGTCGGTGGTGGTGGTGATGTCACTACCAGTGATGGAAGAAGATAAATGAAAAAAGACCCATAAGTATAAGAGCATAGTAATCGACGTGTCACGAGCAGTCGTTTGGCATTATGGTTCGAGGTAATAATGAAAATGTCATTTCAAATTATTCCATCATTCATTAAGAAGACATAAATGACATCCTCAAAATTCAGGTTAAGATCAACAAGTGTTCTTTGAGCCATTAGCTGCAGGGTCATTTTGACCTTAGTTTGGTCCAGAGACCATCTTGTCATTGCCTTTCCTGTTCCTATGCATTTTTCATGATAGTATGGCACGGTAAACTGAGCATGGACTTTGGAATCAGTCACACTGGGGTTCGGTTCTAGGGTGGTATACTTACAAATTGTGCAACATGTTTAACTGTAAGTAGTCTTTCTAAAATGTAAAAATGAGAATAATGCCACCTCCCTCAGTGTGGTTGTGAAGATTAAATATGATAATGCTGAGAAGTTCTTTGCCCAAAAAAATTGGTTATATTTATGGAATGGTTGTTCCACTCTTTTTACACACACACACACGCACACACACACACATATTTTTTTGAGACAGAGTCTTGCTCTGTCGCCCAGACTGAAGTGCAGTGGTGCGATCTTGGCTCACTGCAACCTCACGATCTTGGCTCACTGCAACCTCAACTTCGCAGGCTCAGGTGATCCTCCCACCGCAGTCTCCTGAGTAGCTGGGACTACAGGTGTGCATCATCACTCCTGGCCAATTTTTTTATTTTTTGTAGAGGCGCGGTTTCAGCATGCTTCCCAAGCCGGTCTGGAACTCTTGAGCTCAAGCAATTCTCCTGCCTCAGGCTCCTGAAGTTCTGGGATTATGGGTGTGAGCCACTGCACCCAGCCTTACATATATTATGTTTACTCTTCACTCAACTCAGCTAGATGACACTCTTATTTCCATTTTATCGATGAGAAATCAGAGAGGTTAAGTGACTTGTTGATGCTACATAGTAAGGAACTGAGTGGGCTTCACACCTGGGTCTATGGTTTCCACAGCATGAACCTTTACTGTGTTCCCTCCCACATGGTAAGTCTTCAACAATGGTAGATTTTCTGCCCCTTCCATGAAGGTTTGTAACTGAGGGTCTGAAAGAAATGATTTCTTCTTATTAAATAAGTACAGTTAGATAGAAGGAATAAGATCCAGTATTTGGTAGCACAACAGGGTGACTATAGTTAATAATAATTTATTGTATATTTTAAAATAACTAAAATAATGGAATTAGAATGTTCCTAACATAAAGAAATGATAAATGCTTGAGGTGAGACACCCCAATGACCCTGATTTGATCATTACCCATTGTATGCCTGTATCAAAACAGCACATGCACCCAACAAATACGTACAACTATTATGTACCTATAGTAACTAAAAATAAATGTTTTAAAAGGAAGGATTATTGCATAATTTACACATTCATTACATATTTGTCTTGCAAAAAAAGATTACAGATTTATGACTTCCAGGGAAAATAAAAGCTTACAACCTTCTATACTGACACTCTATGAAGCTGAACGAGGGATTCTGGATGTTATTAGTCACATGATCCTAATTACATTGCTCAGAATTGAAGGTTCTTGCTATATCCTTAAATATTCGCTTTCTTTTTTTTTAAAAAAAAGGTTTTTATTTTGATATAATTTGAGCTTACAGAAAATTTACAGGAATAGTACAAGGAACTTCTGTATACCCTTTATCCACATTTGCCAAGTTTATACATGCGTATTTTTCTCCACTTGCTTTATAATTCTGTGTATATAATTATATACATATATATGTGTAATCCACAGCTCAATGATTTAATCCACATCCACAGCATGTGCTGTTGCGATACAGGCATATAATGTGTAATGACCAAATCAGGGTAAATGGAGTATTTTACATACATATATGTGTGTATATAAAATATACATAGAATTTTTTTCCTGCACCACTTCAGAGTAAGTTATAAGACCTCAGATACATCATGTTCCTTTAAGATTATGTGTGGTAGCGTGTCTTTCCTTTGAACAAGGAAACCTCTGACAATAACCACAGTATAATGATCAAAATCAAGGGTTGTAACATTGACACAGTACAATGATTTAATCCACAGTCCATATTCAAATATTGTCCATTCTCCAAGATCAGTCCAGGATCACTCATTATTTTTAATTGTCATGTCTCTTTACTGTCATTCAGTCTGGAACAATTCTTCAGCCTTTATTTTGTGTTTTTGACTTTGAAATTTTGCATAGTACAGGCCAGTTATTTTGTAGAATATTGCTCAATTGACTTGAGTGATATTTCCTTATGCTTAGATTTAGGTTATAGATGTTTGGCAAGAAAACCACAGAAGTGATGTTGTGGGCCAGGCACGCTGGCTCACGCCTGTAATCCCAGCACTTTGGGAAGCCGAGGCAGGCAGATCACCTGGGGTCAGGAGTTTGAGACCAGCCTGGCTAACATGGTGAAAAGCTGTCTCTACTAAAAATACAAAAAAATTAGCCGGGCATGGTGGTGTGTGCCTATAATCCCAGCTACTCGGGAGGCTGAGGCAAGAGAATTGCTTGAACCTGGTAGTGGAGGTTACAGTGAGCTGAGAACGTGCTACTGCACTCCAGCCTGGGCGACAGAGAGGGACTCTGTTTAAAACAAAACAAAACAAACAAACAAACAACAACAAAGAAGTGATGTTTGTTGTGTCTTTCTCAGTGCATTATTGTATTGGGATGCCTACGATGTTGATTTGTTCCAATTTCAGTATTGTTAAACTTTATCACTTGCTTAAGATGATGTCTGCAAGATTTTTACAATGAAAGTTACTATTTTTTCTTTATAATTAATAAGTAATTTATGGGGAGATGCCTTGAGATTTTGTACATATCTTGCTCTTCATCAAATTGGTTTGCTTACGAATTGTAGCATTTGTTAGTGATTTTCTAACACCCATCCTTTATTTTATATGCATTAGCATTCTGTCAGAAAATGTTTTCCCTTGTCCTCCATTAATCTAACTAATTATTTATTTTTATCAGTATGGACTCATGGATTCTTATTTTAGTCAATGAGTCATAATTCATTACTATCACTATTTATTTTGTTGCTTTAAATGTCTTGCATTTGGTCAGTGGAAATCTTAAGCTGGCTTTTGTGTCTTTTGGGCATGTTTCCATCATTTTTTTTGGAACACTTCTGTACTTTCTCACACAAGATGTTCCAGGCTCATTTTGTACTTATTCTGCCATAACCCTGAATTCAGCCTTTTTTTTTTTTTTCCACAGAGCTTTGGTTCTTTTTAGGGGAGAATGCTATATAAAAAACAAGCTCTGGCAGGTGTTGATACTGGAGTGCAATTTACTTCTAGAGTAAGTAGCTCTCAGTGTATACAGCTAGGAAACACACATGCACATGCGTGTACACACACACACACGCACACACACATATTTATAGTTATTTCTCTTCTACTTATCATCTATGTGTTAGAAATCCTGGGTTATTTCTCATACCTCCAATTCCAACTCAACACCATAGGCTTTTTATTGCAGCCTTCCCCTTTCCATATTTGTAACTTTCATCTCCAACAGTGAAAACCTGGCTGTCACTATCCAATTATTTACTAATTTATTCAGACTTAGAAGCAAGTGCTATAATTCTTAACCCATACTATTGCCAAAAGTAAACCTATGTACTAGAGTTCAATCTTTATTTATAATTATTTTGAGGATAAAAATTGTATACAATCACAGGCATAAATCTGGAATCCGATTTGCTGAGTTTTGACAAATGCATGCATCTGGATATCCTGCATTCCTATGAAGATACAGACATTTAAAAAATCTTTCCAAAAAGTTCACTTGCACCCCTTTCTAGTCAATCTTTCCAGAATAAACTAATTTACATATTTGTTTTACTATAGATTAGTTTGCTTTATAAGTGGAATCATAGAGTATGTATATATTTTTATATTTCATTTTCAATTCCTCTACAATTTAACTGTACTTCTTTCAGCATTTTTATAGTGTAGCTTTGCATAATTATTTCTAAATCTGAATGCTCATTTTCATATTTACATGAAACTCTGCTCTTATTTAGCAGGATTGCTAAAGCAATTGTAGTGAGAGAGATTGTCTTACTATAGAAGAATGCTAGAAAAGAATGGAATCCTGCTGATCTGAAACTAAAAACTCTTGGAATTAATTTTTATGAGACCCAGTATAAAACTGGTTGCATAAATGAGATTATCATCGTACCACTGAGCTACTGATCATCATTTAGATTCCTCAAAATCCGCATCAATTCATCAGGCATATGTTCACTTATTCTGACATTCATTCACTCATTTAGAAGTATTTATTCTAAATACTTCTGACCACATCCCAGATACTGTTCCAACTATTGGAGACCTGGCAGTGAAAAACTAGGTAATGTTCCCCATTCTGTTGGAGCTTCATGTATTCTATTTCCAGTGCTCTTCATTTTCTTTTTTTTTTTTTTGAGACAGAGTCTAGCTCTGTTACCCAGGCTGGAGGGCAGTGGCATGATCTCGGCTCACTGCAAGCTCTGCCTCCCAGGTTCACGCCATTCTCCTGCCTCAGCCTCCTGAATATCTGGGACTACAGGTGCCCGCCACCACGCCCGGCTAATTTTTTGTATTTTTAGTAGAGATGGGGTTTCACCATATTAGCCAGGATGGTCTTGATCTCCAGACCTCGTGATCCACCCGCCTCAGCCTCCCAAAGTACTGGGATTACAGGTGTGAGCCACTGCACCCAGCCTATTTTCTTTCTTTTTTTTTTTTAATGTAGATTGAGGTTTCAGTCTGATATTTTTATGGGCTGAATGTTCGTGTCCCATGAAATTCATATGTTGAAGCCTTAACCCCCAATGTGATAATATTTGGAGATGGGGTCTTTGGGAGGTAATTAGATCATGAGGGTGGGGCCCTGGTCTGATAAGATTGCTGTCTTATAAAAAGAGACCCCAGAGAGTCTGCTTTCTTCTCTTTACCGTGTGAGGACACAGCAAGAAGGCAGCCGTCTGCAAGCCAGGGGGATGGACCTCTCCAGATCCGGAACATGCTGGCATCCTCATCACAAACTTCTAACCTCCAGAACTGTGAGAAAATAAATCACTGTTGTTTATGCCACATAGTCTGTAGTATTTTGTTATGGCAGCCTGAACAGACTAAGACAGATATCATACTTCCTTCAGTACTTCTCATAGAGTTAAGTATGCAGGCAATGGCTTCCCTCAGTTTTTATGTATCTGAGAAAGTATTTCTCCTTCATTTTTGAAGGATACTTTTGCTGGGTATAGAATTCTGGTTGGCATTTTAAAATTTCCAGCATTTTAAAGATGTCACCCCCTTGTCTTCTGTTTTGTACGGTTTCTGATGAGAAGTTGGCTACAATTCTTATCTTTGTTCTTCTGTATGTAACATGTCTTTTTCTTCTCTAGTTCCTTCAAGATTTTTTCTTTTTCTTTTCTTTTCAGTAATTTGAATGTGATATACCTCAGAGTAGTATATAAGGGAAATAGAAGCCTCATCTTCCTTGTATGTGGCAAGAGAATTCCACCAAGAAGCTTTCTGCTGTTTGATATATGTTGGTCCCTTGCCTATGGTGCCCTCCCTAACCCCTAGTCCTCATCAAATCCTATTCAGGTATTAGGAACTAGCTCAAGTCCTGTGTCCGTGAGACTAGTAGACACCACGCTGTATTTTCTTGACCTCCAAACCTTTTCTCCTTTGAACTAGACACATTTTAGGCTAAACTTGTTTTTTATTCTGTAAAGTGATTTTAAAATGCTTTACCATCCACAGTCTTCTTAGACATATTCTCTTTACTTCTAAAAATTAGTCCAGGATTTAAGCAGTCTTTTTTTTCCTGTTTGTTTTTTAGTACATTGTCAAGTAAAACCTTACAGGTCTTTCCTCTATTAGTATAATTAATTTATTCAGCTCATACGATTAACTTAATTAGGTTGTTTTCCTTTTTAATTGGTGAGCAGGAAGGTGAGAGGAGGAAGGCAGGTAAGGGCTGGGTGGCTTCGTCAGTGTGTAGCCTGCACAGTCACACTGGGCCCACACTAAGAGGGATTCTGTGCTTGGTTTTATGCTGTGCTGTTGCCATCTTGAAATTCCTATTAACATTTGAACAAAGGGCCCTACAATTTCACTTTACATTGGATTACCCTGAAAATTAGGTAGCTGGGTCCTGGGTGTGGGATTAACATCTTGGTTGGGATTTTGGACAGTCAGAAGGTATTGTAAAGTGCTTGTCTTGGGCAGATAAGAAAGAGATACAAGAAGACAGAGCCCTCCCCAAGGCAGCAATTCCAAAATATTCTTCTACAGGGCATTTCATTTATATGTTATGTGTGAAAAGGCATTATTAGACAAATACATTTCAGAAATGTATTAAGAAAAGTTAAATACTTTTTGTTAGAAAAGAATGTTTCAGTTATAAATTTGATGAGCAGCACTGTGATAACCAAAATAGGATGTTGTCTGCAGCATTTCCAACACTCATTTTACTGTGGCTACTAGTCTGTAGGAACAAGTTTTCTTCGGAGCGCAGTTTGGCAAATGGGGGCAGTAGTTCCAGGTTCCGAGAGTGAGGAGACCCACTCCCAGCAGCAGCTTCGGTAACTAGGCTTGTGGATTGTCTAGTTGAGTGAGAAGAAAGGATCATTGCTCTCCAGTGATAGACCAAAGACATTGTTACGTGCATGAGTCTTGGGTTGACTCTATCCCCATCTCTATTTCTAAAGGCCTTCCAGGTGATATCTTTCTTTCCTTTTCCTCTTTAAGATTGCCCTTCAATGTACATCTTGGTCAATTTTTATCTTTATGGAAGATTAGAGGGTATATGCCTATTAAATCATAAATGAGTCTGCAATGTGCATGTCTCATCTGGAAACTTTGGATGGATAGTCTCCAAGGAGCACACACAAAAAAAGGAGACTTGGCCTCTGTACTATAGATGCACAAACTCATTTATTACTAAATGAATAAAAGCAGTGATCAGAGTCTGGGTCCCTTCCTCTTTGGGGATCCCTATGCACAGCACGCTCTGCATATCCCATTATACCAGCCCTGGCTGGGAGTCATAGAAATAACATCGTAAGTGATCCTGTATTCCTTCTAATGTAACCATCAGCCTTACTCTATAAATCAGCTGGAAAATGAGCCTACACTTAAGGAGCTTGTGCCTATCACACAGGAGACCACTCAGAATTATGTGAGCGAAGATGGGAAGGAGTAACTGGGGATCACACACTGGAGCTGTTCAGAAGTTGGCACAAGTTAGTGGGTAGATTGCCAGTGAGTCTTCATTATGTGCCCATTACTTTCAGAGCATATTTAATATCTAGTGGTGATATGGTTTCAAGCAATGGTTTTCAATTCTGGCTCAATCACATATGAGAATTTTAAAAAGAAAAAGAGTAAGTTACACTACCTTTCTCAGATTTTGATTCAGTTGGTATGAGTTGGGCACAAGAATCTGAATTTTCAACAAATACTTCCAGTGAATCTGATGCAGAGTTCAAGAACTAAGGCAATAGAGTAAACTTTAGACAAAAAGTGTTAAAAGTACACTTCAAAGTCAGCAGAGCTGAGCTGAGAAATAACAGATGTTAATGTAATCTGGAAAAACCTTCGCATTCCCCCTTTTTCCTTACAGATCCTCTTCTTCCTATAGAATATTTTTGGTGACAAAGAACCTATCACTCTTCTCTGGGATTGAGATCTTGTGGTAATATTCTAATTGTTTTTCTAAATATTTTCTAATTATTTTTCTAAATATTTTTATTTCATGATCACTGTAACTTTTAAAAACTGTTTTGTGTCTTTGGAGGAAAATAATTACACAGTATACAGTACTGTAAATATGCTGTGAAGCTCCGATTATAACTAAAAAGACTGTATATATGTGTATCTGTGTGTGTGTTTGTGTGTGTGTGTGTGTGTGTGTGTGTGTCTGTGATTAAAAAGAATTATGCCTTTCATGGATTGTCTTCAACAATTACTCTGAAGCTTTTTTCACCAGTTAGTTTTTACAATTCAGTTTTGTTTCATGCTACATTTTCCAGTTTAAAATCAGTTTATAAAAAACTTATTTTACAATGAACACTCATATCCCTACTGCTTAGATTCTGCTTCTAATGTTTTACTCTACTTGTCTTTAACACATATCTATTCAGTTTCTTTTGCTCATCTCATCCTTTAATCCATCTTAACTTTTGATGCATTCCAAAATAAACTACAGACATCAGAACACTTCCTTCTAAACTGTCTGCAATATATGTTTTTGTTTGTTTGTTTGTTTTTAAATTGTATTTTACTTTAAGTTCCAGGATACATGTGTAGAACGTGCAGGTTTTTTACATAGGAAAACGTGTACCGTGGTGGTTAGTCTGCAATATATATTTATTATAATTTTTTGACCTAAGGTTTATATACAAAGAAGTGCACAAATATTAAGTGTATATTTGTTAAATTTTTCCAAATGCAAACCTCTATGTGATGCAAATCCTTATTAATGTACAGAACATTGTCACCACTTCAGAATGTTCCTTCTTACCTTTTCCCAGGCAATCCTTACCTCTTGTTTGTGCCAGGATTTTATTTAAATGGTATCATACAGTATGTACTATTCTCCTTTCACTCAGTAGAATGTTCTTTTTTTGTATTTTTTGTTGCTATATCATAGTTGAACATATTTTGGGGGGTACATGTGATATTTTGATATATGTATATAATGCATAATGATCAAATCAGGCAACTGGGATATCTATCACCTAAAACATTTATCTTTCCTTTATGTTGGGAATATTACAGTTCTTCTCTTCTAGCTATTTGGAAATATATGATAAATTATAGTTAACTTTAATTCCCCTACTGTACCAATGAATATTAGAACTTATTCCTTCCATCTAAATGTATTTTTGCAGCATAGTATTATGAGACTCATCCATATTGATGTTTGTATAAGTAATTGGATCCTATTTATTGCTGAGTAGTGTTCCACTGTGAGAATATATCATAATTTGTTTACCCATTTCCTGTTGATGGATATCTGGGCTATTTTCAGTTTTGGGCTATTATAAATCAAACCGCTGTGAGTATTCTTGTTCAAGTGTTTCTGTGAACGTATGCTTTGTTCCTCTTGGGTGGAAATCTCAGAGTATAACTGCAAATTGACATTTGCAGGAAGAGCTAATCACTGAATTGGGGAATAGGGAAGACTGAATCTGGGAAATGCAGCTAAAATTTTAGAGAGTTTCCTATGTATCACTTGGCATACATTATCCGACTTACATTTTTCAAAGTTGAATTTTTCCATTGTGTGGTTAAGAGTAGAGTTTGGAGGCCAGGTACAATGGCTCCATGCCTGTAATTCCGGCACTTTGGGAGGCTGAGGTGGGCGGATTGCTTGAGGTCAGGAGTTTGAGACCAGCCTGGCCAACATAGTGAAATCCTGCCTGTATTAAAAAATACAAAAATTAGCAAGGCTTGGTGGCACTTGCCTGTAGTCCCAGCTACTTGGCAGGCTGAGGCACAAGAATCCCTTGAACCTGGGAGGCGGAGGTTGCAGTGAGCCAAGATCACGCCACAACACTCCAGCTTGGGTGAAGAGCAAGACTCTGCCTCAAAACAAACAAACAAACAAACAAGTGGAGTTCGGACATTGGGGGCTTGTCTCATATGACCTTTTGGTAGCATTTTATTAACTATTAAACATACTCAAATACAGGTAATATGCAATCAGTTTTTTTGTTTTTAATTTGTAGTTAAGTTGTCTGAATGCCTGACAAGATGGAATTCCCTGCAGGTATTAGAGGGGAAGCTTTGATATCTTGTGTTTTACCTTAAAAATTCACATGGATCCTTACTTTTTATGTTATTTCTTTGACAAAATGATAATAAAAAATTGCTTATGATCTGTGGAAAAATTTATTTGACAGAGAAGTTGCACTATATTTTTATCACCAGGTTAAAAAAAGATGAGTATAATTTAAAAATATTATATACTTAAAATATGGAGAAAAACATGTACATAATATTTCAAGCTTTGTTTTGAATGGAATCATTCCTCCAGACATTTAATATAAGAAGCATATATTATAACTTTTAAAGTCATACATATAAGCTCTAAATTGTAGACTTAAAAGTACACTTGTAGATATTTTTACTCAGTATTATTTGGAAAATAATGTATATCCAACCACATAAAACATTTCTTATGAATTTAATATAAGGGTAACTAAAAAGGTACTTATGAGTTAATTTATTTTCCCTCTCCTGACACTTGGGATAAAGTGAATTCTCTAGGAAGAAGCACCTTGTTCATTTATACTGTGGCCATGTTCCCTGGAGCTACGTGTATACTTGTAGGAAAAGCACAGGCTAGAAAAGGATTCATAATTGTGTTCATTCTACTGAATTTTTTATTCAATGAAATTTATCATACTTTTAGTAGCAAATTGTTACACTGTGCACTAATGATGTAATCATGAATGTTTTAATGTGTCGAGTTCATTCCCTATATGAAACCCGTTATACATTGTCCCATTTTATCCTTCTACAAACCTTATTATGCATTTTCTCACTTTTACTTACTATTTTTATTTTATTTAAAAAAATACTTTCAACTTTTATTTTAGATTCAAGAGGTACAGGTGCAGGTTTGTTATCTGGGTATATTTCGTGATGCTGAGGTTTGGGGTGCAAATGATCCTGTTATCCAGGTAGTGAGCATAGCAGCTATGAGTTTTTCAGCCCTTCTTCCCTCCCTGGCCCCTCTAGTAGTCTTCAATGCCTCTTGCTCCTATATTTATGTCCATGTGTACCCAGTGTTTTGCTCCCACTTACAAGTGAGAACATGCAGTATTTGGTTTTCTGTTCCTGTGTAATTCACTTTGGATAATGGCCTCCAGCTGCATCCATGTTGCTACAAAGGATATATTTACTCACCATTTTATATATGGGGAAACTGGGGTTTAAGTAAGAAAAGTAACTTGTTTGTGGTCCCACAATTTGCAAGCTGAGGAGGGATTCCAACACAGGCAGCCTGACTCTAAACCCACACTCTGAATTGTTAGTGGAGAGCCAGCCAGTTATCTCATGTCATTATACTGAACATCACGGTAATTTTGCTTATCTGGAAGGAGTGAAAGCAAGCAACATAAATGTTGGATAGAGGAAACACTTGATTTTATAATTTCCACTGATTATTTTATACAGCATTCTTTTCCCCTCCATTCCATTCCATAAGACAACTAGTGGGTCAGACTGGCCTGAGTCAGGTTGGCGGTCGTTTGGATTGGAGGGTCACGTGATCCAATGCTTACAGAGTAATTGATTTTCACAGTGTCCTGTCTCACAGCTCACCATTGACAGGAGTGACCAAGAAAAGCATGGGTTCTAGGACTTATGACTTGAGTAGGACAAGGAAGGTCTCCAAAAAAGAGTTGCTTTTTCTGTTGCAAAGTCTTTCTTCCATTCAGATCTCACCAAAGATGTTCCTGTGAGAAACATTTTACCAAGTAGTCAATATTTATTTGTTAAATCATTTACAGCCATGTTTTAAAAGGCATTGCCAAGTAGAGATGGATATTTACTTTGGTTAACATCAAGATTTATTTTTCTAAGAAGTTTCAGATATATTGATTAGCATGAGGCTGTGATACTTGATTTATCTTAATACTTTAAAAACGTCTGCTTAGAAACTGACACTGGTTCCCTATTGAATACTGTGTAAGACTGATGCATCTCCATTAGACTTTCTAGGAGTTTAGTGCTACCCTAGCTATCCAGCCTTTGTTCCCTATCACCCAAATAAACTTTGTATTTTAATCGGACCAATTTCCTTGCTCTCCTACAAATACCCATTCTTTCCTGCCTCCATGCTCATGTTGGTTTTGCCAACCCATTCTCTAAGCTTATTCAGAATAAGCCATTCCATCTGTCATTTCACCTCCTCTTTGAACCTTTACCTGGTACTATAGTGGTTAAGAAAGTAAACCCTGGATTTAGATACACTTGTACCTGGCAACTTATTCTACCTTTCTTAGTTTGTTTTTTCACCCATGAAGTCAGGATAATAGTAGTTGATATGGTTTGGCTCTGTCTACACCCAAATCTCATCTCAAATTGTAATCCCCACGTGTTGAGGGAGGGACTTGGTGAGAGGTGATTGGATCATGAGAGCAGCTTCCCTCATGCTGTTCTTCTGATAATGAACGAGTTCTCATGAAATCTGATGGTTTAACAGTGTTGGCGGTTTCCACCCCCCACTACCATGTAAGACATGCCTCGCTTCCCTTTCCCCTTCCACCGTGATTGTAAGTTTCCTGAGGTCTCCCCAACCATGTGGAACTGTGAGTCAATTAAACCTGTTTTGTTTATAAATTACTCAGTCTCAGGGAGTTCTTTATAGCAGTGTGAAAATGGACTAATATGGAAAATTGGTAGCAGGAGTGGCCACTTCTAGAAAGATACCTAAAAAATGTGGAAGCAACTTGGAACTGGGTAATGGGCAGAGATTGGAATAGTTTGGAGGGCTCAGAAGAAGACAGGAAGATGAGGGAAAGTTTGAAACTTCCTAGAGACTTGTTGAATGGTTGTGACCAAAATGGTGATAGCGATATGGAAAATGAAGTCTAGGCTGAGGAGGTCTCAGGAACTTCTTGGGAACTGGAGCAAAGGTCACTCTTGCTATGCTTTAGCAAAGAGGCTTGTGGCATTTTGCCCCTGCCCTAGAGATCTATGGAACATTGAACTTGAGACAGATGATTTAGGGTATTTGGCAGAAGAAATTCCTAAGCAGCAAAACATTCAAGATGTGACCTGGCTTATTCTGAAAGTGTTCAGTTATATGCATTCACAAAGAGATCATTTGAAATACAAAGTTATGTTTAAAAGGGAAGCAGAGCATAAAGGTTTGGAAAATTTGCAGCCTGACCATGTGGTAGAAAAGAAAAACCTATTTTATGGGGAGGAAGTCAAGCCAACTGCATAAATTTGCATAAGTAATGAGGAGCTGAATGTTAATAGCCAAGACAACAGGGAAAGTGTCTCCAGGGCATATCAGAAACCTTCACAGAAGCCCCTCCCATCACAGACTCAGAGGTCTAGGGGGAAAAATGGCTTTGTGGGCCAGGCCCAGGGCCCTGCTGCTTTGTGCAGCCTCAATACTGATGTTCTGCATCCCAGCCATTCCAGCTCCAGCTATGGCTGAAAAGGGCTAAGGTACAGCTCAAGCTGTTGCTTCAGAGGGTGCAAGCCCCAAGCCTTGGCAGCTTCCACGTGGCATTGGGCTGGCAGGTGTGCAGAAGACAAGAGCTGAGCTTTGGGAGCCTCCGACTAAATTTCAAAGGATGTATGGAAATGCCTGGATATCCATGCAGAAGTCTGCTGCAGAGGTGGAGCCCTCATGGAGAACCTCTACTAGGGCAATACAGAGGGGAAATGTGGAGTTGTGCAGCCCCCACACAGAGTCCCCACTGGGACACCACCTAGTGGAGCTGTGAGAAGAGGGCCACCATCCTCCAGACCCCAGGATGGCAGATCCATTGACAGCTTGCGCTGTGCACCTGTTAACGCTGCAGGTACTCAACACTAGCCCAGGAAAGCAGCCAAGGTGGGTGTACCCTGCAGAACCACAGGGGTGGAGCTTCCCAAGGCCTTGGGAGTCCACTCCTTGTGTCAACATGCCCTGGATGTGAGACATGGAGTCAAAGGAGATTATTTTGGAGCTTTAAGATGTAATGAGTGCCCTGCCAGGTTTTAGGCTTGCATGGGGCCTGTGGCCTCTTTGTTTTGACCAATTTCTCCCATTGGGAATGGGACCATTTACCCAATGCCTGTATCTCCATTGTATCTTGGAAGTGACTAACTTGTTTTTGATTTTTACAGGCTCCCAGTGGGAAGGGACTTGCCTTGTCTCAGATGAGACTTTGGACTTGGACTTTGAGTTAATGCTGGAATGAGTTAAGACTTTGTGGGACTCTTGGAAAGGCATGATTGGTTTTGAAATATGAGAAGGACATGAGATTTGGGCGGGGCCAGGGGTGGAATGATAGGGCTTGACTGTGTGTGCCTATCCAAATTTTATCTCAATTGTAATCTCAATGTGTTGAAGGAGGGACCTGGTGGGAGGTGATTGGATCATGAGGGCAGTTTCCTCCAGCTGTCTCATGATAGTGAGTGAGTTCTCATGAGATTTGATGCTTTAAAAGTGTTTGGCAGTTCCCCCATCCCTCCTGCCACCACATAAGATGTGCCTTGCTTCCCCTTCCCCTTCCATCATCATTGTAAGTTTCCTGAGGCCTCCAAACCATGTGGAACTGTGAGTCAATTAAGCCTGTTTTGTTTATAAACTACCCAGTTTCAGGGAGTTCTTTATAGTATGAAAATGGACTAATACATTAAGGTGGCTCCCATGATCCCTGCTCTGATGTGTCTTTCCCTCCCTTTGAACATGGGCAGGACTTGCAACTTGCTCCTAACCAACAGAATATGGCAAAGGTAACAGAATATACATGATTGCATTTACATGATTGTGTTACATATGATTGTAACTTCTGTTTTGATAGGAAACCCTCTTCCTTATGCTTTGAAGAAGCAAGCTGCCAGGTTATGAGCTGCCTCATGGAGAGGGCCACATGGCAGGAGCTGAAAGTAGCCAACAGTCAAAAAGAGACTGAGGCCCTCAGTCTGGCAGCCTGCAAGGAACTGAATGCTGCCAACAGTCATGTGCTTGGAAGTTGATCCTTCCCCAGTTGAGCCTCAGATGAGAGCCCAGTTCTGGCCCACACCTTGATTATAGCCTAGCAGAGGACCTAGCTCAGCCATGCCTGGACTTCTGACCCAGAAAACCATGAGATAATAAAGTATGTTGTTTTAAGTTGCTAAATTTGTGGTAATATTATTATGGAGCAATAAATAGCTAATATAGATACTATCTACCATATATGATTGTTGTGAGAATTAAATGAAATAATGCATGTAAAGGCTTAGTACTGTCTTTGGCACACAATAGATACTCAACAGTTAACAGGTTCATGCCCTGACTTCCACCCTCTGCCTTCCAGTTTTCAATGATCTAACGATTGTTGAATCCCTGTAGTACTTACCAGTGTTGGAAGAGACATTTAAGTATATTTAGTCTCATCCTGCAGCTGGTATTTACATTCTTCTACTAATTTATTTTCTGTCTAGTCTTTGCTAAAATAGCTCCAGTGACATGCAGCTCATTCTTGAGGCTTCCCTTTTTACAAAAGTCATGGCTCTGGCATCCTTTGCTAATTCAGGACATAGACTCTCTGAGGCCCACAAGATCAGCAGACTTGCATCATGATCATTTGAAACCGCAGCCCTTTTCAAACATATTTGCTGGAGCGTTATTACAACAGACTATATTTAAATAGCCAATGAGCATATAAAAAGGTGTTCATAAGCATTCCACCAGCTTCCACCCACACCCTGAAGGCCCAATGCCACATTAACCACTTGCCCAAGGAAAGGGCTCTTTTCCTCAAGGAAGACTGCTCTCTTCTTCAGAATCTAGTGTCAATTTCCTCCCTGGTTTTCAGAGCATGCTAGATAGGGGAAATTTCACTTCCCTGCCACCCACATGGAAATGATATTTCTCTTTGATAGGGATAATTAAGATTTTCTCAGTCTTGTAAAAAATGTAAACAAAAGCATCTTAAACATTAAAAAAGATGTCCAGTATCACTAGTCATTAGAAAAATGCAAATTAAAACCACAATACTTCACCAGTATAGCTACATTAAAAGACTAACAATACTAAATCTTGGCAAGTATGTGGGGAATGTGAAACTCCATCTCTGGCAGGTGTGCAGTTTGGCACAACTACTTGGAAAACTTGGCAGTATGTGCCAAAGCTAAACATTTACCTATTTAGCATTTCCACTCCTGGGTGGATGCCTAACAGAAATGTGTGCTCATGTCTGCCAAAAGATATATACAAGAATGTTTATAGCAGCTTTATTCATAGTAGTTCAAATGGGAAAATAACCCCAAATGTCCATCAAAGGAGAATGGGTAAATAAACCATTGTGGATATTTGCACAATGGAATACTACACTGCAATAAAAAATACTAATTGCAACATGGATGAATCTCTCAGACATAATGTTGAGTGAAAGAAGCTAGACATTAAAGAGTAAAATACTCAGTGACCTTATGTATATGAAGTTCAACAATGGCACAACTAATCTGCTTTGGTAGATGTTAAAATGATGGTTTTTTGGGGGGCAATATTGCTTGCAAGAACATTCAAGAGTGCTGGGAATTTCTAAGTCTTGATCGATGTGGTTGGTTACATGGGTATACACTATGTAAGTGAAAAAATGTACTGAGAAATACTGATAAAATGTGTGGACTTTACAGTGTGTTAGGTATACTTCAATAAAAAGCATTTACAAAGTGTCCGTTGGGTTGCTAAGCATCTGGAGTTTTTTCATTCACCAATTTAGGGAATAACAGGTTGTCATTAAAGGCAGGCTAGATAACTGCGAAATAAATGAATTTGTTTCAGTATGCAGCTCTTGATAGCTTTTTTTTGAGACAGGGTCTTGCTTTGTTCCCCAGGCAGGAGTGCAGGGTGCGATCATGGCTTACTGCAGCCTCGAAGTTCTGGGCTCAAGTGATCCTCCCTCCTTACCCTCCTGAGTAGTTTAGACTACAGGCATGTGCCACTATGCCTGGCTATTTTCTTTTTCTTTTCTTTTTTGGTAGAGTCGAGGTCTCACTATGTTGCCCAGGCTGGCCTTGAGCTCCTGAGCTCAAGCAATCTTCCTGCCTTGGCCTCCCAAAGTGCTTTATAGCTTTTATATCATCTCTTGTAAGTTCCCAACTGGCTCATGCGTATTATCTTTTCTACATTATTAACAAGTAAGGGATCATGGACAAAATATTTGTGTTGCTCAATGCACTTAGCAAAGGGTAGGACACGTATGTATCATCAACAAGGGTTTCTTGAGAGAGATTCTAAGGAAAGGGAGACTGTGGCTTGACTTCTCAGCATCTGTTGCTGAGCAGTCACCTCATGGTATATAGGAGTCTTATCTCTCTCTGAAAGCACTCGTTGTCTTTTTTTGATATAATTTTTTTCCTTAAAGTTGATTTAATATGAAGTGAGTTTCTACTTACTTAATCCCCAAGCATCCCCTGCCTGCCCACCATCCTGTGGATTTGATTTAAATGTAATCAGAGAAGTTGCAGATAACAGGTAAACGGTGATTCCTTGTCAGACAACTTGGCACATTTTATCTTGGAAACGCTCTCAGGAGCAAATGAAGGTAGAATAAAACCGCAGCAGAGCACAACTAGAAAAGGCCGGAGTCGTTTCTCCGATGAAGACCCACTGTTAGTTTATTCCTACACTGTGGGCTCTTTGTTTGTTTTGATTCCTGACACACGGTCTCTATGCTGGAGGCTGACTACTACCCACAGAATACCCGTGATGAGGTGGCAGTGACAGAGCTTTTTGTCTCACTCTGCTGCCTTAGCAAACGTACAAGCTGGGATTTGAAGGTCTATCTTTACTGCAAATCTTTTCAATAGGGAAAAAAATACTATTTTTTGTAGGCACGTGCAAATCCATCAGGGACACTTTTAGAATAATCTGAACCTCCGAGCATCTATTTCCTTGCAGTCTTCAAGTGTCACAATAGCAGTATCTAGTGGATGAAGAGACTTTCTTTTCAACTGAGCAGTAAGCAGGAACAAGTGCAGAAACCCTCCCTGGGTTCCTAAGGGATGGAATTCCTTTTCTTGCTATTACTGTAGAGTTTCTAATTCCCTAATTTACTGCCAGTGTGGATACAGATGCCTCTGGTGCGTGGTGTCACTGTTCCATTAGCAGGTTTTGCACATTTTATTGCTAAGCAACAATTAGCAGTGTGAATCCTGCCTTCTGTGATTTCAATTTGGGCTTCATGCATGGAATTTTGCTTTCATCTTTGCAACACAGCAGCAGTGTTCACTGTTCAGTGAAAGCTGTTTTAGAAGAACCTGAGAAAAAAAATTGAGGCGCTAACCGCAGGTATTCAACCATTCAGTGGTATGGTTTTGAAATGTTATTTATGAAAGAACATTCTCTAATTAGATATCCAATAATTTGAAAATAATGCTAAAGGTTGGAGATAAACTCAAAGCAATTCAATTTGTCCTTAAGGGGGAAATGATAACAGTAGAATATTTATAAAAATCCTGAAAGAGAGCAAACTAAAGGTCCATAGGAAACAGAAAAAGTATTTTAGCAAAAAATTTCTCATGACAATAATGAAAGGAAATGCTTTCTTTCCAACCTCATACCATGCAAAATTCTTTTCATTGAGTTAATGGGATATTATGAAAATTTAATGGGAATAATAGATCTAGAAGAAGAAGTAAGTAAAAGAGTAGAGGAAACAGGAAAATAACTCCATTAAGTTAAATGTAACCTGGTTCTTTACCCGTAAGGGAAGAAAAATGACCATGCTTCAGTTTAAATACTGTTTTTATGGAAGTGCAGCTTATTGTGAAACATTCTTGTTAGAGAAGTAAAATTATTAACATTTAAGAATTCAGCAAACATAAATGCTTGCATTTTTAACATATAAAAGAATATTGTTTAAAAAAATTCTGTTGGGTAACCATACTCACCCTCTTATGTTGAAGAGGAGAGGGAACTGTGGTTAACCCACTTACAGAAAAAGGGTCTGGACATTTTATTCTTTTCTTAACGAGAGGTCTGTTTCCTAGTCTCTTCTTAGAGTCTTGAAGAAAGACCCAGGGAGGTATCATAGTAGGGAAGAGGCCTAATTGAAGAAGGAGAAAATATTAGATGTTGGATCCTCTCTTGTAGCTCTCGGAAATACATGGTAAGTGTTTTAAGTGGAACAAGGATTTATAGGGGATTAAATTTTGGAATTAAGAGGTATTGGTCATGGATGAGCCAAATTCTTTTAGAATGTAAGAAACTCTTTGACTGAAAACATTTTCTCTAAAACTCTCTGACTTAAAAGATAGTTAATTCAAAGCATTTGGTTCTACTTTGAACAGCAATTTCTTAAATCTTTGACTTGGGGTTCATTGAACAAGATCTGCCTCCCTTTAACTTCCCTTCATTCAGTTTGACATTTACTGAATTTACTATGAAGTCTCTGTGCAGTTATTTGAATAAATAAAAGGCTTCTTGTTCTCAAAGAACATACAGTCGAATGGGCTAGACAGTTAAATAAATAGTGTATCATGTTTAAGTAAAAGGCTAGGGAATGGTACTAGTGCCATGATGGTACAAGAGAAGTTACCTTAGCTAATTTTGAAGGCAGAAGCTCAAGGAAGGATTCCTGCAGGTCATGGTGTGTGAACTGCTTGGCTTTTCTATGAAGCTGCAAGTAATAAATCTACGGATGAATACACTTGGAAATGATAACACGGATAACTCTGGAGAGGAGTTGGAGAGAGGAAAGAGGCTTGACAGCAACTACCATGGTTTATTCCATGTCTTCCTATATTTTGAGAGTGTGTTACAGTAAGAATATATTTACACATGATAAAAAATATACAAAAATTTAAAAAAGAAAGAGAATGTCTTTTCCCTTAGAATGGCCTTTCAAATATTTGAAGATGGATCTCTTGCTCCAGGCTAAACCGCAGCTCTCAGAGTGGAATGTCATAATATATGTGAGATGCCCTGTGAAGTGCTTGCCATAGGACTTAAATAGATGTTTGCTTCAACCCTCTTCTCTCTCTCTCCCTCTGTCACCAGAAGAAGAGCTCCATCTTAGTTTTTGCCTTTGGGTTATGCTTTTGTTTTATATAATCTCTTTTTATAGTGGAACCTATTTCTTTAGGGTATCAATGGAACAGAGTTAATCACTGAAAAAGTACAATTATATAATCAGCTAAGTAGGGCTGAATGTAAGGCTTCTGGTGATGCACACTGTATTTATCTGGGTAAGCTAAAGTTGTAGAAACAAGAGAGAAACTGAATTAAAGAACATAGCAGCTTATTTCTCTTTCCTGTGGTAGTCAGAGGTGAATGTTCTAATGTGGTGTGGAGTGCTGCTCCACTTGGTCATTTTGGGATTCAGGTGCCTTCTGGTGTGCTGTTCTGCCATCCTTTAGGGCCTTGGAATCATCTTAGTTGAAGCTGATAGCAGCCATGGATGGGTTCTAGCTAGAAAGGTAGGAAAAGACAGCAAGGAGAAAGCAGACCCACCGTGGGCTCAGAAGTAGCACACATCACTTCCAGTTTGGTTCCACTGGCAATAACTTAGTCATATGATTACACCTGCTACAGGGGACACTGGAGAATGTGGTCTGCTTAGGCAGCCATGTAACTTGCTATAATTCAATCACAATGGAGGAAGAATATATTTTATTAAATGGCTAGCAGTTTCTGCCACACACCTCTAAGTTGCATTAACTTTCCTTAAACCAACATTTTATTAGCTCACATTGAGTTTATAAAAATTAAATATTGCTAAAAAGATTCTAACTGGTCTTACATTTCTTTGGTATGATTTATTCTCTCAAAGTTATTATGCACTTAGTTTTACATAAAAATATTACAATGGACGTAAAATCAATTTATGTCATTTCAAATTAGCTTTCAATACTTATAAAAATATATATTTCTACATTGGAGTCATTCTTATGTATGTATTCTTCTTTCTCACTTAACGTTATTTCATGTGCACATTTTCTTCTAATTTTGCCACTCCATAGAGTTGCCTTTAATATCATAAAATAGTGTTCCATTACCTTTATGGCTGCATATTTTCAGATATTGATTTGTTTCTTTTTGTATCTTCCCTTTTCATTCCTCCAATTCAAGCAGGTAGCCTGCACTCCCTTGCTGCCCCAGAGAGATGTATGTCATGTGGAGAGCAGAAGCAATGTATAGTCTTCTGGAGTTTGTTTCCAGAAGCCTAAGCCCATAGTGGAACTTGGAATGTTTACTGAAGTTATGTAAGGGTCCAGGGGATTTGCCAAAGACAAAAAGAAAGTATTTCTGCGAGTATAATTTCCCGAGGCCAAAAAGGAGGCCAGAGGATGGGAGAGAGGTGGAGAAAGAGGCCTGTTGGTTCCTGAGTAATGGGGATCCAGTCCTACTTGATGGCAGCAGAGGTGGGGAGATGGAAAGCAGAGACAGCTTAGGCCTTGGCAAGGGTCTGGATGGCCCAAGAGTGCCATGGAGCAGTAGGGCCCTGGGTCCTTACAGGCTGTGCAGACAAATGTCCTGGGACAGAAGGGTCCACCCTATCCCCGGGGCCTTGCCACTGTATAAGACTCCTGAAACTTTCTAGGGAGGTGAAAAATTTTCGAGAATGACTGAGATTATATTTTTTGCTTGCTTGGCAGATTTGGATCTCAAAGTCAGAAGTTGAACCGAGTCATAGAAAATAGACATTTCCTGCACATCTAAATTTGGAAACTGATTTTGATATCTGCTGCTTAAGTGTGGATTGCTTAATCCTCTTTTGGCTGTGTCCAGGCTTTTCTTATAAGCTAACAAGGAAATGGGGCCACCATTCTAAATTTATATGATTGACTTTTAGAACTTATATCCAGACTTTATATTATATGCTGCTAAATTTAATCTTGTTGGTTTTGACTCATTATTTCCATCTGTGGGAATAATTTTAAAAACTGATTTTATCATCTAGAATATCTATTTCTTTGTTTTGTGTTATCTGCAGAAATGACCAAACAACAGTGCATTCTGTTTTCATTGAAATGGTAACTAGAAATGTAGGAAAGGCCAGAAACAGAGATAGCATGTGGCTGCTGCTGTGGATCCCTTTTCAGTTTTAATATTTATTGCATTCCCTTCTGAGTTTTGTTACTCGTTCCATTTGAGTCTACATAACTACTCTTATTGAGCCTATAGTTCCTTTTTTCACCACAGATATTGTGTATGTTGTTATTTACTGCTTTGGTGATAAACATCTGTTTATTCATCATCTGTTCATATTAAGCCACACATAAGCATTTGTGTGGTGGCAGCAGAGGTAAGGTGAGTGAAGAATGTATCAATGTAATGCAATGTCCTGAGTGGAATATTTCTTATCCTCATGAGGTCCCCAGCGTTCATGGAATCAGTCACATACTGAATGTACTTCATGACACTGCCTGGTGAAGGTTTGCTTTGTAAGGAACAGTTAGAAAACTGCTGAAAATTGTTTTCCCTGGGCGGTGTGGTGGTAGGATTATGGATGATTTTTATTTTTTATATTGTATATTTCTGAAATGATTGAATTTTATACTTGAATTATATTTATCTATCCATTCATTTATTCATTTAAAAATATACAGGTGTAATGGCTTGTGCCTATAGTCCCAGCTACTTAGGAGGCTGAGGTAGGAGGATTACTTGAACCCAGGAGTTTGAGGCTGCAGTGAGCTATGATCATGTCATTGCACTCCAGCCTGGGTGATAGAGTGAGACCTCATCTCTTAAAAAAAAAGAAACACAGAACCCCCCAAAATATAATGGAAGATTATATGTGCTAGGCACTTGAGATACAGTGGTGAGCAAAATCAGATATGGTCCATTCCCCATGGAATTTAGTGTCTAGTGGCCAGATAATAGGGCCTAGAGGCTCATACGTGTTCTGGAATCAGAATGCGTGGTTTCAAATTCCAGTCTGCCATTCATTAACTATTAATCTTGGTCAAGTTCCTTAACTACTATTCTCCAGTTTTTTCATTTATAAAATGGAGATAATAACTGCAACTCCTCACCTCCTTGCTTAACTGGGTTGTTATGAGAATTAAGTGGAAAAATTTGTAAAACATTTGATGTGGTAGTATGTGGAATACAGTTTTTATTGTGCATGAGTATTAGTGAGGGAGACAGACATTAATTACATGTTCATACAAATACATGTGAAGCAGTAACTGTGACAGGTACTTCATGGAGTGATTTATGGTGCCAAAGAGGGGTCAAGCGACTACAGCTGGGATTCCGATCTGGTCAGGGAGGTGTTCCTAAAGAAGTGGTGAGTGAGCTATGAGTTAATTATCACAAAAACCAATCAAGATGTAAATATCCTTTCTAGAAAAACCCTGGAAAAGATAGCAAGGCTGAATAATGGGTTGTTTGATTAATTGCCTCTTTGGTAATATCTGCTGGTTGTCTGAGCTTTTATGCTGAGTAGTCTTTGGTGGATAGCATGAGAGATATAAGAAGCAGAACATAGCTCAGAAGAAAGGGTCAGAGGGAATGAAGTGAGAGGATCAGGACTCCAGTCTGTTGGTTACAGTGAGGTGGAGTCCACTTCCATTTGGGCAGGTCAGACACTTCTCATGTGGTTTGATGCAGAAGCTGCAGCTTGATGCTCTCAAGGGGCCTTGATGTCCTAATTCCAACATCAGGATATTAGACAAAGGCACAGAAGCTACAGATTATTTCTAGGCCAAACGTGTTATTGGGGAGGAAGCTACATTAGCAGTGTCCTCCAAGGGTAACAAAGTGTGCTCTCAGATTACAAATTTATTGGATTTAACAGGATGTTTTCAAAAAAAGGTCTTAGAAATTTATTAAATTTGGCCAAATTTAAGCAAGCATCTTTATTGTAGGCATTTCAAAAACCTTTACTATGCTAATGGGCATTAGGAATCTCCCAAAGGGAGTTTCTCATGGCTTAAGTCTTCAGTCCCCTTGGTCATGGGCTATCATGGAGTGTCTTGCAGGGCTAGTTATGAGAAGCACATGCTGGAAAATATCCTCAGATGTTGTCAAGGCTGGCTGTCAGTGGCCCATGGACAAAGAAGGCTATAGCAGGGAGAGCCTGGAAGGACCTGCCAGAAGGAGCAGGGACCGACTAGACCATCGTTAAGACTAGAAACCACCAGGAGAGGGCAGATGCAGAGTGCAGTGAAGACAGGGAGGGGCAACATCTGGGAGGAAAAGTGGGCTCCAGGAAAAACAGAGAACTTATGCCCTGACTCCCAGATGCCATCAATTACAAGTAGACTGCATTGGGCCCCAGGGAACATAGTGCTAGAGGCTATGGGGGCCTCTGCATCTTGTTTTTACTAGGTTTTGTTCATCACCACAAGCAACACAGAGCTCACATTTTGGGGAATGATGGGCAGAATAAAGCTAAGCCTGCTCCTTTTCTATCACGTTTTCCAGGTTCTCAAAGCTATCAAATCAAGAGTTTTCCTGAGATATAGTGCCCAAGGGTTTAAGATTCCCATTATTTTGAAAGTGAGAGTGTTCTGGTCTCTGACTTAATGTTTATGAGTCCTTAGGTGTTACTGATACTGATTTCCTCATCACCAGCTCCTGGGTCTGGACTCTTGGCCTCATTTAATACTGGTGTAAAGCTGCCTCACAATAGCTTCAAGTACCTTGGGCTCCTATTTTTGATTTTAGTTTTCTACTTCCATTTTCTGATTATAAAAGTAACAAATGTTCATTGTCTGAAAGTTCATAAAAATGTAACATCGAGGCAAAAAATACCCATAATCTTACCAGTGAGAGACAAGCAGTGTTGGTAGATAGCCATCTGGTACTTTCTCTCTGATTTTATTTTTTCATAAATCAATATTATTTGTGATTCAATTTTGTATCCTGCTTCCCTCCCACTTAATCTTATGCCATGCCTTTTTCCATGTTATTAAAGAGTCTTTAGAAACATAATTTTTAGTGGCTGCCTCATATGTTAAAGATGGAAGTATTGTAATTTACTTAGCTGTTCAATTTCCTCTTAACCATGTTTGTTCTTTTCCTAATCTGAATGTCTTTCTTTTTGGTGAAGACAGGGGCTGTTAAGGACTCTTGTTTCTTATTCATATGTTACTATTACACAGTTTTTCTCAAGAAGTGGGCTCATTCCTTCCATTTTCATTGATTTATTGAGCATGGTTAGCCTTCGTGTTGTCTTAGCATTTTCTCCTAAGCTTTAGCTCACGGTGCTATTTAACTTTCCTGTCCTAATCTCACCGATGCTACTCACTTGCCCTTCGTTCTGTCTTTGGTACATGCCCTTTCAAGACATCAATCTATTAGAAGTTTCCCTGTATAGAAGCTTGGGATAGTTCCGGTTGGTGCTGAGACACATACTTCTTTGAATAGTTCTGCCTAAGCAGCTGAAACTTTCAGCCATTTGCCATGTTACTACTCAAAGTGTTGGGAAATTCAATTTTTGGCCTCTCTTCCTGGCTTGTAGACAGCCCCTTCTCCTTTTGTCTTCATGTGGCCTTTTTTCTATGCTTGAGGAGAGAGAGAGAGAGAGAGAGAGAGAGAGGAGGCGGAAGGCAGGAGAGGGGAGAAGAGGAGAAGGGAGAAGAGAGAGAAGAGATCTGGTGTCTCTTCTCCTTCTTATAGTCACCAGTCCCGATAGATTAGGGCCTCATCCCTATGACCTTTAAAGAGTTAATTATCTCTTTATTTTTTTAAATTTTAAAAATTTTATTTTTGAGACAGTCTTGCTCTGTCACCCAGGCTGGAGTGCAGTGGCACAATCTTGGCTCACTGCAACCTCCACCTCCCAGGTCAAGTGATTCTCCTGCCCAGCCTCTCGAGTAGCTGGGATTACAGGCGTGCACTCCCACGCTCAACTAATTTTTATATTTTTAGTGGAGACGGGGTTTCACCATGTTGGCCAGGCTGGTTTTGAACTCCCGACCTCAAGTGATCTGCCCACTCTGGCCTTCCCAAGTGCTGGGATTACAGGTGTGAGCCATTGTGCCAGGCCCAGTGACCTCTTTAAAGACTCTATGAAAGAACAAAATAATCTCACTTCTTACTGCCTCCAAATGAAAGGATGTTGTTGTCATTGGAAGTCAGCACTTCCAATCCCAAGAATAAAAGACCCAACCTTCACCATAACCCTGGCAAATCTAGAGAGCTTGACCATAGACAGACCTCCTTTTCTTCACTCTGTCTAACTGAGAATGAGGGTAGGGATTTTAGATGCTTGGACATATGAGATATTTAAAGGAAAAACTTCACTAGCAGAGGGCTGAGAAACCAGTGTGGGTTATTTTGAGTATTTAACCATCAGGTACTTACTGAGGGCCCTACTCAGTGACAGAGTGGCACGGTTCCAGGCACTCAGGACACAGAGGCGAGCAAACAAAATCTCTGGCCTCACTCGGCCAACACTCTAGTGAGAAAACAGACAATAAACAGATAAACACCCCTCCGGGAAGTGAGGAGCGCCTCTGCCTGGTGGCCACACCATCTGGGAGAAGCGCCTCTGCCCGGCCGCCCCACCCTCTGGGAAGTGAGGAGCACCTCTGCCCAGTGGCCACACCATCTCAGAAGTGAGGAGCACCTCTGCCTGGCCACCCCACCGTCTCGGAAGCGAGGAGCGCCTCTGCCGGGCGGCCGCACCATCTGGGAAGTGAGAAGCACCTCTGCCTGGCCACCCCACTGTCTGGGAAGTGAGGAGCGCCTCTGCCCAGTCGCTGTGCAAACCTCCAAGTGTGAAGTGGCAGCCTTGTGTGTGATCTTTCTGCCCTCCCTAAGTTTGCATTTTCGACATTAAAGTTTACTTTTAAATTAAAAGTTATAAATTGGGAAAAAAAACAGATAAACAGATAAATATGTAATATGTAAGTGGATAAGTGCTATAAAAAATAAAGCAATAGAAATAGAGATGGGCTTGTTGATAAAATGTTTCTGATGTTTGACTTTTACAAGTCTTTATCGTTGACTCATTGAATATAAATAGAATCTATTATTAAATTTAGTATCTTCCTAGATCTTTGGCCAATAATTTACCCCAAACAAGGTCTGGCTTCAGTTTTCTGATAAGGACATGGACTTTGTACTTTTTCTTCTAAGAGGGCCTATGGCCTAGGTGTTTGCAAAGCATGAGCATCTTCAGGTACTTATACAAATTTCATTATTATTATTTAAAATGGGTTTTTTCATTTGTTGAATTGGGCAACACTTCATTCTGTAAAATAGAATAAGTGTTCCCTAAAAATTTAATTATTATTAAAATTTTTGTTGAATTAGGCAGCACTTCGTTCTATAAAATCGAATAAGTGTTTCCTAAAAAATTTAATGATGATGATTCTCAGTAAACTATCGCAAGGATGAAAAACCAAACACTGCATGTTCTCACTCATAGATGGGAATTGAACAATGAGAACACACGGACACAGGAAGGGGAACATCACACTCTGGGGACTGTTGTGGGGTGGGGGGATGGGGGAGGGATAACATTAGGAGATATACCTAATGCTGAATGACGAGTTAATGGGTGCAGCACACCAGCATGGCACATGTATACATACGTAACTAACCTGCACATTGTGCACATGTACCCTAAAACTTAAAGTACAATAATAATAAAAAAATAAAAAATAAAAATAAAAATTTAATGATGATGATGATGATGATGATTTTCTACACAGAGTAAGCCCTGAAGAAAGTTTGTGCTTTTTCCTCTCCCAAAGGGAATTTGTGCCTCTGCCCCCAGTCCCCCTGCTAAAATGTGTCCTGTGATTAATGGACTGGGGACACATTGCATGCTGTATTCTCCTCTTGGTTATCACAGTGCATATTAGCATAATAAAGCCTCTGAGAAGTCTTTTTGTAAAGTGTTTAATTTTGCTTAATGTTTTCTAAACTCATGATGATGGAGTCCTTTCCCCCATATTTAGAGTAGATTCATACACTCTCTTTCTCTCTTTTGTAGAGATGGGTTCTTGCTATGTTGCCCAGGCTGGTCTCAAACTCCTGGGCTCAAGCAATCTTCCTGCTTCAGCCTCTTGAGTAGCTGGGACTACAGGTGTGCACCCCTGTGGCAGGCTTCCGGTAGATTATTTAAAGTTTAGGACTTCTGCACCAAAGTGATAACAAAACCTAATACCATTCAGATTAAATACAAATGAAACATCACTTATAATGCTTTATTTCTAACTGGCAGCAGACAAGCGATGAGTATGTTTTTCTAAACCACTCTTCCAAATTAACACACCAGTCAGCATTGTAAACACCACTTGTTTAACCTTACAGATCCACTTGTCTGTCAAGGCTAAATATAGCCAAGCCCTTACCGCATGGTTTCACTCACAGCCCCAACCAATATTCTTTTCCCACTTAAGACTCCACATGTGGCTTCTTCGTTGGGCTTTATTTTATGCTTTCCTGGGCCCTAATCCTAGTCTTTTTTCACCTGTTCCTATCATTGGCTGGTGTCTCTTCAGCTGGATCTAGGTGTCTTGTCTTGCTGAAACTGTGGCTGGAGTCACTCCAAAAGCAGAAGCAAGGAAGTTTCCACAAGGGATTGCCTCAGATCGTCCTCAGATGCAGCTGGTTGGGATTCCAAAGAAGCACTAAACTTTAGGGAGATCAATTTATTGGGGAAACTTAGGTAGAGAGGGGGCTGCTGTGATGCTTGCAAAGAAAGGACAGTGAGACAAGGGATGTTCTTCCTAGGCATGTCCACAACGAGGGTCAGGACATGAGTTTATACGAGGGTTTTAGAAATTTGGCTCAGAGTCCGGGCTAGTTTCCTTTTTTGTAATGGACGACAACCTAAACACCTTTATCAGAGCCTGGGAATCCTCAAGGCTCCTGCCTGGGTTCAAGCCTGCAGGGGAAAACGCAGCTGGCTGAGTTGCAGGATGCTGAAGGCCCACTCTATTTTTGGGTCAGAACGGAGAAAAAAGTTGGGGAACATGGTGCAGTCTGCAGTACCATATTCCAACAGTATGCTCCTTGCTTTCATCCTCTTTGTTCCATTCCTGGGAAATATTAATACCAATAGCACCTAAGGAAATTTAGTAGCAAAACTGGGTCTATTTGATGCCTGGGCCTGATTGCCAGCCATGTACTTCCCTTAGAGCTCTGCGTGACTTCACATTGAAGTAATAAACCCCTGTGGAACTAAAATTATCTGTCTGCCATTTTGTAGAGTAAGTGTAAGGATTAAATGAGTCACTTAGTCATCCCTTCAAATGGTAGTTTTATTGGCATTTCCTAAGTCAGATTATAAGATTTTTTAATGTTGAAGCTGAAAATCCTTTTAGCTGGTGAAAACTTCTTTTAATTTAATGTTTTTTTTTAATGCTAAAGAAAAAATCTTAATGAAAACTTCTTTTTGAAGAGTGTTTTCACTCTGCTATAAAGAACTCCCTGAGACTGGGTAATTTGTAAAGAAAAAAGGCTTCACTGACTCACAGTTCTGCAAGGCTGGGGAGGCCTCAGGAAACTTGCAATCACGGGGGAAGACGAGTGGGAAGCAAGGCGCGTCTCACATGGCAGCAGGAGAGAGAGAGAGAGAGTGGGCGCAGGGGAAACTGCCACTTTTAAAACTATCAGATCTTGTGAGAACTCCCTTACCATCATGAGAACAGCCTCGGGGAAACTGCCCCCATGTTCCAACCACCTGCCAGCAGGTCCCTCTCTTGACAGGTGGGGATTACAATTCCAGATGAGATTAGGGTGGGGACAGAGCCAAACCATATCAAGAGTTTCTTTACAATGTACCCCTTTTCTTCCATTTTTAGCAGTTTTCTATATTTCATGTCTTTTATTGTATCATGAGATTTTGAGTAATTTGATATTATTTATAATAAAAGTTGTGATGGGATTTAGTGAAAAAGAGAGTCTTCGGCAAAACTGTAAAATTGGTGAAGTGTTTGTCTCTCTTTCTTGCTCTTCTCTTTTTAAGCCTCTTGGGTCCTTTCCCCATGCACCCTGGCCTGTTGTGCCCCAGCCTCACCTCAGTGGCTAAGAAGTCTCAATCAGTCCTGGTATCTCCCTGTCTCATCTTCCACCCCACCAATCAGTGTTCTTTTCCCCCCAAACTCCACTGATTTGAAGCGTAAGGTTACTGGTTAATATAGGGTAAGTAACTGGTGATGAATTATAGCTGTGCACAGCCTCTTCCATTTTGTACCCAGTACATACACATTTATTTCATCCTGGGCTTACCTTCAAATTTTATCTTTTTTTTCTTTAAGCCTAGCCTTATTTTCAAATATCGCTCCTTTTCTATTTTCATTTTATTATTATATATTTGCAGACATTGAAACTAAATATTAAGTAATTCAGATTATAAGAAGACGCTTTTTAAAAAAAACTTAAAAAATGAACCTTTTTATATGAGTTAGGAACACATTTAGCTGTGAGTAATAAAGATCTGGAAAATAACAGCTTAAATCAGGATGCATGTCATTTCTCTCCCATGTAAAAGAACTCTAGAAGTGGGCGGTCCAGGACTGGGGAAGCCATTCCACATTGTCAGAGACCTAGGCTCCTTCTTTCATGTTTAGCCGTGTATTACTTCCATTTTTATAAAAGGGTGCTCGCTTCTAGAAGTATTATACATTTCCACTTATACCTCGGCCAGAACCTAGTCACATGTCCACACTGAAATGAACAAGAGGCCGTTTAACACTTCTGCTAGTTGGCTGGTAATGTGCCCACCTAAAACAGTGGGGTTCTTTTATCAGGGAAGAGGAGGTGACTGGATATTAGAAGGCAACGGGATGTCTCTGCCATATCTTTATTTCTGTAATTATGAAAGTAATATACACTTGTAGGGTAAACATACAGAAAACAGAAGAAAGTGAAAAAGAGGAAAGTACTCCCAGAGATCAGCTCTCTCAACATTTTGTTCTAGTCTATCAGTCTTTCCTTCTCTTTCTCTTCACTACACTTCTATAACTTCAATTTTTATAGACTTGTAGAAAAGTTGGGTAAATATATAATTTTTAAAACACACATAACCAAAGTGGGCTAGTACTATATAGATCTGTTTCTTTACAATTAAAAATTTTGTTATATTTGTTCTAACACACATTTTTCCATCTATCCATCTTTCTGCCCACCCACCAAACCACCTTATCTTTTGAAGCATTTTAAATTTGCAGATATTAGAAACTTAAGCTATAAATACTTTAACATACATATGATAAACTAGAGTTCAACATCTATTCTTTTGTTCTTTCTTTGAGGTAAGATTAAATACAGTGAAATGTACATGTTCCAATGCAATGAGTTTACATAACATTTTTAAACTCACTTTTTTTCCAGTGAAAGTATCTTTATTGTTATTAGTATGTGAAATTTTTTGCATGTTAATAATGTATAGATCAAAATAATTATTTTTAATGATTTGCTTATACACTTAACCAATTCCTTATTGTAAGACATTTTAGTTGTCTCTAAATTTTTATTATTTTAAACAACACTGTGTTAAACATTATCTATATGTACACACACACGTGTGCACACACACATGTAAAATTGTATTCGGCTAAATTCCTAAATGTAGAATTTCTGATTCAAAAGTATATGAAGATGAATAGGGCAGTTGATCTACTTTGCCAAAGTGCATTCCTGAATCTTTGTACTATTTTGCTTCTCACTATCAGGGCATGTGATTGACAACCTCTAATTCTTTTTATCTAAAACTTTAAGAGTTTATCCAGAGAATTTAATACAAGAGACAATCTTATTTTTTTTTTTTACCAGCTTTCCTGTTAGTAGTTTCTAAAAATCTCCCGTTATATTTTCTTAAAACAACAACAAACAAACAAACAAACAAAATGCAGTCTTGCTCTGTCACCCGAGCTGGAGTGCTGTGGTGTGATCTCGGCTCACTGCAACCTCCGCCTCCTCCCAGGTTCAAATGATTCTCCTGCCTCAGCCTCCCAAGTAGCTGGGACTACAGGCACACCCCACTAAGACTGGCTAATTTTTGTACTTTTAGTAGAGACGGGATTTGACCATGTTGGCCAGGCTGGTCTCGAACTCCTGACCTCAAGTGATCTGCCCACCTCAGCCTCCCAAAGTGCTGTGATTACAGGTGTGAGCCACTGCATCTGGCCTGCTGGGTCATATGGAAATTCTATTTTTAATTTCTTTAGGAACCTCCATACTGTTTTCCACAATGGCTGCATCAATCTACATTATCACCAACAGTGTACAAGAGTTCCCCCCCCGCCTTTTTTCATACCCTCTCCAATATTTGTTATCTCTTGACTTTTTGATAATAGCCATCTGAGAAGTTGTGAGGTGATGTCTCATAGCGGCTTTGATTTACATTTCCCAGATGATTAATTATATTGAGCACCTTTCATACACTTGTTGGCCACTTCAACGTCTTCTTTGGTGAAATATGTATTCAGGTCTGTTGCCCATTTAAAAAATTGGGTTATTTGTTTTTGTGCTATTGAGTTGTATGAGTTCTTCATAAATTTTGGATATTAACTCCTTATCAGATATATGGTCTGCAAACATTTATCCCAATCTGTAGGTTGCCATTTCATTCCATTGATTGTCTTCTTTATTGTTCAGCTTTCTAATCTGATGTAGCACCATTTATTTATTTTTGCTTTTGTAACCTTTTTTGAACTTTTGGAGTTATACATTTAAAAAAACAATTATTGCTGAAGTCAGTGTCAAGGGGCTTTTCCCTTACGATCTCTTTTAGGAGCTGTATGTTTTCAGGTCTTTGCGAATAGGGGAGACAGACTGAACTCAATTTTTCTGAAACAAAAGGTAGGAGAGTTTTTAAACACAGAGTGAGCTAGCAGAAAAGTATTGGTGGACATTGGGGATGGGGGAATTGTCAGTGTGATTAGGCCATCACATTGTGTTTGCAAATTGATGCTTATCATGTTAGGCTCCCATGCTGCCACAGAGACTGTGAGATAGGAGCTCTGTCCTTTCTTGATGATTATGTTTCAAAAGGATGACTCCCAGGTCCTTGAGAAAGGCATTCCTGGGTTGTGAAACTGGCTGGAGGCTGGGAGAAGATTTACATCTCTAAGGGGCAGAGAAAGAATTTATAACTGCAAATTTTCTAAAGTAAATGCTCCAAGGAAAGGGAAGTCAGAGGCCTCTATAGTCAGGAGGAAATCTGTCTAAAGTTGAGTAGAGCTGAAGGGAATGTTAAGGACTTCTTGGTCAGTGTGTGTGTGTGTGTGTGTTTCTTTTCAACTGACAAGGCTCAATAAAAATTAACAGAGGACTTTCCTCTTCAGGGCTCATCTGTTGCATTTCTGGGGTTCTGTTGGATGTTAGAGGGGTGGGTGGATGGCCCCATGGAGCAGATCGGAGGCAGCAAGGTGAGGAGGCCAAGAGAAACATTCCTAGGTGGAAAGCCTCCAGGATTATGATGGGTCTCTATGTAAACTGCCCGTGCTTTGATTCTTTTCCTCCAGTAAAAAACAAAAAAAACAAAAAAAACATTTTTTTAGTTCTTAAATAAATCACAAATTTTGTAATTACAAAAAACAAAAATAAATTAAACAGATAAAATAATTAATTAAATAATAAATGAAAGAAGTGCAAAAAGCATCCCCTTCCCAAATGCCTGCATGATGTGAGTTTAAAAATCAATTGCATACAAGTATCCAGCTCCAAGCTCTCCCTCTCTCTTCATAAACAGGGCTGGAAATATCCAGGAGACCTGGCAAAAAATCAAATTTTGCCATACAAATAAACAATAAGCTGCTTCTGCCTGTGAGAACCTGCCATCCTAAAGCACAAATGAACCAGGCCGGGACAGATGCACACAGACTCCACGCAGTCGCGGGGGCGTTCAGGAGCATTTTCCGTCTACTGATGCTTGAGGGACTGGGCCGGCTGGGCCCGGTGCGCGCAAAGGTGTAGCGCAGGGATGCCAGGTGGGCGTGCTGTCGGCAAGGAGCCCGTAATGGTTGTAGTTAAATTAGGGAAGTGATGAAGGCTAATTAAAAAGCACTTAGGCTTGGAAAACAGGAAGCAGAACTCCGCGGCGGGGAGGCGACAGCGTGGCCGGCCCGGCGCCAGCAAGAGGCGGACTGCTGGGAGGGTGGGGGTCTCGCCAGCAGGGGCGCCGGGCCAGCGCCCTCAGCCTGCGCCGCCGTGCGCAACGGCGACCGCTGGGCAGGGGCGGAAACGCCCTGCTCTGCAGCCTGCCCAGCGCCGCGCTGCTGCTGGTTTCCTCTTCCTTGCAGATTGTGTTCAGACTCATTGCTAATTGTGTCAGTAAACAAGTGACACAATTTTCTCTTTGCAGAGAGGTTGGACAGCGGCGTTTGAACGTTGAGCAAAGCCTTTCCATTCACCTTTAAAATAGAATCAAAGGCTGGACGCCGTGGTTTACGCCTGTAATCCCAACACTTTGGGAGGCCAAGGCGGGAGGATCGCTTGAGCCTAGGAGTTCGGCCTTGGCAACATAGCAAGACTCCTTTTCTATAATACAAAAAAATAAAAAAATCGGCCGTGTGGGCTGGCTCACACCTGTGGTTCCAGCTGCTCGGGAGGCCAAGGTGGGAGGATCAGCTGAGCCCTGGAGGTGGAGGCTGCAGTGAGCCGAGATCGCACTAATGTACTCCAGCCTGGGTGACAGAGCGAGACCCTGTGTTAAAAAAAAAAAAAAAAAAAAAAAAAGTTTTGTGATGAGGTAGGATTAGAGGTGGTGGCGGTGGTGTCAGAAGCTGTTGCGTGATGGGGGCGATCACAAAATTCTGACTCCTTGATTCTGAGTTTGGTTAGTATGCTAGCTTTTATTTTTCAGGTTTGATTAGTAGCTGAGTGTGTAGCAACTAATTTCCCGATGCTGACATCCTGTTTCATTAGCTTTTTTTTTTTTTTTTGGAGACGGAGTCTCGCTCTATCGCACAGGCTGGAGTGCAGTGGCGCAATCTCTCATTCACTGCAACCTCTCTCTCCCGGGTTCAAGTGATTCTCCTGCCTCAGCCTTCCGGTAGCTGGGATTGCAGGTCCGCACCACCACTCCGGGCAAATTTTTGTATTTTCAGTAGAGACGGGGTTTCACCATGTTGGCCAGGCTGGTCTTGAACTCCTGGTCTCAAGTGATCCGCCCCTCGGCCTCCCAAAGTGCTGGGATTACAGCTGTGAGCCACCGCGCCCGGCCTCCAGTAGGTGTTTTGAGGTTTAGGGTGTTGAGTTATGAACTACTAGACTAGTGGGATGCCCTCTTCCTTGGGCACCTTGGAAAATGCTGTCATTTCTAGGTAATTAGAGAATCTACTTGACCAAATTCTCTGTACAAGGCTCAGTCAAAATGATCATATTCTAGTTTTTATGAATACACCAGTGAATTTTAATCTTGTCAAGCAAACAAAAAGCAAACATGTATTTTTGGGGTATCAACTACATTTCTTTACTAAAAGCTCTGAAATTAAAGATAAGCAAGCCTTGATTTTCCACTGGGAAAGCCATTTGGAAATTTACCATTTACATACATGTAGCATCTTGTTGGACAGAGATATAAACCCTGATCTACTTTCAGAAATCCTGTAATACTGTAAAAATGCTGTAAAGACCACGGAGAACATTAAACATACGAATCCAGAAAGTGAAAGTGTAACAGTAGATTATGAGGCAGACTTTTAATAAGCATATATTCAAGTAATCTACATGAGGGCAGAGTTTTTGCCCATTGAATTCCCTGCTTTATCACTAAGTGGGTCTGGAACAATGTCTGGTACACAGAAGGACTTCAATTAACATGTTTTGAGTAAGTGAACGAAGTCTGTGCTTATCTCTAAGGTAGTTACTTAAGATGCAAGAATCTTATTTCAATAATGGTGTTATTGTTCAAACTATTTTTCAGAAGGAACTTTTCTTTAGGAATTTCCTTTAATACTAGTCCCATTCCTTTACAGCCATACTTTGATTTTTACATCAAATCAATACATTCTGAGTGAGAGAGTTTAGGTGTATTATTTATCAGACATAGAACCAAATCACTTTTTCAGTTCATTCTCAGAGGCTGAATTTACCATCCTGAAGGTTATTAAAGAATGCCATAGGCGCTAAAGGCAGGTCTTCAAGAGGCATGCCAAAATGTTTGCATTAATAAAGCTTCATTGCAAAAAGTGTCTAACTTCCTGAGATGAATACCTTGAAAGGAATATAGCTCATCTGATTTTTTCTTGTGTGTTTGATAAAAAATCAATTCCATTACTCATATTTATATTATACTCCTGGAAAGAGCTTAAGTGCTTTTGATTGAGTAAAGAAAGAGGGATAAGGATTGTTTATTCTTTACCACTGCTCTTCCAAAGATTTTCAGCTAGCTGAGAATAGAAGCTATTTCTTCCTATTGATTAAATTTCCATTCTCTTATCATTTTATCCATTCCTATTCATTTCCAGAAATTTCAGAATCTTTTATTTCCCCATGCTTTAGAAGTAAGTTATATATTTTAAATTTTTTATTTCATATTTAAAAATATTTTGTAGTCTATTTAAAGATAGCAGATTCAACATATAGCTATAATCCAAATTCTACTATAATGAAAATAAATTTTTTTCCCCAAGCATTTCAGTTTCAAAATATGTATCGCTTATGAAAATATGCTTAAAACATACATGTAGAAATGTAATGAATTGTCATAAAATAAATGCTATGTAACCATGATCTAAATCAAGAAAATGTACATTATCAGTATCTTGGAAGTGCTCCTGGCTGCCCATTCCTAATGAAAGCTCACTCCCTCTCCACTAAAGATAACCAGTATCTTCTTTGGTGATTACTTTGTTGTACTTTTCCATCTAAGTAGGCATCTATTAACACCATGGATTACTTTTGCTTATTTTTGAACTTGACAGAATTACACATAAAGTATATCAGAGATTCCTTTCGATCAACATCATGCTTATATGATTTATCCATGTTGTTTCTCTTCCTTGCTTAGAATTCCATTGTATAAAAGTTGACCACAGTTGATCTGTTCTACTCCTAATGAACATTTGGATTGTTTCCAGGTTTTGGTTATTGTGATGTGTGCTGCTATGATAGGAACACTTTAGTATGTGTCTCCTTGTACACATGTGCCTATATTCCTGTTAGTATATAGCTAGGAGTGGAATTGCTGGCTCATAGGGTATGCAATTTAGACTCCTGACAACACCATAAGACAGTTTCTCTTACTCTGTACCCTTGACAACAGTGGGTATTTTCAGTCTTTAAGATTTTTATATTCTTGTGGATCCTGCACACTTGTTCTTCTTTTTCAGAGTTGTTTTGGCTCTTCAGGTCATTTGCATTTCTATATGAAATTTAGGATAGGTTTATCAAATTATACAAAAATATCCTGCTGCAATTTTGAATAGGCATGCAATTAATTTGTAAGTCAATTTGGGGAGAATTAACATCTATTATTGCCATGTATTTTTCTTTTACCTGTATTATAAACTGCATTATACGTAGTTATTAGTTTTGTTTAATCAGTCATTATTTAAAAATATTTATTTGCATCAAGATATAATGTACATACCGTAAAATGCATCATTTTAAAATGTATATTTCAGTGGTTTTTAGTATGTTCGTTAGGTTGTATAATCATCACCACTGTCTAACTCTAGAACATTTTCATCACCCCAAAAAGGAACCCCATATCTATTAGGGTCACTAATTATCTTTTAAAGAGATATAAAAAAATAAAAAATATTATATTTGCTAGTATAGGTAACTCTTTCAATGCTGTTCTTTTGTGTAGATTCATATTTGCATCTGGTATTATTTACCTTCTGACTGAAGCAAATCCATGAACATTTCTTGTAATGTGTGTCTGCTCGTGATAAATCTACCCAGCTATTTTGTGAAGGCTGTCTTCACTCGATACAGAATTATAGGTTAATAATTTTTTCTTTTAGTACTTTTTAAAATGTTGATGCACTGTCTTCTTGCCTTGCTCACATTCTTTCCAAAGAGAAATCTGCGGTAAGTCTTAGCTTCCTACATAAAATATCTTTAAAAAAATCTGACTGCTTTATTTTATTATTTTTTTCTTTTGGAGAGGAAGCCTCACTCTTTTCCCCCAGGCTGGAGTGTGATGGCGCGATCTCGGCTCACTGCAACCTCCGCCTCCCAGGGTTCAAGCGATTCTCCTGCCTCAGCCTCCTGGGTAGCTGGGATTACATACAGGCTCCTGCCACCACGCCCAGCTAATTTTTATTTTTTTATTTTTATTTTTTTTTCTTGAGACGGAGTCTCGCACTGTCGCCTAGGCTGGAGTGCAGTGGCGCCATCTCAGCTCACTGCAAGCTCCGCCTCCCGGGTTCACGCCATTCTCCTGCCTCAGCCTCCCGAGTAGCTGGGACTATAGGCGCCCGCCACCACGCTCGGCTAATTTTTTTGTATTTTAAGTAGTGACAGGATTTCACCGTCTTAGCCAGGATGGTCTCGATTTCCTGACCTCGTAATCCGCCCGCCTCGGCCTCCCAAAGTGTTGGGATTACAGGCGTGAGCCACTGCGCCCGGCCATAATTTTTATATTTTTAGTAGGGACGGGGTTTCACCATGTTGGCCAGGCTGGTCTCGAACTCCGACCTCAGGTGATCCACCCGCCTCTGCCTCCCAAAGTGCTGGGGATTACAGGTGTGAGACACCACGCCCGGCCCTTATAAATATTATTGAGCTTTGTTCTGGGATGCAATTAAGTTCCTGGAAACAGTTGATCCTTTCAAACTTTGGGCATTTTTTAGGCAGGGACAGACTGGCATTTAGTACAGGACAAGTTATTTTCCATTATTGAGGCAAAATCCTTTTGAGTTCTCTACCCAATGCTATGTCTACTAAGAGGTTTTCAGTTTGACTCATGGGCACAGACACTATTCTGGCCTGTGTGTGAATACTGAATACTGTTTCCTCTAAGCCTTTTGGATGGTTCTTTCCTTGGCCTTGGGTAGTGTCCTTTCATATGTGTGCTGATCGCTACTTTGCTGAATACTATGTAGAAAAGGACCCTCTGCAGATCTCTGGGATTATCTTTGTTCAACTCTTTCTTTTCTGACCCTGCAAACCCTATTTGTCCTGTTCTCCCTGGGCTCTAAGCTCCATTTCCTCAACTAGAGCAGTCCTCTGGGCTCTGCCTGGCTTTCACCTCCCTGTTCTGTGGTCTGCAGACTAGATTCAGGCAATGATAGATGTATCATGTTTGATTTTTATCTCTCAGAGACTACTCTCCTTTGTCTGATGTCAACCTTTTTGCAAGCTCTTTTTTCATATACTTTGTCTTTTTATTGTTGTTATATTTGTCCCATTATTCTTTTAGATTTTCTACATATGCAGTCATATTGTTTGTAAAAAATAAAAGCTTATTTCTTTCTTTGCAATAGGTAGGTCTTTTATCTCCTGGCTCCACTGCAGTGGTTAGCACCTTCTGTATAATGTTTAATAAAAATATCTGTAATAGGTATATTTGTCTCATTTGCATCTTAAAGGGACTGCTTTCAACATTTTACCATTTGATATGGTGGATATTGTTGTTTTTGATAAGTAGGTTTAAGATTAGGAGCGTTCCCTTCTATTTCGAGTTTGCAAAGATGTATATGTGTCTGTGTGTGTGTTAAGTTGTAAATGGATGTTGACTATAATCAAATGCTTTTAATGTAGCTATTGAGATAATGAAATGATATTTCTCCTTTATTAACATGGTGAATTACACTGATTTTTTGGAATAGTAAACCAACCTTATATTCCTGGGATAAATTCAACTGGGCTATGGGGTATATTTTTCTTTATAAAAAGTTGCTGATTTGGTTAGCTAATAGTTTGCTTAAGGTTTTAACATATGTGTTAAATTGGCCTGTCATTTTCTTTTCACATAATGTCCTTCCTTGTCAGTTTTTTGTAGTAAGGAAAAGCGAGCTACATAAAATGTGTACATAATTGTTCTCTGTTTTTTTAAAATTTTCTGAAGGAGTTTGTTTAAAATTGGCATTATTTCTTTCCTAAATATTTAGGAGAATTTGCTGTTTGGTCAGGCATTTTTGCTTTTTTGGGAGAGCAAGGGGAAGGTTTAAAATGCAGATTCCATTTTTAAAATATAAGATTGCTTTGCTTTCTATCTCTTATTGTTTCGGTTACAATAGATAAGTTGTTTTTCTAAGATTTGTACATTTTATATAAATTTTCTAACTTATTGGCATAAAGTAGTGCATAATTTCCTTTTGTTATCTTTTTTATACCTAGGTAACACTTGTAGTGATGACTCTCTTTCTATTCTGATACTTGTTATTTGTATATTTTTTAAAATTAATCAGTCTCACTGGTTTTTGCTCAATCTTATTATATTAGTTCTTTAGTACCAACTTTTTGCTTTGTGGATCTTCTCTACTGGATGTTTCTTTTCTACTTCATTAATTTCTGCTCTTATATTTATGATTCCTTTCCTTCTGTTATCTTGGTTTTATTTTGTGCTTTTAGGCTTATTGAGATGGATGCTTACTTGATTTTTAGTTTTTCTTCTTTTCTAAATATGTGTTTGAGATTATAAATTCCCCTCTGAACTCAGCTTTAGTTGCATCCCACAAATTTTGGCAAATGGTATTTTTTTTTGTTATCATTCAGCTAAAAATCTACTCTAACTTCATTGTGATTTTTTCCCTTTTACTTATGAGTTATTTAGATGTTTATTACTTAATTTCCATATATTAGGTGATTTTCTGTTTTTGTATTGATTTCAAGCTTAATTACACTGTAATCAGAGAACAAACTCAGTATGATATCAGTGCTTTGAATTTTTTTAGACTTGCTTTACAGCTCAGCATATAGACAAGTTTTGCAGATGATTTGTGTTTTTCAAAGGATTATTTGTTTCACAGTTGTTGGGTGCAGTTTTCAATAAATGTGCATTTGGGCAAATTACAGTCTTCACATTTACTTCATCTTTCTTGATTTCGTGTGATGTTTCAAAATCACTACTGTGAGTGTAGATTTATATTTCTCCTTGTAGTTTTGTCAAGTTTTGCTTTAAAATTTTTGAGGTAATGTTACATGCATACAAATAGGGAACTGTTTTTCTTTCTGGTGGGTTGATTCTTTTAGAAAAAAGTATACCATTTATTTCTATTTTTTCTTTAATAAGCTAACATCAACTTTCTTTGGATTAGTTTTTGCATTGTATTTATTTCACCTCCTTTCACTCTTTCTGTATTCTTGCAGTTTAGATATATATTGCTTATAATTTGTTTTTTTAAAAAATTCAAATTTGAAAATATTCATCTTTAATTATAGAACTTATTCATAGACATTTATTGTAATTATTCATGTAGTTGGGTTAAAAAACACTTTAGTTTGAACATTTTAGTGTGTGCTTTCTATTTGCCCTACCTCTTTTTTGTCCCTTTTTCTCTTTTTTTGTCTTTCTTTAGGTTCATATTCTCCCTCTAGTTTGGAAGCTACATATTGTTTTATTAGTCTTTTATTACATATTACAACTAACAAGCTTAGATTATAAGAGTCTAATGCTAATTGTTGCTCTTACTCTTTTCTCAGATAATACAAGAAGTTTAGGTCACTTCAACTTTAGTTTTATCAACTTATCTGCTATTGTTGTCATGAATTAATGCTGCATATATTTGAAACTGTAGAAGACATTATTATGTTTTACAATAGTTTTTATAGTCAGTGTTCACTTGGATATATAAATGTGTTTACCATTTTTTCCAGTTTGCTATTTGTCTTTTAACATTTTTAATAGTATTTTTAAATCTTAGAAATGTTTAATTTTGTTATTGGCTGAATCAGTCATTTTCTTTAGGCCTCTGAGTCTTGCTTGGGAAGGCTTTCCCACACTGAGATTACAGAAATACTGCCAGTATTTTTATTTTTAATATTTAGACTTTTAATTCATCCAGATTTGTTTTCCTTTGTGGTGTGAAAGTAAGGATCTGACTTAACATTTTTCCAGGTGGTTAGCAAAATGGCTCAGCCCTAGTAATTGACTATCCTCTTCCTTTGACCTGCAATACAACTTTATTATATAATCATTTCCTTTTAAACATGGGCCTTCTATTTTCTTGCCCCAACTATTTTACTTACCATGATATGCAATAATTAATATAGAACTACTGTGTGACAAAAACATTGTCTTGTAGTCTATAAGTATGGGTCATTATAGTTGAATAGGAATCTGATGGTTCTGGTGTTTTAATCACCAAACGTATATCCTGATAGAGACAAGCAGCAGCGCTCTTTGGAAAAAACTGTGATGTAGGTGAAAGAGATTGTCCTTTCTCCTTTCTTTTGAACAGCTTTCTAGATCTCTGGGTTTCCAGGGTCTTCAAGTAATCCCAGGCTACACAGGGCTCTTCCCCAGACCTGTTCTCTTAGGGCAATGTCTGTTTCTCTGAATCTATTTTTAAATCATTTCTACAAAATTCTACTCTCATAGGTTCTATGTTGGAAATCCTCTGAGAAATAATTTATACTAGGGCAGTGATGACTGATGAAGGTTTAATGTAGTCATAGCAAATATGTGGCGTCATAACAATGGGCCCCCTCCTGCACCTAAAGTAAGTGGTCATGGTGTACTTTTCTGCTGATCTTGGACTTGACCTGAGAACTCGTTCCAAAACAACATTCCAGGATTCCTTAAAACTTCATCAGAATTTTCATGTGGGTAGGAATTAGTGTTCCACCCCTAGAATAATGTTTAATTTTCCCAGGAGAAACAGGCACTGAAGAAATGGGCTGTGATGGCGGCTGTGTTAGTTTCCCAAGGCTGCCACAACAAAGTCCTAAAGACTGCATGGTTTCCAACAACAGGAATGTGTTGACTCACAGTCTGGATGCCAGAAGTCCAAGACTGAGGTGTCTGCAGGGCCATGCTGTCTCAGGGATAATCTTTCCTTGGCTCTTGTAGCTTCTGGTGTTTGCTGGGAATCCTTGGTGTTTTTTTGACTGGTAGATGCATCACTCTAGTCATATGGCTGTCTTCTCCCTGTGTGTCTTCACACTCTTTTCCCTCTGTGTGTGTTCAAATTTCTCATTTTTATAAGGAAATCAGTCATATAGGATTCGGGCCCACTTTAATGACCTCATTTTAACCTGATTACATTTGTAAAGACACGGTTTCCAAAATAGTCACATTCTAAGGGACTGCAACATGCATTTTTTGGGGGCACGGCGGAGGGGGAGAGACACAGTTCAACCCATCATAGTGACACTGAAAGTTGTAGGTGAAAACCTATTTATCTGCGTTTAAGAGCAGTACTGTCAATCAGTCCTGTACTAAAACACAACATCGTTTGACGGTGGAAAAGCATTGAAGATAGTCATTATCATTTGTGTGGTTAAAGAGATTCTGGGCTGAGAGGCACAATGCAGAATTAAACTCTTTGAAGCGTCCTGAGGACTTAACAGGGTTATTCATATTTGCTGTTATTTAGTTCTATTTTACAGAGATATGGAGGCAATGTGTATGCCTCACTAAATTATCCCTATGTCTTTCACTGCAGATACAGCAATGCAAACAAGAGCTAGGTCTGAATGCATTGTCGCATTTCCAGAACATGTGTTTGTTTGTTTGTTTTTAATGAACCTGGCACGTATTTGAAGTTATGAAGGAAGAATCTAGTTCTTTTGTATTGACTTTTTGGTATCACAAATTGTAGGTCAACTGAAATTTATCAGCACAGGTTCAGCAAGCTTCAGGTGTGATTTGAGTTCATCTATGTGAAATGAACAAAGTCAGAAAGTAAATTATGAGGTAAGAAATAGTACTTACTAGGCATTGTGAGATCTATTTGGTCAGCAGCTTAGTTGATTCATGGTTAAAAAAACATATTAGACTGTGCTTTATGAGGGATTAGCTTCTTACTGCTTATCTGAAGTAGGCATAATCTAATTTTATTATTAGTGCAGAACAAATGTGTTAAGCCTTGAAAGGTGTGCTCACCCAGATATGGATGAAAACTGTTCTTGAGGTTGAAATCGTTTGATGTTATTTGGGAAAAGGTTTCAAGTGATTAGTCAGACACCTGGGTGATGCCACCCAGCTATTTACCGTTTCTCTAGTAGTTAAAAATAAATTCAATATTGTTTCTTTATTAAGGAAATCAGGATAGAAAGGCTGCCCTGTGTTAGCCACATTAATATAGTCATAAATGAGATTAACAGAACACACTTATTGAGCTCTCATTAGATGCTAGGTTCTTTGTCAAGGGCTTTACGTGGATTATTTCATTTAATTCTCAAAATTGACAACTGAGGTATATTGTTATTCCAGTTTACAGAGAAAATAAGAAATTTCACTTAGGCCACCACTGGTAAGTTGTGGACTTACGGACAGTTTCTTAACTACAACAGTACAGCGATGTCTCTTATTCTGCAGGGGATTTGCTATGGCAACTAACTAAAAAAATTGTTTGATTTATAGCAGGCTTGGAGACTATATGGCATGGGAGAGTGTGTGCACTTTGGAGTTATGCAGTTCTAAGTTTAAATTTCAGTGCCATCTCTTGTGCAAAATTCTTAATCTACATGAACCTCAGATTTCTCATTTTTTTATTTAAAAAACTTTTTTTCTCTCAATTCTGCAGAGAACTAAGATTTCTTATTTTAAAATGAGGGCAATGATACCTCTCTTGCAGAATTGCGAGGATTCAATCACATTATAATTGTAAAGTGATTTTAAAAAGTTTGCAACAAAATCTTTCCTATTCTTTCTCTCAAATTCTTTTTTTTGGCTGCATGATTATGTGATCTGATTTCCATCATTTTAAATTAAAACCCATTTCCAGTTGAAAGAAAAGTTGGCGAGCTAAATCTCTTTTCTGTCCCATCACTGTAGAAGAGAGAACTGTCAAGATTGTTCAGTGTTTTAAATAAAACCACCTTTTTGTAGGAGAGAGATTAGCGTAAGATATGTTAAAAGAAAGGTCATAAATATTCTAAAAGCAAATAGGTGCAGAGCTCTTGTTCTGGGGAGCTACATTATGTTTCTTAATTTTGTTGGAGAGAAGCCTTAATATTATTTCCTTCTCCTTTTAATCTTAATCTGCACATATTTCAGAAGGATCATTCACTGGCCTTTTTTAGCCAGTCCTGCCTGATTAGAGAGAAATTAAGTTTGGTTTTGTTTGACAACCTCAGGACAGCCAGAAAGACAGGGAAAAGGAGCCCACAGGTTCTTGCTTTAAGTTTACAAAATTTTGTAGTTCTGCTTAAACATTTAGATTAACAATAGAGAAGATTTAAAAATAACTTTAGATTTTCTAGTGTTCAAAGTCTTTACTGAAGCCATGTATTCTGAAAAAATTATCACTTTATAATTAAAAGTATCAAGCCTGGCTGCAACCTTAAAAAAACAAACTTTACATGGGTTACAATTTTTGTTTTAGTAGCATAAAAATGAGTGGATTGCCTTAGATATGTCTATCACGTAGTGTTCTGAATTTTTTTCCCCTGTAGAGTTATTATGTATGCATGCTTACTAGTTCTGTTGTTTGACTTACAGATACCTATCTTTGGTTTCAAAATGTGTGTGTAAGCATTGCTAGGTGGTGCTAATCATCTATAATTATCTCTGTTTCTTAAAAAAGAAATGGTATTGAATGGTCAACAATTAATTGCTTAGCAACATAGGATTTTCAAGCAAGCTGCTGCTTTTTAGAATCAGGGAAAGGAAAACGTATCCATGTACTTGGTCTATCACTGGGGCAGAATTTTGCTACCCATAGCTCTTCTTAACAGCAATGGATGCCAGCAGGTTTATGACTTTATCTCTAGAGTTATTGCCCCAAGAAATAGTATTTCAATTGCAGCTATCTCTGTGAGATATCTCTATAGAGACTCTCTTTTACTTTGTGCTTTGAAATGTATATTATTAATGTACCAACCCCTCTTATGACTAATGCTGTCAGTGACGTAGACAGCAGAGGTGTAAGGTATATCAGTTAAAATTTTAAAAAACTAAAATATGGAATGAAAACAGTGAAGTCTGCTGGAAATCATACCAACATCTGGTGCTCAAACATTTTTCAATATCTATTTATTGCCAGAAAATAAGAAATGTTTGAGATCATCTATAGGATCTTTTGGTTTGGTAGAGGAATTTTTCAGCCAAAGACAGTAATATAAATGCCAAACATTTTCTAAGTTGTCTTAGGATCTGTAAAAGTCTCAACTTAGACTTGTTGTACAAACAAGCACTATTTTCTCCAACATACATTGCTTGAGAAGTGCATTTTGAGAAAAAGTGTGCTACAAACCGACATGTTAGAGTAAACATGTGAAAATGATGCATGTAGCAGAGTTAAAGTTTTATTCTGCTCGACACTTGACATATAATTTTCAGTAATCTTTAGCGATTAACCTCTGATGTTTCTTAACAAGGTCTACTAATCTGAATCTTTTTTTGGGTGCCTTGGAGTTGTAGGTTATTGTTTTTAGACACTTGGAATTACTGCTGTTCTTCTGAGGCCTGTCTGAAGAGGGGCTGGCTTTGTTAATTTCTAATGCAGCAGCAGTAAGAACAATATTTAGCACTTAGGAGGCTCCACTTCTCAGTTTCAAAGCACTTTACAATTATCAATTAATTGCGTTGAATGGGGAGCTCTGCAGCTGCTGAGAGAAAAAAGAGCACACAGTGATTGGCTCATTATCATTTACAGCTGTTGAAAAATGTTCTTCAAAGAAATAATTACAGATTTTCATATATATTTAAAGAAAAAAGGAGCAGGCAGGAGGCTACTAAGGGTCTTCTTTAACAAATGACTCTTGTCTTTCCCTTCTGTTTCGAGAGGAGCAGCTTTATGGCGAATAATTATCCTCTCCTGGACAAAAAGAAAAAAAGCGCTGCAACAACCCCTTCCCTAAGAAAACGCAAGACAGTAAATCCTCTTTTGAAAAATAATCTCAATTTCACCAATTTTGATTTGTTTAGAATTTTTGTTTCTTAGTGGTTGGACTGCTGCTGGACTTTGCCTAATGCAAATCCAACATCTGATCCAATGTTGGCTTTGTCCAGCTTTAATTATGCATGAAAACAGAACAAGTAGACAATAATGGATAGTGCTTCTCGCTTTGTTTCCAACAGAGCTTTATCACCATACGGGTGCCAAAAGAAACTATCTGAACTGTCTCCCTGTCACCAGGAAGAGATACAGGCAGTCCTGGCCATAGAAACAGATTTCCGTTTCTTTTCTTTTTCATTCTTTTTTTTCCCACTTCTCTTCTTTTTCATAATGTGAATCTCCTGGTCGAGCAGATAAGCTGCTAATTCTATTAATTTTCTTATCAAAATCAGCAAGGGAAGCGAAGCTTCCAATTTAGTGATTTATTATCCTGAGCAAGCTGTGCGGAGTATGCCTTTCATATTCTGTAATTGGCACTAGAGGGGAAGAGACTTTCAAGGGAGATGCACTCAGCAAACCGTTTCCATTTCAATTGACTATTGAGCAAACAAATGGAGTGTCCTTTTATGGGCTTAAATCATTTAAAATGATAAAGCTCGCGATTCTGCATTTGAATGTATGCCAGTGGATATCTGTGTGTGAGATGCTGACCCCTAAGACATTAAAATATGAGCATAATAACATCTCTCTATAGGATTTGCCATCAATAAAACATCCAAGTGCAATACGTTAATTGACATGCAAAAGGCCAAAATTGATCACACCTGTAATCTGACCCTTATTATTATACCGCCCCCAAAGGCCTTTGAAATCAACATCTTTCTTTTGCATACTGAGTATTGAATATTTTGGTATATGAAAGTTGGCTGCATAAGCAGTGGACTCTGATGTTTTAACACTGAAATAAAAACCCGTCTCAAAGGCAGGAACATCATCAGTTTGAAAGGAAAGAAAGTGGTGAGGAGTTGGATGCCAGGAGTCAGTGGGACTGATTGAGATATAGAAGGAAGACTAGGTTTCAGGTGAGAAAAAAAGCTACTTTCTGTTTAGTGTCATTTGAAAAGCTAGGGAAGTCTCCTCTGCTCCAAATATTATCCTCAGTAAAATAGGAACTTGAATTGTAGGTATCCATTTCTTTTTATTTAAGACCACAATTTTTTTTGAAGTAAATTTTATATAATAATTGCCACCAACTAGTTTAATGGTTGCAAATCATGCTACCTACATTGCTCTCCTTAAATCTAAGAGCAAGGCACTAGTGCCCCCATTATACAGATAGTGCTTAGAGAAACTTGAGAGTTTAAGTATCATACATAATGCTTAGATGCTTGAGAGGTTAAGTAACTTGTCTGATTTTACTTGGTTAGAGTGTTCAAGCTGGGAGTTGAATTCAGCACCATGAGATACGAAACTCTGTTGTTTTCTAATCACTGTATTAGTCTTCCTCTAGCCTTGTATTTCTGGGAGAAATAGTATCCTTAGCCCTTAAATCTTAAATATAAATCACGCCTTGAATTGCACCATACCCAAACCCTTGAATTAGGTTTTGGTACTAAAAACTTCAAAGATAATTTATTTTAAAAATTGAATCATTTTTTTCCATGATATATTTCATGAGAATGATGATATTTTGACAATTTGGAAATTCCCTCCTAATTCTCTGGGATTTTTTTCCCTTGCATTTCCTGGGAGGAACAAGGTAGGGGACGATTTTCCCTTGCAGAGTGCTGTCTATAGTGCCGATGGCTGGGAAATGTACTACAGGAGTGTGCACAATGATTTAGACATTTGTTTGGGCTTTTAATCTTTTCTCATCTACACATATCACCAAAATAAAAACCAGTGAAGTATGTACTCTATAAATCTGCTTGTTCTCTCACTCCTCAGAAATATTTCAGAAAGAACTTGACACTTGTAATCAGAACTGGGCTTAGATGCAGCCTCCTGTTGAGTCAGCGATCCTGCCTGTCTTTGTTTCCTATTTTATTATTTATTTATTTATTTATTTATTTATTATTATACTTTAGGTTTTAGGGTACATACAGCACAAAAATAGTACAGGCCAGAGGTTATGGGCTGGGGAAGCGCTGCTGTTGGAAGAATGTAAAATCTACTTAATGTGCAATGAATTTCCCCCGACTTCAAGTGTGTGGATTATTGACTGAAGAGAAGAACAAGTTGAGAAGACAGTTAGAAAGCGTTGTGCATTAGACAGGTGGGGAGAAGCTGCTGGGCTTCAAGTGGGGCACAGCAAAAAGACAGATGTACTGTGGTGATGATACAGTGCAACTGCTTGGAGAATACAGTTGCAAAAGACCTCAGGAGATTATTTGCAAACAGAAGTGGCTTGACAGTAATTAGTAAGATTTCAGTTTAAAAAAAAGACTATGTTGGAATTTATTAAGAGAAAAGAGGAAAAGCAGATAATAATCATCACGGGATAATTCTCTGGGATGTTGGGAGATGTGCAGTATGTGAGAATAAAACCAATAGCCCAACGTGGGGAAAGGAAAGAAGGAAAAGTGAACCAAAGAAATGGGGAAAAAATAAAACCATATTTGTGACAATTCTATTTATGAAACACGCTGTGTCATGTAACTGTGCTATGAGCTTTCCATATATTACCTCCTAAGATTATTTCCATTTTTTTGCATAAAGAAATTGTCTAGCTCTCATTCTATGCTCTATATTGTTTTAATAATAATTAAGGACATCATAAATGTGACATCCTAGAATTTTTGATTTTTTTTTTTTTTAGTGGAATACAAGCTATAAAATCATGGATACTGTGAATTAACAAGAAGTATGTATGGGGCAAAAAAGTTTGAGAATACGTGATGCAGTGATGAACCTGGTTTCAATACCTGGTTTCAATAATGAACTAAGATGTTATAAACTCTGGTTACTAATAGTATAGTTTCAGTGAAGTCACGGTAATTTTCTGATCTTCAATATAAGATGGAATAAAACATCTTCTATTTACAATATTTCAAAAGTAAATTAAAACTGGCATTATAAAGACAAAGCCTAATTTTGAAAAAGGCATTTTCTAAGACAAGTTATTTGTATTTTAAAGTGACCATATATGTTTTTTTAAGGTTGCTTGATGCTTTATAAAGCTATCTAGGATAAAACTAGAACTTTGTTCTTCATCTCCTTCCAAGTTTTCACCTGTGTCTTCTGTGTACAAAGGTGACTTTGACTTCAAAAGGCAATGGGAATTGAATCTGGTATGAAAATGGGATGAGGAAATATACAGTCTTTCAGGAAAAGGTCGTTACATACTGTACAGAAGCTCAACTTTTATTTTGATTAAATACTTTTTTCAGTGTGATTTACTAGCTAATTACTTCCTCAGCTTTGTGGCTTTGCAAGACTTACCTGATCTATCATGTCTACCGAAGGACTTAGAAGCCTCAAGATTTGTGTGCTTTTATGTAAAATTATTAATATTAATAATAATTAACCATAAATGGTAACTAGGGTGGGCCAGATGGCCTTTTCTTCTTTCGAAAACATCTTTATGTTCTTAGTTATTCAGAAGGTAGAGGTGATAATACAAAGACACAAGTGACATTTTAAATTAAATTATTGATTTTGGAATGAAGCTTAAATAATTTACTCAACAAGCGGACTGACTTTCACCTGTACCAGACTGAAAGCTCTAAATACCATCTGCTTATATCAAAGTAAAACTTTTTGTCTGTTTGTAGTCATGCTGAGTTTGGGGCTCCTGTTGGCCTCATTTTTAAGAACCTCACCCATTAATCATTAGTATTAGTTGGTACCACTGGTAATTAGTCTTTTAAGTTGCAACCAGATGGAATGTATAAATTATTAGAAGTTTCCTGCCAGGCATAAGTGTAGATGATTCATGGGCCTATGGCATTTTCCTGTGCTCTGTTCCCGATAGGAAAATATAAAAAGTATGCAGTTGGAAAGACTAACCTTCACACTTTGTCTTGATTTCAACAATTGCTGACTGTTACTTCTGGTGTATCTAGAGACATAACAGGCTGAGTTCTTTTAAAATTATTTTTAGACTTATTTTTACATTTTAAAATTATCCCCCACTTCTTTTGGTTCCCTATTTGATTCTTCTTTCTTTAATATCAGTAGCATGTCACTCCAGAAGCAGTCTTGTCTGCAGGAAATGTAATATTGCCAGGAATCTCCTTGCTGTGGCCAGTGGTAGGGGAGTTGAGGGTAGAGAGAGTGGGAGGGGCAACGAGATTCAATTTTTCTCAATGGGAACTTAACCTCAAATATATGTGTCCTCTAGTTGTAATCCTAAGCTCAGGCATATGTGATCTGGCATATAGATTAAGGAAAGAAAGTTGGCCATGAGGCTTACACTCACTCTCTTGTGCCTTTTTCTCATTGTTCACTTTCCTGGGAAAACTCTTCTCCTAGATAAACTCTAGTAGTCACCTACATTTGTCCATGCCTATGTTCAAGCAGTGAAGCATTTCTGGAGAAAGTGAGATAAAATATTGGTAGGAGTATAAATTTATTATTACGATGTAATTTTTAATATGTAAATTAGACAGAAACCCAACTTAAGCTAGCTTAAGCAAAAATAGAAATTTATTGGCTTATGTAAGTAGAAAGTTAAAAGAGTGGTCAAGCTTCAGACATGGCTGGGTCTAGACATTCAAACAGTATCATCAGGGCTCTGTTTTTCTCTCCAGCTTGATGACAAGATGACATTGAGCAGCCTTAACTAACCTTACATTATCTTCATACTTTTTTTTGAGACGGAGTTTCACTCCTGTTGCCTAGGCTGAAGTGCAGTGGCATGATCTCAGCTTGCTGCAACCTTGGCCTCCCAGGTTCAAGTGATTCTCCTGCCTCATCCTCCCAAGTAGCTGGGATAACAGGTGCCTGACACCATGCCCTGCTATTTTTTTTTTGTATTTTTGGGAGAGATGGGTTTTCATCATATTGGCCAGGCTGGTCTCGAACTCCTGACCTCAGGTGATCCACCCACCTCGGCCTCCCAAAGTGCTGGTATTACAGGTGTGAGCCACCACGCTTGGCTTCTTTATACTTTTAATACCAGTGAGAGGGAAAGAACATCCTTTGTGATAATGGTAATGAAATTTTCAGGCCTGACTTGGAGTGGCCTAGCTTGGGTCACGTGCTTATCCCCTGTATTAGTTCGTTCTTATGCTGTTAATAAAGACTTATCTAAGGCTGGGTAATTTATAAAGGAAAGAGGGTTAATTGGCTCACAGTTCAGCATGGCTGGGGAGGCCTCAGGAAACTTACAATCATGGTGGAAGGGGAAACAAATATGTCCTTCTTTACATGGCGGCAACAAGGAGAAGTGGAGAGCTAAGGTGGGGGTGGTGGGGAGCCCCTTATAAAACCATCAGATTTTGTGAGAACTCACTATCACAAGAACAGCCTGGAGGTAACCACCCCCATGATTCAATCACTTCCCACCAGGTCCCTCCCATGACACATGGGGATTATGGGAACTACAATTCAAGATGAGATTTGGGTGGGGATACAGCCAAACCATATCATCCCTGGACCAATAACTCAAGTCTTTGTCCTATGTCTAAGTGTAGCATCACAGTCCAGGCTAGATCCACTTAAATCTCGTGGGCTTAGCAAGCACAAAATAGAGTGGGGAAGGGGAACATTCATGTCAATATTGAAACTCAAGGGTGTTCTCAAAGCTGCATGACACTCCTACTACAACTTTCTGATCTGAGTTGCACTTCCATTCCTAACAGCAAATATTTCAAACCATCTTCACTGCTATCTCTGAACTCTCCCCCACCTCATCCCAACTTTTTCTCTGACGCTCGACATGAATAACTTTTCCTTCTGTCTTACAAAGAAAGTTGAAGTGAACTGATGGAAAGCCCCACCATCAATTTCCTGCTACCCAACAATTGTGCAAATGCAAAGGCTTCTATTTGCATCCGTCCTCTTCTCTTTTGTTACACCAGAACAGGGGCTTCTCTGTCTATTTATGGCCAGTGCCATTGTCTGTGCCTTTTCCTGCCTTCTAACTCTAACCCTCTCTTTATTTATTTCATGCACCTCCTACCGCATTCTCCTACCTGGAATTTACATTCCTTCCTACATTCCCATTCTCATTCTCCTTTATCTTTTAATAAAACTCTCAATTGGTCATATATTCCTTATCCAATTTCTGTCTTAAAGCTTTCCTTCATTCAAAAGCAAACTTCTTATAAATGATAACGATCCTTGCTATCTCCATTTTCTCACTTCCCACTTACTTCTCAACCCACTCCAGTCTAGCTTTGGTCAAAACAGCAAACCCTCTTATGTCCCTTCTGCTTTAAACTCTTCAATGTTAGTGCATTGCTCTTAGGATAAACATCCAAATTTCAAAATGACTTAGAAGGCTCTAGACAGTCTGGTTCCTAGGGAGATTTCCAGCCACATCTTGCACCGCACTTTTCATTTCACATAACCATCTTCTTTCAGTTTCTCACATGTATTGCAGTCCACCCCTTGTATCTGTGGGTTCCATGCTGCTAGATTCAACCAACGGCAGACTGAAAATAATTGGGCAAAAAAAGCATCTGTACTGAATATGTAGACTTTTTTTTCTTGTCATTATTTCCTAAACAATATAGTATTACAACTATTTACATTTATTATGTATTATAAGTAATCTAGAGATGATTTAAAGTATATAGGAGATTGTGCATAGGTTATGTGCAAATACCACACTATTTTACATTAGAGACTTGAGCATCCTTGGATTTTGGTATCCTTGAGGAGTCCTGGAACCAATCTTCCACAATACTGAGGGATAATCATATATCCCATTTCCGGCAAGAACTAGCTGGTGCATTCAAACAGTGTAACTCAGGAGAGTTTATGAGGGACTATTTATAAGGATATGGGAAGGGTTAAGGAAAGTCAATAGGAGATGACGAAGCATCTGAAAGCTTAGTTACCAAGAATGTAGGTCCCTGTAGATACAAGACGCAGGAATAATTACAGATCCCTCAGATGCCGCTAGCTGTAGCTATAGGATAAAGCTTTTTGAGTGACTACCCAATTGGAACTATATCTTAGAAAGAAGATCACAGCTATAGCCAACCCAAGGCCCATCAGGAAAATAAATACCCTAAACAATTGACTAAAAGTAAGAAGAAGCCAGAGGGCCAAGTATATGGTTGATACCCAGAGGTTAACCTTTCGGGGTGCAAGGCAGGGTAAAGAAGGGTAGAGAGTGGATTAGGAAAAGCAACAGATAATTTCCAGCTCCTTCTTACCACAGCAGTTTTGTACATGCTGTTCTTCTGTTTGGATGCTCTTTTTGAAGGCTGATCATCTTCAACTAGTTCATTCTTTTTCATCCTTCAAACCTCAGATTCATGTGTCTTGTTTTGTATAGAAGCTATCTTTAACCAACTATTGGGCCAAGATCCTTCATTATGGAGCTGGATTCTCTCCTTCTCAGCACTTATATCAGTTTGTAATCATCCTGCTATTAGTGTGATAATTTAATGGATGTATGTGTCCTCCTTAGGGCTCTATATTCCATGTGACTGGGGATTATGCCTGATTTAACTCATAGTGGAATCCCTAGGCACTAACACACAACACCTGGTATATAGTAGGAACTCACTAAATTCCTGCTGAAAAAGTACATATACTGAAAATGTATGCTATAGTCTGAATGCTTGTGTCCTGCACCAAATTCATATGTTGAAGTCCTAACCCTTGAAGTGATAATATTAAGAGGTGGAGCCTTGGGAAGTGATTAGATGATGACAGTGGAATCCTCATAAATGGGATTAGTACTCTTATAACAGAGACCCAAGGGAGCTTGTTTACTTCTTCCGCCAAGTGAGGGTGCAGCGTGAAGCCACCGTCTGTGAGGAAAGGGCCCTTACTGGTCACCAAATCTGGTGGTGTCTTGATCTTAGCTTTCCCAGTCTCCAAAACTGTGAGAAATACATTCCTGTTGTTTATAAGCCACCCAGTCTAAGGTATTTTGTTATAGCAACCTGAATGGACCAAGACACAATGTAGCATGCTCAGTGGCTTGAGCTCTGGGGTCACCTTCTGTCCAGAGGCTGACTGGGCAGCGCCCATCACCATAAGGGCCTAGATGGGCTGAGCACAAGCTTCCTAGCTCTGTAGCTTTTTGTTCTTCAGCCTTCCCTTGCTATCAAGGTGGCTGGCTCCTCTCTCCAGGAATTCCAGGAGTTGCTCTTGTTGCCAGGGCTCTGGCCAGGCAGGGTCCAGTGTTGCAGCCCAAGAAAAGTCCCCAGGATCTTCTCATTGCTTTTTCATGTTTCTGCAACATCACTCTGTTTCGATGAAGGTCAGGATTGCTGGAAGCTGTCCTGTCAACCTTCTCTGCTTGGACCTAGGCAGAAGGCTTGCTGGAAGATCTTAGGGTTCTCACTGATATTGAAGTGAAGAGAAAAGTATGTATTCTCCAGAATATGCTAGGAGCAGCCATGGTGAACGTTCATTTTCACAGCCAATTCAGCCTATTGGTCACTGTCCATGACATGATAAAAATGTTCATCTCCAACATTAGTCCACAGCTGGTGAAGCACTGGCAATAGGTTTTGCAGGGAGACATTATTCTTGCAGCTGCAATACCCCCTTTTCTCCAGTACCCCTCACCCAGCTGGTTTCAGGCTTCCACCAGCTTAGGCTCCAGCTTCATAGCCTTTGATAGAAACTCCTCAGCCTTAGAGACACAGTCAGGAGTGATGTTCAGTGCCTTCCCAGTTAGCATCTTCACTGCACCTTGCCCTGGATTAAACCCACGACTTCCTCCATCCGCCACAGGGTCTTCAACATCTCCTCCAGGGGCTTCTGTGTCTCCTCCTGCACATCCTATTGCTTCCCCCCAGCATCCTCAATACTATGTGTCTTGAAATTGCAGTCTTGAAATGAATAGAGCTGATCCACCAGTTCCTGCAGTTTCTGTGAGATCTGCCTGACTTCTTCCTTTTCATTAGCCATCATTTCCCAGCTATCATCATTAATTAATTAATATGCAATCTGGTAAGTGCAGTGATTAGAAATGGATTTTTCTGTGAAGTTAATGAAGCTTAAGCTTCAGAACTCTCACTCCCTGGGCCTGTTCCAAGGCCCTGGCAAATTGTTCACATGGTCATATGTTTTTATAAAATATGCAAATGTTAGCTGTTTCAATCACACTCAAGTAAGAGCGCGCTTTCTCTCTACTCTGACTTCCCATGAATCTCACTTCTGCTTGTGTTAAATAATGTTAGACTAGCAGTGGGCATTTTTGGGATTTCAATAAGGGGAATTGAGTTGAGGATGCATTTTGTTTGGACTCAGTGGGATATGTTTATGTGTTTTTCAGTTGCTTCCATATATATTGAAGCTATTGTTAATCATCTTGGGGTAGAAATGTCTTCTAGGAATTCTTGCATTGCTCATTGCGCCAACTCACCTGACATTGGGACATGACAGTGCAGGGTGAGTTTGTAACCTGACATGAATATATTCCACATTCCTAGCACAAAAAGAAAGTGGGTGGAGACAAAACAAGATTGGACACGTATGGAGCCAGAAGCTTGTCCTTGGAAAATTCTTCCCATCATTCAATGTGTAAAACTGTAAGCAAAGGCTTTGATTCTCATTTATCTTCAGTTTAAATGGAAGATCTTTCATATATAATGACAACTGTGTGTTTTTTTGATAAGAATCATGTGAAGTAGAATTTATCAGAAATTCTGTGTTTGTAACAATACAGAGATTTTGTCTGTGTATAAAGTAGCATGTTTTACAAAGCCCAACTATCAGTAATAAGAAAAATTCTGATCAATTGTAGCATATGAAAGACCGAGTTCTATTTCTCCTCTCTCTATGGAAAGTAATATTACAAAATTATTGTTGAAGAGACGATAAAGGGTATGCAACTGACAAGTAAGAAAACAGGTAGGAAAGGTATTCTAGAGAAATCAGGCCATTAATTAATGAAATATGACGTGTATTTTTTCTATATTTTGGATAGGTAGTATATTTTTCAGATTTTGAAAATTTGTATTAATTTTTCCATTCATAAATAATATTATCTTGGCATTCTACTTTTATATTTGTAATTTTATATTCTTTTGCTTAAAGAGGGTCTTGAAAGTTGTACTAGGTTCAGGCCCCACAAACCCGAGGCTGCACCCTGTGGTAGCAGAACTAGGCACTAGTTCTTGAGGGAGTGGGTAGTTTTGGATGGGAATGTAAAGGGTCAGACGCTTCCTTAAAGAGGAAACACTTAAGCTGAGGTCTAGAGGCCGAGTAGTTTTCCAGAGAAACTCTCCAAATTGCAGAAGGGCTTGTCCAATCATGGAATTTCTTTTCAGTTTTGTACTCATAGTAGGCACGTTTGGTTTACAGCTTCCTTCAGGATGTTTGTTGCCATTGTTATGTGTGGCTGTCATTATAACAGATTGTGGAGAGAGGACATTTGGTATGGGGTCTACAGGATCCTGTGGATTGACTCTGAGCTGCCTATAAAGAGAGGTAGCCAGGAACTGGTGAAACCCCAAGGGTGTTTGGGACTCTAGGCACAAACAGAACTGTTTCAGAGCTTAGGTGACCATTTTTCTGCATCTGCATGGATCCAGCTTTATTCTGTCATGTCCTTTGGAACGGACAATGGTGTAACCTCGATGATGGGTGGCAGCTAGGATGTTTCTCTGAGTGGCTGAGCAGGCTGCAGAGGTGGAAAAGTGGGAAACAGCATGTGTTAGTCTGTTTTTGCATTGCTATGAAGAAATACCTGAGACTGGGTAATTTATAAAGAAAAGAAGTTTAATTGACTCATGGTTCTGCAGGCTGTACAGGAAGCATGGTGCCCAGCATCTGCTCAGCTTCTCATGAAGCCTCAGGGAGTTTTCACTCATGGTGGAAGGTAAAGCGAGAGCAGACATCTCGCATGGTGAGAGAGGGAGCAAGACGTGGGGTGGGGTGGTGGGGGGTGATACCATACTCTTTTTAACAACCAGGGTGAATTCAGAGCAAGAACTCACTCATTACTGCAAGGACAGCACCAAGATGTTCATGAGGGATCCCCTCCCATGACCCAAACACTTCCCGCCAGGCCTTACCTCCAACACTGGGGATGACAATTCAACATGAGATTTGGAGGGGATGAAACCCAAAGCATATCAGAGAGCCAAAGAGAAAGCACATCTAGCCTCGTGGTGACGTCAGCTGGCAGATTGGTTGTGGGTTCATTTATATACTCAATAAATATTTATTGAGTGCCTACTATGTGCCAGATCTTATTCTAGACTCTGGGACTACCATAGAAAATAAAGTGTGTGAAACTCCTGGCTTCTATGGAATACATGGGAGACATCCCTTGGGAATGACAAGAACTAACAAATAGGACTTATTGGGGGAAGGAGTGGGGAAGAGGGAGGGGTTGAGGTTATGCTGTCATAGGTATGGGTCATTAAGGCACTGGACTTTCAGTTTCCAAATGTTATAATTAAACTTAGTGCAAATTTTGCATTGTATTCTATTATACAATGGTTTTTTTTTTTTTTTTTTAAATAAAAATGAAGTTTGCCCATCTGAGTCTTTGAGAACAATTGATAGTTCAGGGAATTATGTTGTGTGTAACCAGGAAGTTATGTTGTGTGTAACCATAAACCCCTGCCGTGAGCTTTACAGTTAATTGAAGAGGAGCTATTTGACGATTTTCAAACAAAGGAATGATAGAATCAGGTCTGTGTTTATGTAACTCACTCTTACTTCTCTATGGGGCTTGAAGGAAGAAGCCAGGGAGACTAGTTAGGGGTAATGCAACACTCTAGACTAGAGAGGATGAAGACCGGAGGAAGAACTGGGGAAACTGGATGGGAAGAGAAAGGATAGAGTCAAATAAGACTTAGGAAGTAAAACCAGCAGAACTTGGAAACTGATTGCATGGGAGTGGAGGCAGGAGTTAGAGAAGTTGAGGACTATTCCTAGGATTTTCAGGGTGGATGGTGAGGCCACCAACTGAGATAGAACATTAAGGTGGAAGAACACGTCAGGGATCAAATAATGAATTCACCAGCCTGGGCAACACAGTGAGACCCTGTCTTTAAACATTAAGAAAAATTAGCTGGGTGTGTTGGTGCATGCCTGTAACCCCAGCTACTGGGGAGGTGGAAGCAGGAGGATCACTTGAGCCCAGGAGTTCACGGCTGAAGTGAGCTATGATTGCACCACTGCACTCCAGCCTGGGTGACAGAATGAGAACCTGACTCTAAAAATAAATAAATAAATAAATAAATAAAAGAATTCAGTGTTGGATATGTTAAGTTTGAGGTGCCTGTGGATATCTGATGGGAATGACCATTAGAAAGTTTGATTTTCAAGTCTGCTGGGGGAAGTGCTGTGAGCTAGAAATAAATATTGGCAATTATTGGAATACAAGTGGAATACAAGAGATAAGGGATAAGATTGCTAAAGAAGAGTGGGGAGATTGAGATTAGTCCCCCGAGGACAAGACACTAGGGTTACTATATATAACTCTTACAGTGTGGTCAGAGGAATGGGTCCCTTTAAAGGTACTTAGGAGGGGCCCAGAGAAGTACAAGAAGCTTCTCTGTTATACTTTTCTGGCGTAAGCAAATGTGGAGTTGCTGAGCCTCCTTAATTCATTCAAGAAATATTTATTAAATATCGCTGGATATGTTGCAACATTTCCCACTAATTACTTGGTGACTGGTGTCAGATGCCCAGATGGTTGTATTGTGGAGAACACATATGATTAACTCCTTGGTGGGAAGAAATGGCTCTAAATAAGGTCCCATGGCCCACAGCAGGAAGGCCCAAGACATTGAGCATGAAGTCAGCAGAGCTGTTGCGAAGAGCAACCAGATGGGGACGGAGGATGAGGGGTGTGGGGGCAAGCAGGCCGGCCTGAGGGAATGCCACGTGTTGGACGCTGGAGGCGTGCTGTGTCGCTTCTGTCGTTGAGCCACCAGCAGCGTGCCTGGTGCTTTGCTGGCAATCACGGCCTCCTGCATGAGTGCCTGAATCCCTGCTTAAGCCACGAGGCTGGGACTTGCTGGTTTCCTTCCCCAAAGCAGGCTTCGCAATCTGTTCAGGGCTGTCTTGGTGCTTGGGAGGAGGTGGAGGAACTGGGATTCACCGTCTGTGAGGGTATGGCAGGGAAAGAAGGAATAATTGTTCTGTTTTTAAAGAATGATAAGAAAGAAAATCTCATCATTTTACAAGTAGAGTTTAATTCATGTACTAGATAAGAGGACACCTAATCTCTGACAAGAATCATTAATTTACTCCATCAAATATGTTCATAGAAATCCTAAGGTTGATAAAATTCTCAAACAGAAAATGTTAAAAGGTCTAAGAAAAATTATAATGGCTTTAGCTATAAGGGCCTAAATAATTAAGAATAGTCTCAAAGGCATATGGAACATCAGAGAAAAGTTATGGACTTTTTTGTCTGTTAAAGGAGAAAATCTCAAGATGAAGATGGCTTTTTAAACAGAAATGGCAAGTGAACACTTGTCCACTTAATTGTAAACACCTGTCCAGTTTTGTTTCCTGTACCAGGCTCCTTTTAAAAACGTTGTAGAGCAAGTGGCCAAGTGTCAGCCACTTTCAAATGCATTCACCTGATCCTCAAACGCTTGTGATGTCTGCATTATTATCTCTATTCTCAGATGAGAAAACAGAAGCTCCAAGAAGTAGTGTACTGTGCGCTTTCGTCAAAGCTGCTCAGCAGCAGAACCGAGACCCTCAGGCCAGATAGAAGGGCTCATGCTTACTCTCCAGACCCTTCTACTGCAGCTTCACTTCTTGGTGCTCCCTACTTGCCATGATAGAATCCACTATATATATATATATATTTTTGGATTTTGAGGCCATGCCTCCTGATCAGTTTTATATGTGAATCAAGAACTGAGTTATGGGTATGCCTTGAGATTGGGTGGTCAGAATGCCCTGGTGGTGTCACATGCTGCCTCTCGTGGGGTACAAAGTGGGAGGGAGAGATAGAATATAGTTTATGGCTCATCTTAATTCTTGTTTATCTCCACCATAAAGGTCCAACATCAGAGGTGATGAGTAGGAGTGAGGTGGAGGGGAGCAGGGCCTCCCTCTCAGCAGACTCAGGCACTGAGTCCCCACCATTGGGTGGCACAGGAGCAGGATCAGGAAGACAGACCCAGGATCATGTTGTACTGTGCTGCTTAGGAGAAAATAGGCCAAGGTCTGTATTCAGCCTTCGAGTTGAATCAGAGAAGGCAAAATTAGAATATGTAAGAAAGTATGTAACTTCGTTTCAGCATTCAATTTAACTAGAGCTCATTCCCATTGGAAAATAGGGTTTTACCGACAGCTTGTATTGTGTTGCTAATTAAATTCCATCACCTGCTTCCCCTGTTAGTGACAGCGTTAGGTGGCCGGATGATAGCATTGGGAGATTTCTCTGGGTTAGCTGATCTTTCTTTGATTTTTATGTTGTCTTGTCTTCCCCCCAACCTTTTTTTAAAAAATTTTTCAATATTATTACAGAAAGACAAATTGTGAATGGAGTTTAGGCCTGCCCTCGGTTCCTGATGGAGGTATACACATGAACTAAGTATAAAGTCGGCTGATTGTGAAATGTTCAGTTTGGAAAGTCATTATCCCATGAGCAACATCATCAAGATATGCAGGACTTGTTTTCAGTGTTAAGCTTGTGGCACAGATTTCCTATTGCCATACGGAACTTACCTTACTAAAGTTTGCTTGACCTGGTTGAGTCATGATGCATTTTGGGTGAATAATTGTCCTCATTTTACTCTTTTTACTGCCCTTGTAACCCCTTCAGGGTCTTGAAAAAATACGGTCTGGTAAATTTTTTTGTTTTGTTTCTACTGTAACACTGAATATGTAATGTAGTTTTGCAGATCCTGTGGCAAGAGATTGGCTGGCTTCCATACTCATTTAAAAATCACTATCGGTGCCTCTGCTGGAGGGGTTTTCAATTCTCCATCTCTAATCTGTCCTTCTGAAAGATTTAGTGACCAGATGTCCAGGATCAGTGAGAAAGATCTTGTCTGCCAGCGTCAATATTTTTTTCCTATCATCCTGCTGGCCTAGGGACTTGAAAATCCCCATCAAGCATAGCAAGCTGCGGATGTCTCTGGTAGAAGTATTGTTAACCAAATTCAAGGTTACTAGACTAGCCCAGCTCTAATATTTATAAAACTCGTTTTATGTTTTCATCTTTCTTTTTTTTTTTTTTAAAAAAAAAATCAGCTTTCTTTTTAACTACCTTTTCTATTCTTCTTTTCCATTCTGGTCATGTACCTCTCATCTTTGACCTTATTACTTCTCATCTGCAGAGATATTTCTACCATGATTTCACTCTGCTATCACTTTCTCTACTTGCTTGATGTAACCTTGCCAAGCAACTGGCCTTGTTGCTTAGAGTGGGGTCCTCAGGCACCAGCATCAGCATCACCTGCAAGCCTGTTGGGAATGCAGGATCTCAGCCCTCACTTTGGGCATACTGATTCAGAATCTGTGTTTTCACAAGATTCCTCAGGTAATATGGATGCATATTAAAGTTTGCAAAGCTTTGCTCCAATGTATGGCCTTACAAACTCAGTCTTTTCTAGCAACCTATGACACAGAGGGCATAGTTACCAAATATTTTTCACTCTGTTGATGTGCTGGGGTAACCACTGACACTTGCAGTTGGCGAGTGGAATGCCAGAGGAGAAAGTTGCTCAGCAGGGTTGGAACCACGTTCCCAAGGCAGGTGGTCCTGCCATGGCTCTGGACAGGTGAATTTTCTGCTTTTCATTATCTGCACCAATCTGATGTCCTCCTCTCTCATACTTGCATAGCAAAGAAATGAAGCCACTGCAGTATGAAGATGTATTTCAAATGACAAAAAAGTGTCACTTTAGAGCAAGAGTCCGTAGAATGGTGGGGAGACAGATGTCTCAATTTCAGCTGCATGTTCTAAGTGACACATTTCACGAGGCAACCAGATGTCTCCATTTCATCTGTTCACAGTTGTTCCCCATGAGACGGGTAAGTGGGTGAGCAGGCACCACAGCTCTGGGACTGGTGAATGTCTCGATGTGACAGCCTCGTCACAGGAGGCACAAGGTTCATAATTGTTTTTTCAAGTTAACAGTTTCAACAGTTATGTATCCACATTTTTTCACAAACTACAGAGGTTCAACAGAAATTTACCATGGCGATGCACCTCTCACTATAATATGAAGTGTAAGGCACATGAATCTTCTGGGGATCTTGGTAAAAATGTAGATTCTGATTCCATAGGTCTAGGATGGGGCCTGAGGGTCTGTGTTTCTAACAGGCTCTCAGGTGACTCTGATGCTGAAACTATGGGAAGCTCTTGCCTCTTCTCCAAACAAGAATTTCAAACTGAGGAGCAATTAGCTTTTCAAATGCAATGCCACTTGGTCTACTTTTGCATTTGAGAATGAGATCAGGATGTTTATTAAGATTCAGGAGCGTCATTGCAGTGGTGCATTTTCTTTTTTAAAATCAAACTACATATCTCTTGCTACCCTATATACATCCAGTAAAGGAAAGATAAAATACATCAGCCTTCAGTCCCTTTTGCCTCCAATCCATCCAGCCAACTGTCACCAACATAATCTTCCTGAAACACTGCTGTCACCATGTCACTTCCCTGCTCAAGAATTTACAGTCATTTCCTATTTCCTATTTCCTATTGGACCAAGTCTAAATCATCTGCCAGGCTTTCAAGGACTCTCATAACTTGGCTCACTCTATTTATTCAATCTTATTTTCTTCTCCTCCTCAGCCAGGACTCCCTGTCACTCAGACCCGCCTCTGTGCTGCTTTCCTTCCACTGCCAGACTGCACTGTGCTGAAGCTCACCTGAATCTGCTGTTTCCATAGCAGGATTCAAGGGCTAACTTTCTCATGACATTGTTTCTAACTTTTTTAGATTGCAATGATCACATCTTTCTCTGAATTTCTATGGCCAAACAATTCATCACTTAATTTAAATTTATTTATTTATTTATTTATTTATTTATTTATTATGGAGTCTTGCTCTGTTGCCCAGGCTGCCAGGCTGGAATGCAGTGGCGCAATCTTGGCTCACTGCCACTTCTGCCTCCCAGTTTCAAGTGAGTCTCTTGCCTCAGCCTCCCAAGTAGCTGGGATTACAGGCATACACCACTACACCCGGCTAATTTCTGTATTTTTAGTAGGGATGGAGTTTCACCATGTTGGCCAGGCTGGTCTCAAACTCCTGACCTCAGGTGATCTGCCCGCCTCGGCCTCCTGAAATGTTGGGATTACAGGCATGAGCCACTGTGCCCGGCACTACTTAATTTAGATTTAAAATTGCTTTGTGTAGGAGGTTGAGTAGCATCCCCCTCAAGATTCATGTCTACCCAGAACTTTAGAATGTGATTTTATTGTAAATAGGGTCTTGGCAGATGTAACTAGTTTAGATGAGGTCATTTGGCACCAAATGACCCTAAATGATGAGCCCTAAATCCAATGACTGGTGTCCTGATGAGAAGAGAAAATAAGAGGAGAAGACACAGAGATATACAGGGAAGAAGGCCGTGTGAAGACAAGGGCAGGAATTGGAGTGATGCTGTTACAAGCCCAGGAATGCCAGGAGCCACCCTGGAGGAGGCAAGGAAGGATCCTCTCCTAGAGCCTTTGAGAGGAGTGCAGACCTGTTAAGACCTTTATTTTGAACTTCTAGCCTACACAACTGTGGAAGAAATCTCTGTTATTTTAAGCTACTGAGTTTGTGGTAATTTACTAAGGCAATCCTAAAACCCACTTTGTATTAATTTTTATGTAATGTATGTATGGTAGCTTTAGCTCTTTAACTACACCCGAAGTCTCTACAGAATAGGGACCCCTGTGCTCTTCTAATATTACCTGGAATGGTTTATGTAGGACTAAAAGAGTAATGTAAAAATATGATTTTTTTTTTGCATTTTACTTTTGTTGTTGAGATACGTCATGCATACTAAAAAGTGCAAAAATCTTAAGTGTATAGCTTATGACTTAAAAAAACCCACCATAATGGAATCACTACCCAGATCAATGTAGAAGACATCCACAGCACCCCAGAATCCTCCCTTATACCTTTTCCTAGTTAGAATCACTAGTTGAACTTCAATTGCCACAGATTAGTTTTGCATGTTCGTGAACTTTATATGAATAGATTCATCCAGAGGCTTCTATCAACCCTGTGTTGTGAGGTTCATTCATATTTTTACATCTAACAGTTTATACTTCATTAAAATGTTTTTAAAAGGTGTTGTAAGTTGGCAATTTATAACAGTATGTATATTTATGGAATACAGAGTGGTTACGATGTATGAATACAAAATGGAATAATCACATTAAGGTAATTTTAACATTTGTCACCTCAAATACTTATTTATTTTTGTGGTGAGAACATTTGAAATTTGCCCTCAGTGATTTCAAGTATTTGAAATGCACAATACTTTATTATTAACTATATTCACCATGCTGTGCAATAAATCTCTAAAAAACCAACACTTAGTTTTCCTGTCTGAGACTTTGTATCCTTTGACCATCATTTTCCCATTCTCCCCACCTCCAGCCTCTGTAAGTGAGAACACGTGGTATTTGTCTTTCTGTGCTTAGCTTATTTCACCTAGAATAATGTTCTTTAATTCCATCCATGTTATTACAAATGCCAGAATTGCTTCCTCCTCCTTCTCCTCCTCCTCCTCTGTTTTTATTATTAAGAGACCAGTGCTTGCTCTGTCATCCAGGCTAGTCTAACTCCTGGCCTCAAGTAATCCTCCAGCTTTAGCCTCCCTAGTCACTGGGATTATAAGCACAAGCCAACATGCCAGGTTCAAAATTTCCTTCTTTTTAAAGTCTGAATAGTGTTCTATTGTGTATCTCTACCACATTTTTCCTTATCACTTCATCTGTTGATGGACACTTAGGCTGATTCCATAGCTTGACTATTGTGCATATTGCTGCAATGAACATGGGAGTGCATATCTCTTTGACAAACTGATTTCCTTTCTTTTGGGTAAATACCCAGAGGTAGGATTGCTGGATCATATGATAGTTCTATTTTTAGTTTTTTGAGGAACCTCCATCCTGTTTTCCATAATGGTCATACTAATTTTCATTCCTACTGACAGTGTACAGGGATTCCCTTTTTTCCACATCCTCGCCAACTTGTTACCTTTTGTGTTTTTTTTTTATAGTAGCCATTCTGATAGTTGTGAGGGGATATCGCATTGTGGTTTTGATTTGCATTTTTCGGATGATTAGTGGTGTTGAGGTTTCTTAAATTTATCTGCTAGACATTTGTATGTCTTCTTTTGAGAAATGTCTATTCAGATCTCTTGTTCAGTTTTTAAACTGGATGATTGTGTTTTTGCTATTGAGTCTTCCTTATATATTTTGGATGTTAACCCCTTAACAGATGTATGGCTTGCAAATATCTTCTCCCAATCTGTAGGTTGTCTTGTCAGAGTTAATTGTTTCCTTTGCTTTGCAGAAGCCTTTTGGTTCAATGTAATCCTATTTGTCTATTTTTAGTTTTGTTGCCTGTGCTATTGTGGTCAAATCCCAAAAAATTGTTGTCCAGACCAATGTCAAAGTGTAGGTTTCCCCTATGTTTTCTTCTAGTAGTTTTAGTTTGAGGTCTTATGTTTCAATCTTTAATCCATTTTGAATTTATTTTTGTATATGGTGTGAGATAAAGGTCCAATTTCATTCTTCTGCATGTGGATATATCCAGTTTTTCCAATGTCATTTATTGAAGAGACTATCCCTTTCCCATTGTGTGTGGCATTTTTGTTGAAAATCAATTGGCCATATGTGCATGGGTTCATTTCTGGGCTCTCTATTCCCATCCATTGGTTGATGTACCTGTTTTTATGCCAGTATCATGCTGTTTTCATTACTATAGCTTCAAAGTATAATTTGACATGAGGTAGTATGATGCCTCCAGATTTCTTCTTTTTTCCCATGATTGCCTTGGCTATTTGTAGTATTTTGTAGTTCCACATGAATTTTAGGATTTTTATATTTTTATGAAAAATGACATTGCAATTTTGATAAAGATTGTATTAAATCTGTAGATCACTTTGGGTAGGATGAACATTGTAACAGTATTCTTTCAATTCATGAACACAGCTATCTTTCCATTGATATGTCTTCAATTTTTTCATAAATGTTTTATCGTTTTCACTGTGTAAGTCTTTTACCTCCTTAATTAAATTTATTCCTAAGTATTTTATTTTTTTGGTAGCTATTGTAAATGGGGTTTTTTTTTCTAGATTTAATACATTTTTATTAAATGAATATACCACTGTTTATTCATTCTGTTGTTGAAGCTCATTTGGGTCCTTTCTGGGTTTTGGCTATTGAGAATATTGCTCTGAACATTCTTGTATGGTATTTTGGTGCACATTTAAATACCAAGGTATATATTGTTGGTCTATACCTAGGAGTGGATTGCTGAGTCATGGTTCAACAGGGTTCATCCATGTGGTTGTGTGGGTCAGTAGTTCGTTCTTTAAAAAAAATTTATTTCTTAATTTTTGTGGGTACATAGTAGGTATATATGTTTACGGATTATATAAGATACTTAGGTACAGGCATGTAGTGCATCAGGGTAAATAGGGTATCTGTCACCTCAAGCATTTATCCTTTGTGTTACGAACAACACAATTACGCTCTTTTAGTTATTTAAAAATGTACAATTAAATTATTTTTGACTATAATCAACCTGTTGTGTTAGCAAATACTAAGTCTTATTAATTCTTTCTAATTTTTTTGTACCTATTAACCATCCCCCCATTCCCCACTTTCCTTTCTAGTCTCTGGTAACTATCCTTCTGCTCTCTATCTTCATGAGTTGAATTATTTTAACTTTTAGCTCCTACAAATAAGTGAGAACATGCAAAGCTTGTCTTTCTGTGCCTGGCTTATTTCACTTAACATAATGCCCTCCAGTTCCATCCATGTTGTTGCAAATGACACGATCTTATTCTTTTTAATGGCTGAATAGAACTCCATTGTGTACATGTAGATTTCTTTATCCACTCATTTTACTTATCTGCATTTTCTTTATCCACTCATCTGTTGATGAACACTTAGGTTGCTTGGCTATTGTGAATAGTGTTGCAATAAACATGGAAGTGCAGATATCTCTCTGATATACAGATTTCCTTTCTTTGGGGTATATGCCTAGGAGTGGGATTGCTGGATCATATAGTAACTGTATTTTTAGGTTTTTGAGGAACCTCCAAACTGTTCTCCATAGTGGTTGTACTAATTTATGTTCCCATCAACAGTGTACAAGGGTTCTCTTTTCTCCACATCCTCACCAACATTTATTATTGCATAACTTTTAGATAAAAGCTATTTAAGCTGGGATGAAATGATATATTATTATGGCTTTGATTTGCATTTCTCTGATGATGAATGATGTTGAGCACCTTTTCATATCCCTGTTTGTCATTTGTATGTCTTCTTTTAAGAAACATCTATTCAGGTCTTTTGTTCATTTATTAATCAGATTATTAGATTTTTTCCTATGAGTTGTTTGAGCTCATTATATATTCTGGTTATGAATCCGTTGTCAGATGGGTAGTTTGCAGATATTTTCCCCATTCTGTCAGTCATCTCTTCACTTTGTTGATTGTTTCCTTTGCTGTACAGAAGCTTTTTAACTTGATGTGATCCTATTTGTCCATTTTTGCTTTGGCTGCCTGTGCATATGAGGTATTACTCAAGGAATCTTTGCCCATTCCATTGTCCTGGAGAGTTTCCCCAATATTTTCTTGTAGTAGTTTCATAGGTTGAGATCTTAGATTTAATTCTTTAATCCATTTTAATTTGATTTTTATATATGGTGAGAGATAAAGGTCTAGTTTTATTCTTTTGCATATGGATATACAGTTTTCCCAGCACCATTTATTGAATAAACTGTCTTTTCCCCAGTGTATGTTCTTGACACCTTGGTCAAAAATGAGTTCATTGTAAATGTATGAATTTATTTCTAGGCTCTCTATTTTGTTTTATGGATCAATATGTCTGTTTTCATGTCAGTACCATGCCATTTTGATTATTATAGCTCTACAGTAAGTTTGTTCTTTTTTATTACTGGATAGTATTCCACTGTTATGAATCTACTACACTTTCTTTGTTCATCTGTTGATGGATATTTGGATCATTTCCAGTTTAGGATTATTGCAAATAAAGCTGTATGAAAATTCATCCTTTTGTGAACATATGCTTTCATTTCTCTTGGATGTGGACTATATAGGAATGGAATTTCTGGATCACACGTAAGCATAAATTTAACTTTATAAGAAACTGTTCAAGTTTTCCAATGATTGTACCATTTTATACTCCAACCAGCAGAGTATGAGGGTTTTAGTAGCTGCACATCCTTGTCAACACTTACTGTCAGTTTTTATAGTTTTAAGCATTTGAGTAAGTGTGAAATGATATTTCATTGTGGTTTTATTTGCATTTCCCTAAATGACTATATTGAGTACCTTTTCATTTGCTTATATATGTTCTTTTGTGAAATGTCTGTTCAACTCCTTTGCCCATATTTTTTATTGTTTTTTTTTGTCCTTTTATTGTTAATTTATAGGAGTTCTTTTACATATTCAGGATTCACTCTTGGTCAGATATTTGTATTGCAAGCCTGTGGCTTGCCTTTTCAGTTTTTTAGTAGTGTCTTTCAAAAAGCAAAAGGTTTTAATTTTGATAAAGTCAAATTTACCATTTTTTCTGTTTTTTTGCTGTCTTAGAAATCTTTATCCCAAGGTTGTAACGATTTTCTCCTGTGTTTTCTTCTAGAAGATTTATAGTATTATGTTTATATTTATGATCAATTTTGAATTTATGTGTATGGAAGAAGGTAAGAATTGATGTTCATTTTTCTATCTATCTATCTATCTATCTATCTATCTATCTATCTATCTATCCATCCAGTTGTTTCAGCAACATTGGTTAAAAAGACTATTCTTTTTAAAATAAGTTACCTCGGGACCTTTGTTAAAAGTCAACCAAGTACAGATGTGTGGGCCGATTTCTGGAGTCTCTCTTTTGTTCCATTGATCTATTTGTCTATCACCATGCAAGTACCATGTTCTCTTTATTATTGTAGCTTTATAATAAGTCTTAAAATAAGGTAGTGTAAGTTCTTTTCAAGATCATTTTGACTATCCTGTCTTGTGCATTTCCATATAAATTTTAGAATAAGATTATTAATTTCTATAAAAATGCCTGTTGGAATTTTGATTGGGATTGCATTGAAGGTATAGATTAATTTGCATAGAAATGACATCTTTACAATGTGTCTTTTAGCCCCCAGAATATGATGTATCTCTATACTTGCTTAGATTTAAGAAAATCTTTAGTGTTTTATAGTTTTCAATGTACAATTATTGTACCTTTCTAAAATTAAACTTATGTCTTAAGTATTTTTATGTTTTTTGATGCTACTATATTTCCTAAATTTTAATTTTTAAATTATTTGGTGCTCTTAAAGAAAAATATGCAACCAATTTTTCATATATTGATATTGTGTCTTGCAACCTTGCTAAATTCACTTGTTAGAGGTACATAGATTCCTTAGGACTTTCAATACATGCAATTAAGTTGTCTGGCAATACACACAGGTTTCTTTCTTTCTTTGCAATCTTAATGCTTTTTGTTTCATTTTCTTGTTTTATTTCACAATCTAGGATCTCTTAATCTAGGATAGAAGTGGTGAGAGCAGACATCTTTGATGTTTTCTGTTTTAAAGGGAAAACATTCATTTGTCACTCTTAAATATGAATGGGTATTGATTTTTGTCAAATAGTTTTTTTATATCTAGTGAGATGATCATATAATGTTTAAATTATAGTAATGTAGTAAATTGAATTCATTGATGAATTTAACCTTGCATTATTAGAATTAACTTCATTGGTCATGCCGTATTCAATTTTAAATATATTGCTGGATTTGGTTTGCAACAATATTGTTGAGGAATTTTGTATTTATAATCGAGGTGTATAAGTTTTCTTGTAATGCCTTTGTTACTTTTGACACCAGAATTATGCTGAACTCAAAATAAATTGGGAATGTTTATTCCTTTTTGATTTTCTGAAAGAGTTAGTTTAACTCGGTATTATGAAATGTTTGACAGAGTTCACCAGTGAGCCATATAGACCTTGAGTTTTCTTTGTGAGAAGATTTTAAATGACAACTTCAATTTATTTTAAATATTAGGCCATTCATATTTTGTATTTTTTCTCGTTTGATTTTAGGAAGTTATGTTTCTCAAAGAATTTGTACATTTCATTTAATTTGTCCAATTTACTAACATACTATTACTTATAATATCCTTTTAGTGTCTGTAGGATGGTGTAGCAAAATCTCTGCTTTTATTCCCGATATTGGTAATTTGCAGTTTTTTTCTCTCTCTTTCATGAGTCTTGCTAGAGGTTTAGCATTTTCATTAAATCTACAATGGAAAAAGTGGTAGGAAGTTTTAGGAGTGATCTGGAAACTCTAAAAAAGAACCAAATTAAAATCCTAGGACTAACGAATATAATCACTGAAAAAAATCACTGCATGGGATTAACAGCAGGTTGAACACAACAGAAGACAGGATGAATCCGGAGACAGGTTAATAGAAATTATTCCAACTAAAGCACACAGAGAAAAAAATTGAAAAAAAAATCCCAGAACTTTAATAACCTTGGGGAAATTATCAAACAATCTATCATATATGTAATTGGAATACTAAAAAGAGAGGAAAGAGAGAATTGGTTACAAAAATATTTTTAAAGTATGGACCACCCAATTTTCCAAATTTGGTAAAAAACTCAGCCCACCTGTCAAGAAAGGTCAACAAACCCAAAACAGGATTAAAAAAATAAAACCCTGACCTAGACATATAGTAGTCAAATTGCAGAAAAATGAAAAATACAGAAAAAAATCTGAAAAGCAGACAGAGAGAAAAATACATTTTATGTACTGGAGAACATTGGTGTGGGTGAGTTCTGCCTTTATGTAGCTTAAATCCTAACAGGACACAAACAATAAACAGAAAACATAATATGTAAGTAAATTATCGAGTGCATTGAAAGGTGATAAGTGCTATGGGAAAAGGGGGAAAAGGAGCAGGGTATGATGAATCAGAAATGCCAGAGGCCAGTGTGGTGCAGTGTTGTACAGTATGGTCAAGGTAGGCCTCACTGGGAAGGCATTTGAGCACAGCCTTGCCATAAGTGGGGAAGTTGAGGAAAAGTATTCGTGTAGGGGAAATAGGTGATGCAGATGCCCTGCGACAGGAAGAGTGAGGTGGGGCGTCTGGAGTGAGGGAGAGTGCTGTGGTCTGAATGTATACATCCTCTTGAAATTCATATGTGGAAATTCGATCTTCAAAGGAATAATATTAAGAGGTGGGGCATTTAGGGGGTAGTGGGGCATTTGGGAGGTGATTAAGGCAGGAAGGCTCTGCACTCATGAGTGGGATTAGGGCCCTTGTAAAAAAGGCCAGAGGGAGCTTGTAGCCTTTTTTGCCTTCTATTGTGTCCTACATAGAAGTCATCATCTATGAGGAATAGGCCTTCACCAGACATGAAATCTACTGGCGCCTTGATCTTGGACTTCCGAGCCATCAGAACTGTGAGACATAAATTTCTATTTTTGATAAATTACCCAGTCTAAGGTATTTTGTTATAGCAGCCTGAACAGATTAAGAAAGAGAGAGTAGTAAGAAATTAGGTCATTGTTATTCCACATCTCTCAACTGTGTCTCCAGACACTGCACCTATGCTGCCCTTTGGAGTTTTTTCTCAGTCCATTGAATGAATATTTCTCTCCTCTACTACACTGGAAATCGTGGGACAAGGACTGTATATTTTACTTCTTTTGCACCATTAGTGCTTAAATAAATACACACTAAATAAATGAATGAATAAATAAACAAATTTACAAATGTCCTGCTTTAATTCTCCCAGTCACATTTATCATGTAGACAAAACAGTAGCTACCTGTTCTGTCTGTCCACTTACTTGGCTGACCTAGACTGTGAGCTGCGACCTCAGAGACTACCGCAGTCTTATTCACTGACACTTTCCTAGAGTTTGTCATGGTGGCTAGCATATGGAAGTGCCCAATAAATGTATTTGGAATGAATGACTAAGGCCACAATTTCACAGCCAAAGAATCATGTATGTATGTATCTATATAATGTGTGTATACGTAATTTTAAAAAGTCAAATTCAAAAGTTAACTTGACCTCATCTTCTATGAATTGAGATTACAACATTAGCAGGAATATGTCCCCATTCTGTTCAGGCCTCCAGACACTTTACTACTCCCATGATTATACAGTCACTACCTTAACAACCCCCACCCCAGTGTGACAACATGTGGATTAGCATCTATGAAGACCTATCCCCACCATGTATGCCTAGCAACCAGGAGATTAAAACATAAATGATATAAATAGTGTAGTCACTATTTCATCATAGTACAACATTCCTTATAAGGACAGAGGTGCATTTATTGCCACATGAGATAGACTTTTGCCCTGAGAAATAGTATTAGTGCCCAGAGTCAACTGATTTTCTTACTTTCTACATTGCTTGTTGTAATTTCCAAGATGGCATATTTACGAACACTGAATGTTACATTGGGAATTGTATTTTTTCATCTGTATTACATTGCTTAGGAACATTGACATAAATTTCAAATTTGTGCATCCAAAACATATTACAAATAAGATGTATGCTATTCATATTCAACCTAATATATATTGCACTGTCAATGAATTAGCCAATAGCACACTGGAAAGATTTTTGGGGATAATTCACTCATAAGATCAATAGTAGAAAAGGAGGCAACTCCTCATCCAATTTAGCAGCATAGCAATGATTTTTACAGAAACATTGACAGGGCTCCCAGAGTAAATAATTACCATTTCCATTACTGCTGAAGGTAGCCTGTTTGGTACAAAATATGTGGGTACTGAGACATCATGAATTACTTATTGTTGGAAACCTTCTTAGGGGGAGAGGATAATTTCTTATGCCAAAAGGTGGAGAAGGCAGAAAGAGGTGTTGAATTCTGAAGATGTTGCTAATAATATAGATGGTCCCTGACTTATGATGGTTGGACTCATGGTTTTTCAACTTTTCAGAATGAGTGAAAACAATATGCATTCAGTAGAAACTGTACTTCAAATTTTGAATTTTGATATTTTCCTGAGCTAGAGATACTCAATACAATACCCTTTCCTGATGCTGGGCTGCATCAGCTCCAGTTAGCCACTGATCAGGAGAGTAAACAACCGATAGTATGCAGTGTCCTGTTGCAAGATCATTTTGCCCAACTGCAGGCTGATGTGTTCTCAGCACATTTAAGGTAGGTGAGGCTAAGTAAGCTATGATGTTCAGTAGGTTAGGTGTATTAAATGCATTTCCACTTATGATATTTCCAATATATGATGGGTTTGTTTGGACATAATTTACCATCCCAAGCCGACGAGCAACTGTACACAGAAAACAAAGGGTTTCTGCCATAGACTGAGGGGAAGTAATGACCACAAAATAATTACATTTTTGTAACAAAGAAGAGTTAATGAAATGAGACCTTGTAAAACCAGTTAGAACATTGTTAGATAAGTGAGTCTTGAAAGCCAAGGCAAAGGATAATGAGATAATGAAAATATAACTGGCTGTGCCAAATGTACAGAAGTCTTGTGAGTCTTAAAAATGCATTAGAGGCTGAATTCATCTGGAAGATAAGGAAAAAGCTCAGAAGATCTCGCTATTTCCACACTGGCAGGCACAAATGCTCCATTTGCTCCAGTTTTTCAGGAGCTACGAAATTCCTATATTCTCCCACTTCTATTTTAGTGATTTTTGACAGCATTGAAAAAGTTTCTAGTCGATATAATTTATATCATTTCAGCACTTACTGTTGCTTGACATACATTTCAGTACTTCTAAAAGACATTCTTATTTTCTTTCCTTCCTACCAGTCTCTTTCACTAGTTTTTCCTTTATCTGTACTCTTATAATGTGTGGATGCTCCCCAAGCTTTGTCTTCTTCCCTTTTTTTCTTGATCATACTCTTCCCTTGGGCTGCCTCGTTCAGTCCCATGGCTTTGAATGACAGTGTATCTTGGTGATTTTTAAAACCACAGTTATAGTTCTGATTTCTTTTGTTAATAAAGCCAAATATCCAGCTGCCTGCTAGATAGGCCACATAGATGTCTGCCTACTTCTTATAACTTTGGTTTGTTGTATTCATCCTTAAGCTGATTCTTCCTTTTGCATTTTCTTTTCTGCTTTTGGGCACCACCATTCTCTTAAGCCTTTTACCTTCACTAGTATCTCAAAATAATTTCTTAAATTTCTTCTCTCTCATACCCCATTTAGTTGATCCTGCTTACCATGTCTGTTTGGCTAGGCCACTTCATCCCTCCAATTCCCACTGCTGCTTTCCTAATTCATATCTCATCATAGCCCGGTGAAACATTTAAAAGGCTTCCTTGCTGCCCTGTGTTCATTCACTGATTCATTAATTCAGTAAATCTTTATTGAATGCCAATTATGTACCAGGTATTATTTTAGGCACTCGAGATATTGCTGTGAGCAGAACAGACAAAAAAATCTCTCTCATTAAAAAGAGCTTATGCTATAGTGGATGAGTGAAACAACAAAAAAGACAAGTAAATTCATAATATGTTAGAAAATAATGAGCAATATGGAGAAAATAAAGCAAGGCAAGGTGGAGAAGGAGTGTCTGGGGACAAAGGTTGTTATACTGCTTATGCTCAGTGAAAACTACTGATGAGGGAGATTTTGATCAGAGACCAGAACAGAAGTGAGAGAATAAATTGTGCATGTACTTGGGGCAATAGCAGAGGTAGGGGCAGGCTTGGTGTGCTCATTATTCAGCTCTAATTTCCAAAGCAAGCTGGCCAAGATGGCTGGAGTGAAGTGAAGGAGGCATAAGAGAAGAGAGGGCTTACCTGTTTATTCTAAGCAAGACAGCACATTATTTCATTTATCAAATAAGCACATAATTCCACACCCTGCTATATGTATTATATAAACTCATTTAAACCTCATAACAAACCTAGGAGTTAGCTACTTATTATCCCCATTTTACAGATGAGAAAACTGAAGCATCTGTACAGGAGTGAGGGAGCTGGGATTTGACCCAAAGCTGTCAGGTCTATGCTCTTAGCAACTACACTATGCTATTGCAGGGATTTAAGCATAGAAATAGGGTGATCCAACTTAACAAATCACTCTGGATTATCTGTGGACAATAGATTGTAAGGCACAAAGGTAGGGGGAAGTTAGGATACTATTCCAATAATTAAGGTGAATAATGATGGTGGCCTGAACTAGGGTGATAGCGGTAGACATTGTAGAAAGATTAATCTGGGATCTACTTTGAAAAATAGAGCCGACTGGGTTTCTTGGCAGATTCTATGTGTAGAGTATAAGAGAAAGAGAAAAAACCAAAATGATTCCAACGTTTGTGGTTTGAGCAACTGGAAAGGTAGAACTGACGTTTACCGAGATGGGAAGGTGGGGCTGTAGAAGGGAAGCATATTTGGGCCAGGATGTGGGCCATGAATTGTAAATTTGGCTTTAGACTTTTATTTATTTATTTATTTATTTTTTGACACGGAGTCTCACTGTCACCTGGGCTGGAGTGCAGTGGCTCAATCTCAGCTCACTGCAACCTCTGCCTCCGGGGTTCAAGCAATTCTCCTGCCTCAGCCTCCCAAGTAGCTGGGATTACAGGCACCTGCCACTATACCCAGCTAAATTTTTTTTGTATTTTTAGGAAAGATGGGGTTTCACCATGTTTGCCAGGATGGCCTTGAACTCCTGACCTCGTGATTCTCCCACCTTGGCCTCCCAAAGTTCTGGGATTACAGGCATGAGCCACCGCGCCCAGCTAGACTTGGTAAATTTGAGATGTCTATAGAAGTCCAAATGCGTATGTTGATTAGGCAGTTGGATATATAATTCTGGGATTGGGGAGAAGCCAGGGTTGGAGATAGAAATGTGAGAGTGTCAATTATGGCCCTGGAGTGAGTACAGATGAAGAAGCAGAAGAGGTTCAAGGATCAAGCCCTGAGGAAACTCCAAAATTTAGAGATCAGAGAGCTGAGGAGGAAGTGGTGAAAGAGATAAAGGAGGAGTGGGGAAGAACTAAGAGAGTGTGGTGTCCTGGGAGCAAAGGAAGACAGTGTCCTAAGGAAGGAATAATCAGTTATGTCAGCCCATCTAATAGACTGAGTAAGATGAGTATTTTAGGGTTAGGCATGTGGAGGTCATTTGTGACCAAGAGCTATTTTGGTGGAGTGGCAGGCATGAACATTTTATTGGAGTAGGTTCAAGAGAGAACAAAAGTAGAGGAATCTGAGACAGCAAGTTTAGAGGACTATTTTGAGGAGTTTTGCTGCAGCAGAGAAATAGTGTAGTAGTTAGAAGGAATGTTAAGTAGAATTTCTCAAAATCACAGCTTGAGATAGAGATTTGGGTGAATGAGATTTATAGAGGAATGCCTTGGGATGAGGGAGTAGAGGAAGCAGGAGAGGGGAGGGGATGTTGCTAATCAGGGATGTGTTCTCAGCTGTGGTCTGCCTTAGCTCGATCCCACAGGAGTTTGAATTGTACCATAAAGTTGTTCCTACCTTGAAGCAAAGGGTTGGACCTCAGCACTCCCATGCCTGTCAGTTATGGGTTGTGAGCTGTCCCCAGTTTGGAGTGTGTAAATGATCGGCCCAGGCTGCTTCCATTTGGCCAAGGGCAATTCTCTGAAGACAGGAACATCTTGGGATGTTCACCAACCTGCTACAAAAAGGATATAGGAGAGAAACCAACAGTATTCACTATGGCAGTGAATGGAATTTATTTTAAGTTGGAAGATATTATGATGTGTTTCTCATGGATGGGAAAGGCCTAGTTGAGAAGGAAAAATTAATACTTCATAAGAAAGAAAATAACCAATTTCACCTTTGCAGTTTACCCTTTAAATAGCAACCACAAATCCTTATCTGAAAAATCATCATTATAATAAAACCTAAAATGTTAAAAATGCTAGACAAATAAAAACAAACTTTAAAAATACATTGCTAAACATGGACATTTCAGAGGCCAAACAAGCATGCTATTTACTAATTCTCTTTCCTTGAACAACTTAATTTACCTTTCTGTGCCTCAGGTTTTTCATCTGTAAAATGGAATATTAGGAATAGTACTTATTATATGATAGGATGTTTGCAAAATTTCTATGAGATAATGTATGAAAAATACCCAAAAAGCACTTGGCTGTTTTCCTCCTTCTCCTTTTCCTCCTTTTTCTTCTCTCAGTAGCTTAACTTCCATCACATACCTCTTGCACTCTATTCTTTACCATGATTGAAAGACTTGTCATTCTCTGCACACACCGCACTGTTTAAAGCTTCCCTGTCTTTTTGGATGTGCTTGCTTTACTGAAATATACATGCTCCATCTTGCTCTTTTTTTCCTGTATCCTCTTGCTCCTCATTCAAAAATACTACTCAGATACTGCTTTCTAATCCTTCCTTATTACTTCCAGAGTCACTTGCTTTTTGCCCAGTACGTTCCTTCATTTCTTGTATTCAATATACTTTCTGTAATGCATTCTACTCATTCAATATTATTGAGTATTCCAGGTTCTATCCTAGTTGCTGTATTCAATATGTATATATTATAATGTATTGTAATGACTTGCCTAAATGTCCTATCACATCATCTGTAATGTCAACTCCCAAAATTGCAGAAGCCATGTCTGTCATTGTGTCCTCAATGCCTTCTCGGTACATGGGTCTGTATGAGGCTCATTTAGAACTGTTTGGCACCAGACACCTTGATGGGCACTTTCGCCTGTGCTTCTAAGCTATACCTAAGCTGATGCTTACTACATATCTTAAGGTAGTACTATTCTCATTACAGATTTTTCTTTGGAATAGAGTATTAGGAATAACTAATCTAAATTTTTATTAATTTGCAATTCAGAAAAGAATATATTCAGATTTAAGCAAAGTGTCTGGTAGAGTGAGGGGACTTGATTAAGCATGATTGGGAAGTTTAAATTGGATAAAAATGCAATACAATGAATAGCTACAGATACTTATGTCATATTTCTTATTACCAGTAATAATGAATAAAATGAGGTTGTTTTTAAATGCAAGTTTTTTTTCTCTCCTTTTCAATGATTTCAGCATGATTATTGAAGATGGCAGCTAAGAGAATTTGTTGATAGAGGGCCACTTGACTCATAAATACCTGGGGTCCTCCCTGTATTTGCTTCTTGTCTCTGAATTGTTGTACAAAGATATAAGGAAAGAGGAATTAAATAAGGTAGAACATTTTTTAACCTCCGGTGGTTTTGGCTGTAAACCTCAGGTAGAACTTGTGGTACAGCAGCTTGATAAGGCAAGGCTGGATCCTGTGGGGAATGCCTTCTGCCTTCAAGGAGCTGGCTTCAGAGGCCTGAAACCAACATAAGCTTAGACCTCATAGGAGAGGAGAGAGAAGAGAGAGAGGAGAGAGACGGGAGAGAGAAGAGAGAGGTTTACTGAGAAGAAGAGGAGTAGCCAGCATTTGTTAAGAGCTTGCCATGAGTTAAGCCCTGTTCTCGGTGCTTTATGTATTAATTCTTTCTTTCTTTCTTTCTTTATTATTATTATACTTTAGGTTTTAGGGTACATGTGCGCAATGTGCAGGTTAGTTACATATGTATACATGTGCCATGCTGGTGCGCTGCACCCACTAACTCTTCATCTAGCATTAGGTATATCTCCCAGTGCTATCCCTCCCCCCTCCCCCCACCCCACAACAGTCCCCAGAGTGTGATGTTCCCCTTCCTGTGTCCATGTGTTCTCATTGTTCAGTTCCCACCTATGAGTGAGAATATGCGGTGTTTGGTTTTTTGTTCTTGCGATAGTTTACTGAGAATGATGATTTCCAATTTCATCCACGTCCCTACAAAGGACATGAACTCATCATTTTTTATGGCTGCATAGTATTCCATGGTGTGTATGTGCCACATTTTCTTAATCCAGTCTATCATTGTTGGACATTTGGGTTGGTTCCAAGTCTTTGCTATTGTGAATAATGCCGCAATAAACATACGTGTCCATGTGTCTTTATAGCAGCATGATTTATAGTCCTTTGGATATATACCCAGTAATGGGATGGCTGGGTCAAATGGTATTTCTAGTTCTAGATCCCTGAGGAATCGCCACACTGACTTCCACAAGGGTTGAACTAGTTTACAGTCCCACCAACAGTGTTAAAGTGTTCCTATTTCTCCACATCCTCTCCAGCACCTGTTGTTTCCTGACTTTTTAATGATTGCCATTCTAACTGGTGTGAGATGGTATCTCATTGTGGTTTTGATTTGCATTTCTCTGATGGCCAGTGATGGTGAGCATTTTTTCATGTGTTTTTTCGCTGCATAAATGTCTTCTTTTGAGAAGTGTCTGTTCATGTCCTTCGCCCACTTTTTGATGGGGTTGTTTGTTTTTTTCTTGTAAATTTGTTGGAGTTCATTGTAGATTTTGGATATTAGCCCTTTGTCAGATAAGTAGGTTGCGAAAATTTTCTCCCATTTTGTAGGTTGCCTGTTCACTCTGATGGTAGTTTCTTTTGCTGCGCAGAAGCTCTTTAGTTTCATTAGATCCCATTTGTCAATTTTGGCTTTTGTTGCCATTGCTATTAATTCTTTTAATCCTTGATTGACTTAACTTTTTTCTTTTAAATTTTATTTGATTAGTCTTTTACTTCTGTGAGGTAAGTACTATTATTAACCTTCTTCTGCATATGAGAAAACTGAGGTATAGAATGATTGACTTGTTCAAGGTCACTCAACAAATCAGTGTCAAAGAACTTAACCGATCATAAAAGAGCTTCCCCTTTTTGGGGTGGGGGATGGGAGAGGGATGGACAGGAACCTTGACACTTGTTCTGAAATTACTATCTGCTAGAGATGAATTGGAAAGGAGAATGATCTATACAATTGATGATGCATCTTTATAGAATATAACTGGTAAGAAAATGAAGAGAAGAATACAGTTCAATTTAACAAATATATTTCAAGCATTTCCTGTATGCAAGGGGCTGTAGTAGGTGCTGGAAGTATAAAGAACGAAACATTGTCTCTGTCACAGGAAAGCTGGCAGGAGAGACACATGTATGAAGAGGTCATCTCTGTCTGGTAGAAGTAGATGGCACAATTGGAGTGCAGGGCAGAGAAACCTACCTGGGGGTTCAGAAAAGGTTTCCAGCAAGTAATTTTGACTGAGCTGAGTTTTAAACGATGAGGAAAGTCACTTAGATAAAGAGAAAGGGCAGGACATTCTAGGAAGAGGAGACAAAAGGAACAAAGCTGTGTTCCGGAATTGTGTCTGTTTGGAATGATCTACACTTGGTTTTACTAAAATCTCAAAGGCAAAGAACTAGATGATGTGGGAGGAGGCTGGAGAAAGAAATGAGGCTCATATTTTAGAGATTCTTATAGGCTGTGCTAAAGCGTTAGGGGTTGGGTGTGTCCTATATACATTAAAATGTATGCTAGAGGTGTGATCAAAATAGTGTGGTAGACTGGAGTGGAAATCAATGTAATAGAGAGACCAGGAGAGACCCATGCATCATCAGTAGAAATTTAGGTTATAATAAAGGTGATATTTCAAATCCATGGAGGAAAGTATAACCTATGCAATTAATAGTGTTAGGAAAATTAGTTATGGCTAGATAAAAAAGGGAAAGTAGACTATTACTTTATATCACCCATAAAAATAAACTTCAGGTGAGTTAAGCAGCTGAACATAAAAGAAATTTAAAAGTATTTGGTGATTATATTGGAGTACATTTTTATAAGATTGGAGGTGAAAAAGGCCTTCTTAAACAAGACATAAGTACCAGAAGCCATAAAAGAAATGATGGACAAATAAAACCCCATAAAAATTAAAAATCATCTTTGCACAATAAAAAGCATGATAAAGTTAAAAGATGAGTAATGTGCTGAGAAAACTCATTGTAGCCTATTTAATGGATGACTGATTATTGTGTAGGGTGTATACAGAGCTTGTATAAATCACTAAAAATCAGAAATATGGATAGAGGGCATAAATAGGTAATTTACAGGAGAAATACCAGAGGCCAATATAAAGATGGTCACAAAAAGATGCTCTTCAACACTAAATTAGGTAAATATGAATAAAATATAAAGAATAGAAAAATTTGGTGGGGATATTGAGAAAGAGCCACTTTCATACATGGTTGGTGGTAGTGTAAATTAATGTGGCATTTTTGGAAGGCAATTTGGTGTTGATCTATTCAAATAAATAATGCGCTCTTGTGGACAACTAACTACACCAACTGTCTGTGATTTCTGTTTGGGAATCAAAGCACTTCTAGGTAAGCTGGCCCCATCTACAGCTTCAGATGAGTGGCATATGACTTAGCATGCCAGGATGTTTCATCCCTCTGGCCACAGTGGCTGATGGTGCAGGAGTGGCCATATGACCTAAGCTAATCAAATCAGAGAGAATCTCAGGACTTTTCCTTAGAATTCTGGGTCAAAGCATTCCTCCTTTCTTGATGGATGTAGATGGGGAACCTTGTTGCCTTGGAAGACGTTGGCAGCTGACTGGGATCAATGAAGTGAACTATCCTTAGGAGGAAGTGAATATTAGGGAAGGTAGAAGAAAAAGATGGGAAGAAATGGGGGTCCACTGGGTCAAATCTTTTCTAAAGCAAGTTCCTCTGCAGAGTTTGGATCAAATGAGTCTAATATTTTCCCCTTTGCTTACACTAATCTGCATTGAGTTTTCTATCACTTGAAGCCCAAAGGTTCCTAACTGTTCCATGCACATGTGCTTTAACTGAGTAATGTAATTTGTATGAATCTATTGTAAGGAAATACTTGGACATGTGCACTAGGATGTTTATTGCAGCATTATTTACAATAAGTGAAAAATTGGAAACAACCTAAATATTAATTGAGTCATTAAATTATCATAGATCTATATATGGAACATCATATAGCCATTAAACAGAATGAGGTAGACCTTCATTTACTTTTAATATACACATATTATAAGTGTATACAGATATACATATATGATAAATAAACAGGAGACTGAATGGGTGCTCACCAAATAGTGATATTAGCTATCTCGAGGGAGAGAAATGAGAATTGGGGAAATGTGAAGGGGGGACATTCATTGCTTACTCTGTATATGCTATATTATAAATATATATTTATAATTACTCAGTAATATATTATTAAAAAATGGAACACTATGCTGCATTTAAAAGATGTTATGTCTTTATTCTATAGGCTAGTGATTCTAAAACTTTAGTCAGCATAATGAATGTCTGTGGCATTCTTAAGAATGAAGTTTCCTGGGCCCTATCCTCTGAATCTGAATCAGTAGAGTATATACAGTATATACATAATACCTGAGTATTATGGCTTGACGTTTTCAAAGCTCACCTTAGAGGCTATGCTGCAGAGAGTGTGGATTTAAGTGGGACAGAGCCAAGTTGAGAGATAAATTAGGAGGCTATTGTAATAGTTTAGGTGAAAGATGGCAGCTTGGACAAAGGTTGTGTTAATGGGATAGTGATATAATCCAGCTAAAGAACACATTATCTGGCACATAGTAGGCACTTAATAAATGTCAGCCTCCATCATCAGCAGCACCAATACTACTTCTATTACTACCACTATGAAGGATTCAAAAAACACTTGAAAATTAAAATCAGCAAGTAAGAACATAAGAGACTTCAAGAAAATATTAAGTGGGCCTAATTAATATATACTTATCAATATTAATATTCTTGTGTTTCATATCTGTATGTACATTTGTGAAAAATTCTATAACATGAAAATAGAGAACAAATTTTCTTTTCTTTCTTTCTTTTTTGAGACAGGATCTCACTCTGTCACCCAGGCTGGAGTGCAGTGGTGTGATCACTGCTCACCACAACCTCGACCTCCCTGGGCTCAGGTGACTCCTACTTCAGCCTCCCAAGTAACTGGAAGTTACTTGGGAGTAACAGGTGTGCACCACCCAGTCTGGCTAATTTTTGTATTTTTTGTAGAGACAGGGTTTTGCTATGTTGCAAGGTTGAAACAGGCTGGTCTCAAACTCCTGGGCTCAAGTGATCTGCCCACTTCAGCTTCCCAAAGTGTTGGGGTTACAGGCGTGAGCCACCGTGACCAGCCCCATATTTTATTTTCAAATGCTCATTCACGAGAAACAAACAAAGATTATACAACAATATTCTTTGATGACAATATAGGAAAATTAACAATAACAAAAAACCCAAACAACGAAAGTCTTTACCTCTTAGAAATTAAGATATTCTTTTCTAAACAACTCTTGATTCAACTAAAAAATATAAATCAAAATTGTAGAACATCCAAAAATAATTATAATGAAAACTTTCTGTAATAGAAGCTATAAGCTAAGCAGTACTTAAAGGAGATACAGCCTTAAATACTTACATAAACTACAGAATGAAACAAAATCAAATTAAGTATTCAACTCAAGAAGTTTGAAAAAGACAACAAAATAAATGAAAAGTGAACAAAAATTCATAAAGATACCTGACTAAATTAGTGAGCTAGAAAATAGAAACAGCAACTAATAAAATCAAAACTTGTCCTTTGATATAAACAATTGAGATAAACTGAAAGCTAATGGAACAAAGAAAAAAGTGAGAAAGTGCACATACAAAAAGGAGAAACAAGGGGCAAATCAGCACAAAAACAAAGTAAAAGGCAAGAGAATACTTTGCTAAAGTCTCTGCAAACAAATTGGAAAATAATAAAAAAGAAAAATTTATAGGAAAATGTAATTTACTTATTATAACCCCAGAAAAGGTTGAAACTATTAAATGACCAGTTTTTATGGAAAACAAAGTTATCAAAGAGCTCTCCGTTGGAAGAACATCCAGGGAAGTCTACCTCGCTCTTAAAATGCAGGTAATTCCACTGCTATTTAAATTGATCCAGCTCATAGAAAAGCAACTATCACAAGTATCACAAATTCTGGCAAATAATTCACAAAAACAAAACTTTGGATCAACTTCACTCACAGATGTTGAGGCAAAATCCTAAGTTAAATATCAGCTAGAAGTGTTCCACAGCACATTAAGATAATGAGATAACATAATCAAAGGGATTTTATTGTAGGCAGGCAAAGAGTAGTTCAATAGGAGGAGAAAAATCATATGACCATCTCCATCTAAGCTGAAAAGGCATTTGGCAAAATTCAACATCCATTCTTGATAAAAACACTCAAGAATGGAAAATAAAATAGAAAGTCCAGAAATAGATCTAAGTATACAGATGTCCATAGTGTATGCTAAAGGTGACATGTCTAGTCAGAGATGAATAATAAATGGTTCTGAGGCCACTGGAGCAGTGGCACCTGAGTCTTTACAATTATTATTTACATTTTACATATATGTTTTATACATATGTGTGACCCATTCAGAATAAAATAATATACAATGGTGACAATTCTGCTTTAACAGGCTAAAGGGTTTTTTGGCCATTACAAAGCTTCCTTTATCTATGAATAAATGAGCTTGTTATCCAATACACAAGCAACTCATACAATCAGTAAGAAAAACACAGGAAATCCAATAGAAAAATATGCAAGACGCACAAAAAAGCAATTCATAGAAGGCTATTAAGTCTATAAAGAAATGTTTGTCCTCACCATTAATCAGATAAATTAGAATCACACAGGAATACTGGCTTATCTGCTTGGCAAAAAAATACCAAGGGCTGATGGAGGATATGAAGAAATGAGCTTCATGAGGACAGGGACATTGCCAGTGTGTTCATCCTTGAATCCCCAGGATAACTGATTTTTGCACTTGTGGATGCCAGTTTGTCCACATGTCCCCGGGTCTGTCTGCTTGGCTGGTTGCCCTCTGAACTGATTCTGGGCTTGGGCTTGACTTGCTTTGGCTGCTTGGAAAACAACAATACAATTAGAGATTTGCAGTGTTATTGCTGCTCTTTGGATTCTGAGACTGCTATTTGAAGAAGCCCAGGCAAGCCTCCTGGATGATGAGAGACCCCATGGAGCAGAGATGAGCTGTCTCGGCTGAGGTCCCAGTGATGTGAGAGAGGCAGTTTCCCGCTGACCTGGAGGCTGATGCGTGGCTGTGCGTAGGACAGAGAGCCCAGCTGACATCACCTAAGATAAAAAGTGCTTAATCATATTTTGCTGAATGAACAAATCTGCAACTTAAAGCAACTGGAACAGAAAAATTGCCCAGCTGCAAATAGAGATCTCCGCTATTGAGGACAAAAGTTTGCAACCACTGAAAAAATTCAAAGACCATCCTGTGGATTTGGAAGGGTGACTAGCTTCCACGAATGCAAGTTTGCTCTTTCCGCACACGTAGTTGTCATTGGGGCAGTGGTACATGTACCACAACTGTGTGTGTTAAATGAACAAAGTATCAACCTGTGACCACTGGGAAGGAGATTTAATAATCATTCAGATGCATAAATTCTGGTGTTTAAAGAAATGCAAATCTGGCTCATGACTTAAGATTAGTAGGAAAACCCATAAACTGGGTTTGAAGTGTTATTAGTTCTGTGATCTTAGGTTCACTAGCCTCTGAGTGTCTTACTCAGAATGGAGATAATAATACCTGCCTTGGCTGGGTGCGGTGGCTCATGCCTGTAATCCCAGCACTTTGGGAGGCCGAGGTGGGTGGATCACCTGAGGTTCAGGAGTTTGAGACCAGCTTGCCCAACATGGTGAAACCCTGTCTCTACTAAAAATACAAAAAATTAGCCAAGCGTGATGGTGCACACCTGTAATCCCAGCTACTCGGGAGGCTGAGGCAGGGAGAATCGCATGAACCTGGAGGCGGAAGTTGCAGTGAGCTGAGATCACACCACTGCACTTCTGCCTGGGCGATAAGAGCGAAACTCCATCTCAAACAAAACAGAACAGAACAAAACAAAACAAAACAACAACAACAAAAACAAACAAACAAAAAACCCTGCCTTGACAACCCATATGTTTGTTCTGAGAATTTTATAAGACGATAGAGTGAGTGCCATTTGTAAAATGAGAAGCTACACAGAGTAACGGACAGGCTAATGCACTGAAAGTTTTGCTTGATCCTTTCTATGTACCTTTTACCTAATGGCACACCATGCCTCATTCTACAACCCGGGGAATGTATGTTGGCTTTACCCTTTATTTAATTTTCCCTGAGGCCGTGCTGAGCTCCTTGGGACATAGTAGGCCTTTGAAAAACCTTGTTTTTATTCATTGTAACTGTCAGATGCAGCCATGTAGAAACTAACCCTGTTACAGAATGTCTTCTAATTCAGTAAGGAGCTTAAATGACGTGAAGGGGGGAATAATGAATAGAGCAACTGGTGAGCAAAATTAAATTTCTTGCTCAGGCCTCTGGCTGGCTCTGGTGAACATGCTCATAACTGAAGTGTTCATGCTAAGAAGGTCTCTTGTGATTAAAAGAATATTGAAGAATATTTGTTTCATAAAAGAGATGACATTGTAATAAATAGTCCCAGGCCTGCACTCCCTTTGGATAGAAATGCCCTGTTAGGCAGAGCCCTTGGAGAGATTCACTGGTGATGATATATCAAAAGCCAGCTCTTTATTCCTAACTGTGAAAAACTCCATACTGAGGTTGTTCTATGTGCAAAATTAGTTGGTTTAACTCTTCAGTGTTTTTATCCCTGCTAGTGTTTTTATCAGCCAAGCATAGATCATGCTGTCTACCTTCTCACCCAGAGGAGTCTCTTTGGCAACATCACTGCTGGGCTTCATCTAGTTTCAGCTAAACGATTCCAGTAATGGGAGGCTCATTGCTTTCAGAGGCAGTGCTTCCAAAGGCACTCCTTTGGCAATTGTTTAAACAAAGCAGCCATGTTTGTTCTTGTTTGTTCTAATTCTATCCTCTGGGGCATGACAGAGTATGTCTCCTTTCTCTCCGTGGTTCAAATGTAGGGTTTACAGAAGAGCAAACATCCTTCGTGTTTCCTTTCCTCTCTCTGACCATTGCTCCTCCCTCTCTTTTCTGCTCCTCTGATGACAGTCGCAAATCCTAATGATCCAACCATTCTTTCACTTCCACAAGTTCTGCACCTTTGCCAACTCTCTCTTCAGACTTCTCCCATGATTACTATTTGAAGTTGGAAAAAGGTGATGTCCCTAGACTGACAGTTTAAATAATATTTCCACTTACCATTTCTATAAGTTTCTCTAGGGTCTTCAAACTTTGGCCAGTGTATTTAGGATATATATTGAATAGATTCTGATATTTTCTCAAGAAGTGACAAATGATAATTATTTGCATTTTTTAATTATTAAAACTGACAGTACATTAGTAGGATTCTAAGTAGACCAGCTAAAGGAGATCAAATTAGCCTTTAAAGTGTCTTAGCCCTGGTGGGCAGAGTCTTTGCATCTTTCATGCTTCCTTTACCGCAGTGCCTGACACATAGTAGGTGCTCAATTAATCTTGAGTGAATATGTGAAAAAATCAGGCAAAGGAAAATTTTTACATATGTACTTGTATTCGTGAGGACAAGAACAATGCCTTAAACATCTTAAAGGCAGTAGGCATTTGTTGGGATGATAAGAAGGCAGCAGGACCTGGTTAGCATCTGCAGGAAGGAAGTCTTGATGAGACGAGCTTAGTTCCATCACATGTAGCCACTTAGGTGCATTGGAGGTAGAGCTAAGAGGAATACGGTATGGTTTGACTCTGTGTCCCCACTCAAATCTCATCTTGAATTGTAATTCCCACTTGTTGAGGGTGGGAGGTGATTGGATCATGGGGGCAGTTCCCCCATGCTGTTCTCGTGATAGTGAGGGTGTTCCCACAAGGGCTGATGGTTTTAAAACTGTTTGGCAGTTTCTCCTTCATTTACTCACTTTCTCCTGCTGCCTTGTGAAGAAGGTGCCTGCTTCCCCTTCTGCTGTGATTGTAAGTTTCCTGAGGCTTCCCCAGCAATGTGGAACTGTAAGTCAATTAAACCTCTTTCCTTTATAAATTACCCTGTCTTAGGTAGTATTCTTTATAGCAGTGTGAAAACAGACTAATACAGAACCTGAACTGGATGCTTCTTCCTTGGGTGTGTCTGCCAGTGAAGAGAAATTTTTAAAAATTGTTGGAAATGAAGATATGTGGTTTTTTTTAAAAAGAATTCCAATTATAGAGTATGCTACTGGGCAGAGACTGACTGTGCTCTGCAATGATTTCTCTGAAGAAGAACTAGAGTCTATTTCTGTTCATTGTTAACCCCTTCCACACTCCTTTTGAGATCTCTGATTCTCTGCGGCCAGTGCCTCTAATTGTCATCTTTGCCTTATTCTAATAAAGTGACTCTATTTAATAAAACTTTCCCTCCTTGAGTGTGCTGGTCGTTGGAGAAATCAGTGGTGTTTGAATAATGGCAGAAAATGGAGCAGCCAGAGTGGTGGGGTGCTCCCTGAATCAATGGCTCCAAGTCTTCTGGATTTCTTGAACTAATAAAAAACACAAACATATGGTTTCCAACTTTGTACTTTGCCAAGTAATGATATTAAAATTTTGTTCAAATTATCATCTTCATTCAGCATTATTTCATAAAGAATTGGAACATTTTTGGAGTTAAAAGTTAGTGTAAGACATGATTATTTTAACAAAGGCCAATTCTTTAAACAGAATAAAGTCAGCTTTATATCACTTTAAAAAAAAAATTTCACGGCAGCAACATTTTGGCATAGATCAGAAATGATAGGGCAACCACTTCCACACTGAGCTGGATGGCTGGAAGGCACAGTAGTGGTGGGAGGGCTGTCCCATCCCTGGGTCCTGGGGCTCATAGAACATCATTTGGCTGGATCTGGCTAGTCAGCTGGTGACCAGGCTAATAGGAATTTGTACATATTTGCAGATTTGATGAATTTTGCAACATTTCTCTTGGATTATGACTTTCTGATCAGAGTTGTCATCACAATGACCCTACTAACGGCAGGTGAAAGATAAAAATTTTTCAGCCTGGAGAAATATTTATGACCTGACAATTCAATTGGTGGGAGAATTGTATGGTCATCTCTGTAAGGCTGTAGTATTGTACCAAATTAAATTGCCCCTTTTCAAAATATTCCATTATTGGTATTTTATTTTTCTGTTTATGAGGAAGATCATGTTTTAAGTATAAGATTTGTGGTTGTAAACAATAGAAATGAACTCGTGTTAACTTAAGTAGATAAGGACATTAAAATAACACTCTTTTTTTGAGGCAAGGTCTCACTCTGTCAGTCAGGCTGGGGTGCAGTGGTTTGATCTCAGCTCACTGCAGGTTCAACCTCCCAGGCTCAACTGATCTTCTTGACTCAGTCTCCCGAGTAGCTGGGACTACAGGCTTGCTCCACAATGTCCAGCTGATTTTTGTATTTTGTAGAGACGGCGTTTCACCATGTTCCCAGGCTGGTGTTCCCTGGGCTCAAGTGATCTGCCCACCTTGGGCTCCCAAAGTGCTGGGATTACAAGCATGAGCCACTGTGCCCAGCCAAAATAATTATTTTTAACTGACAAGAATTGTATGTATTTATGGTGTACAACATGATGTTTTGATATATGTATACATTGTGGAATGTCGAAATCAAGCTAAGTAACACATGCATTACCTCACATACCATTTTTTTTGTGTGTAGCGAGAACACTTAAAATCTATTCTCTTAGCACTTTCAAATATATAGTACGTTGCTATTAACTATAGTGACCGTGTTGTACAATAATCTCTTGAACTTATTTCTCTTGCCTAACTGAAATTTTGTATCCGTTGACCTACATCTCTCCAGTACCCCACTCCCCGGGAGCCTTGTAATCACCGTTTTACTCTCTCCTTCTAGGAGTTTGACTTTTTTTAGATTCTACATATAAGTGAGAGCAGTGTCTTTCTGTGCACAGCTTATTTCACTTAGCATAATATCCTCCAGGTTCATCCATTTTGTTGCAAATGACAGGACTTCCTTATTTTTAAAGCTGCATATTATTCCACTGTATATATATACCACATTTTCTTTAACTTTTCATCCATCGATGGACAGTTTGATTCCATGTTCTGGCCATTGTGAATAATGCTGCAGTGAATGTGGGAGCACAGATCTTCCTTCAACATAGTGATTTCATTTCTTGTGACTCTATACTTGGTAGTAGGATTGCTGGATGATATGGTAGATATTTAACTTCTTGCAACATTGCCACACTGTTTTCCTCAAGTGGCTGTATTTAATGGCTGTATTAATTTACACTCTCACCAACAGTGTGTAAGAGTTCTCTTTTCTCCACATCCTTGCCAACACTTATCTCTCATCTTTTTGATAACAGCCATTCTACCAGGTGTCAGGTGATATCTCACAGTGGTTTAAATTTACATAATTAGAGATGATGAGCATTTTTTATATACTTTTTAATATACTTCTTGGCCATCTGTATATCTTCTTTTGAGAAATATCTATTCAGGTCCTTGGCCTATTTTTTTTTCATTTCTTTAAGCAACACATATTTATTGAGAACAGACCAATTGCAGATACCTTTCCAGGTGCTGGAGATTTAGGACTGAATGAGACAAAGTTCCTGCTCTCATGGTGCCTGCCTTTTAGTATATGCAGAAGGATACTAACCTAAATATACATAGAGCGTGTAATATGTTAAATGGTGACAAGTGTTATGGAGAAAAAGAGAGGATAAAAGAGGAGAGGGCTGTGGTGGGCATGGACACAGAGCCTCCTGATGTGGGGACATGGGTGGACAGGGTGAGAAGCCCACCCTCTTGGCCTCTCGGCCTCTCGGCCTCTCAGGCTGGTGTGCTGGATGCTCTGCATGTCCCGCCCCATCCACTTGCTTGGCAGAAGTGGAATCCAGGGAGGTTCTCCTGTGGGTGGTCTTCCTTTGCCCATTTTTAAATTATTGTTATACTTTATGTTCTGGGATACATGTGCAGAATGTGCAGGTTTGTTACACAGGTATATATGTGCTATGGTGGTTTGCTACACCCGTCAACCTGTCATCTACATTAGGCATTTCTCCTAATGCTATCCCTCCCCTTTCCTCCCACCCCCCAACAGGCCCCAGTGTGTGACGTTCCCCTCCTTGTGCCCATATGTTCTCATTGTTCAACTCCCACTTATGAGTGAGAACATGCAGTGCTTGGATTTCTGTCCCTGTGTTAGTTTGCTGAGAATGATGGTTTCCAGCTTCATACATGTCCCTGCAAAGGACATGAACTCATTCTTTTTTATGGCTGCATAGTATTCCGTGGTGTATATGTGCCACATTTTCTTTATCCAGTCTATCATTGATAGGCATTTGCGTTGGTTCCAAATCTTTACTATTGTGAATAGTGCTGCAATAAACATACATGTGCATGTGTCTTTATAGTAGAATGATTTATATTACTTTGGGTGTATACCCAGTAATGGGATTGCTGAGTCAAATGGTATTTCTGGTTCTAGATCCTTGAGGATTCGCCACACTGCCTTCCACAATGGTTGAACTAATTTACACTCCCACCAACAGTGTAAAAGCATTCCTATTTCTCCACATCCTCTCCAGCATCTGTTGTTTCCTGACTTTTTAATGATCACCATTCTAACTGGTGTGAGATGGTATCTCATTGTGGTTTTGATTTGCATTACTCTAATGACCAGTGATGATGAGCTTTTTTTCATATGTTTGTTGGCCACATAAATGTCTTCTTTTGAAAAATGTCTGTTCATATATTTTGTCCACTTTTTGATGGGTTTTTTTTTTTTCTGTGTTTAAATTTGTTTAACTTCCTTGTAGATTCTGGATATTAGCCCTTTGTCAGATGGATAGATTGCAAAAATTTTCTCCGTTTCTATAGGTTGCCTGTTCATTGTGATGGTAGTTTCTTTTGCTATGCAGAAGCTCTTTAGTTTAATTAGATCCCATTATTCAATTTTGGCTTTTGTTGCCATTGCTTTTGGTGTTTTAGTCATGAAGTCTTTGCCCATGCCTATGTCCTGAATGGTATTGCCTAGGTTTTTCTTCTAGGGTTTTTATGGTTTTAGGTCTTACGTTTAAGTCTTTAATCCATCTTTAGTTAATTTTTGTATAAGCTGTAAGGAAGGGGCCCAGTTTCCGTTTTCTGTATGTGGCTAGCCAATTTTCTTAACACCATTTATTAAATAGGGAATACTTTCCCCATTGCTTGTTTTTGTCAGGTTTGTCAAAGATCAGATGGTTTTAGATGTGTGGCTTTATTTCTGAGGTCCCTGTTCTGTTCCATTGGTCTGTGTATCTGTTTTGGTACCAGTACCATGCTGTTTTGGTTACTGTAGCCTTGTAGTATAGTTTGAAGTCAGGTAGCATGATGCCTCCAGCTTTGTTCTATTTGCTTAGGATTGTCTTGGCCATAAGAGCTCTTTTTTTCACTCCATATGAAATTTAAAGTAGTTTTTTTCCAATTCTGTGAAGAAAGTCAAGGGTAGCTTGATGGGAATAGCATTGAATCTATAAATTACTTTGGGCAGTATAGCCATTTTCATGATATTGATTCTTTCTATCCATGATCATGGAATGTTTGTTTGTGTCCTCTCTTATTTTTTTGAGAAGTGATTTGTAGTTCTTCTTGTAGAAGTCCTTCACATACCTTGTAAGTTGTATTCCTAGGTATTTTGTTCTCTTTGTAGCAATTGTGAATGGGAGTTCACTCATGATTTGGCTCTCCATTTGTTTATTATTGGTGTATAGGTATGTTTGTAATTTTTGCACATTGATTTTGTATCCCGAGACTTTGCTGAAGTTGCTTATCAGCTTAAGGAGTTTTTGGGCTGAGATGATGGGGTTTTCTAAATATACAATCATGTCATCTGCAAACAGAGACAACTTGACTTCCTCTCTTCCTATTTGAATATGCTTTATTTCTTTCTCTTGCCTGATTGCCCTGGCCAGATCTTCCAATACTATGTTGAATAGGAGCGGTGAGAGAGGGCATCCTTGTCTTGTGTTGGTTTTCCAAGGGAATGCTTCCAGTTTTTGCCTATTCAGTATGATATTGGCTCTGTCATAAATAACTCTTATTATTTTGAGATATGTTCCATCAATACCTAGTTAATTGAGAGTTTTTAGCATGAAGGGCTGTTGGATTTTGTTGAAGGCCTTTTCTGCATCTATTGAGATAATCATGTGGTTTTTGTCATTGGTTCTGTTTATGTGATGGATTATGTTTATTGATCTGCATATTTGAACCAGCCTTGCATCCCAGGGGTGAAGCTGACTTGATCGTGGTGGATAAGCTTTTTAATGTGCTGCTGGATTCCGTTTGCCAGTATTTTATTGAGGATTTTTCCATTGATGTTCATCAGGGATATTAGCCTGAAATTTTCTTTTTCTTTTTTTTTTTTTGTTGTGTCTATGCCAGGTTTTTGTATCAGGATGATGCTGGTCTCATAAAATGAGTTAGGGAGGAGTCCCTCTTTTTCTATTTTTTGGAATAGCTTCAGAAGGAAATGGTACCAACTCCTCTTTGTACCTCTGGTAAATTTGGCTGCGAATCCATCTGGACCTGGGCTTTTTTTGGATGGTAGGCTTTTAATTACTGCCTCAATTTCAGAACTTGTTATTGGCCTATTCAGGGACTCGACTTCTTCCTGGTTTAGTCTTGGAAGAGTGTATGTGTTCAGGAATTTATCCATTTCTTCTAGATTTTCTAGTTTATGTACATAGAGATGTTTATAGTATTCTCTGATGGTAGTTTGTATTTCTGTGGGATCAGTGGTGATATCCCCTTTATCATTTTTTATTGTGTCTATTTGATTCTTCTCTCTTTTCTTCTTTATTAGTCTGGCTAGCGGTCTGTCTATTTTGTTAATCTTTTCAAAAAACCACCTCCTGGATTCATTGATTTTTCAAAGGGTTTTTTTGTGTCTATAGCTTTCAAGTCTTCTCTGATCTTAGTTATTTCTTGTCTTCTGCTAGCTTTTGAATTTGTTTGCTCTTGCTTCTCTAGTTCTTTTAATTGTGATGTTAGGGTGTCGATTTTAGATTTTTCTCGCTTTCTCTTGTGGGCATTTAGTGCTATAAATTTCCCTCTAAACACTGCTTTAGCTGTGCCCCAGAGATTCTGGTACGTTGTGTCTTTGTTCTCAAAGAACTTATTTATTTCTGCCTTAATTTCGTTATTTAACCAGTAGTCATTTGGAGCAGATTGTTCAGTTTCCATGTAGTTGTGCGGTTTTGAGTGAGTTTCTTAATCCTGAGTTCTAATTTGATTGCACTGTGGTCTGAGAGACTATTTTGTATGATTTCCATTCTTTTGCATTTGCTGAGGAGTGTTTTACTTCCAGTTATGTGGTCAATTTTAGAATAAGTGATATGTGGTGCTGAGAAGAATGTATATTCTGTTGATTTGGGGTGGAGAGTTCTGTAGATGTCTATTAGGTGCACTTGATCCAGAGCTGAGTTCAAGTCCTGAATATCCTTGTTAATTTTCTGTCTCATTGATCTGTCTAATATTGACAGTGGGGTGTTAAATTCTGCCACAATTATTGTGTGGGAGTTTAAGACTCTTTGTAGGTCTCTAAGAACTTGCTTTATGAATCTGGGCACTCCTGTATTAGGTGCATATATATTTAGGATAGTTAGCTCTTCTTGTTGCATTGATCCCTTTACCATTATGCAATGCCCTTCTTTATCTTTTTTGATCTTTGTTGCTTTAAAGTCTGTTTTATCAGAGACTAGGATTGCAACCCCTGCCTTTTTTTGCTTTTGATTTGCTTGGTAAATATCCCTCCATTCCTTTATTGAGCCTATGTGTGTCTCTGCAGGTGAGATGGGTCTCCTGAATGCAGCACACCAATGGGTCTTGACTCTTTATCTGATGTGACATTCTTTGTCTTTTAATTGGGGCATTTAGCCCATTTACATTTAAGGTTAATATTGTTATGTGTGAATTAGATCCTGTCATTATGATGCTAGCTGGTTATTTTGCCCATTAGTTGATGCAGTTTCTTCATAGTGTCGATGGTCTTTACATTTTGGTATGTTTTTGCAGTGGCTGGTACCAGTTTTTCCTTTCCATATTTAGTGCTTCCATCAGGAGCTTTTGTAAGGCAGGCCTGGCGGTGACAAAATCCCTCAGCATTTGCTTGTCTATAAAGGATTTTATTTCTCCTTCACTTTTGAAGCTTAGTTTGGGTGGATATGAAATTCTGGGTTGAAAATTCTTTTCTTTAAGAATACTGACTATTAGCTCCCACTCTCTTTTGGCTGGTAGGGTTTCTGCAGAGAGATCAGCTGTTAGTCTGGTCTTCCCTTTGTGGGTAACCCGACCTTTCTCTCTGGCTGCCCTTAACATTTTTTCCTTCATTTCAGCCTTGGTCAGTCTGACAATTAAGTGTCTTGGGGTTGTTCTTATTGAGGAGTATCTTTGTGATGTTCTCTTTATTTCCTGAATTTGAATGTTGGCCTGTCTTGCTAGGTTGGGAAAGTTCTCCTGGATAATATCCTGAAGAGTGTTTTCCAACTTGGTACCATTCTTCCCGTCACTTTCAGGTACACCAATCAAGCGTAGGTTTGGTCTTTTCACATAGTGCCATATTTCTTGGAGGCTTTGTTCCTTTTCGTTGTTTTTTCTCTAATCTTGTCTTCATGCTTTACTTCATTAAGTTGATCTTCAATCTCTGATATCCTTTCTTCCGCTTGATCGATTTGACTATTGATACTTATGTATGCTTCATGAAGTTCTTATGCTGTGATTTTCAGCTCCATCAGGTAATTTATGTTCTTCCCTAAACTGGTTATTCTAGTTAGCAATTCCTGTAACCTTTTTTCAAGGTTCTTAGCTTCCTTGCATTGGGTTAGAATGTGCTCCTTTAGCTCGGAGGAGTTTGTTATTACCCACCTTCTGAAGCCTACTTCTGTCAATTCATTAAACTTCTCTGTCCGGTTTTGTTCCCTTGCTGACAAGGAGTTGTGATCCTTTGGAGGAGAATAGGCATTCTGGTTTTTGGAATTTTCAACATTTTTGTGCTGGCTTTTCCTTATCTTCGTGGATTTATCTACCTTTGGTTTTTGATGTTGTTGACCTTTGGATGGGGTTTTTGCATGGGGGTCTTTTTTGTTGATGTTGAAGCCGCCCCTTCCTCCAGGTGCTCTGTCCTGGGAGATGGGAGTCTTACATATAAGCCGCTGACTGGGGCTACTGCCTTTCTTTCAGAGATGCCCTGCCTAGTGAGGAGGAATCTAGAGAGACAGTCTGGCTCCAGCAGCTTTGCCACGCTGTGGTGGGTTCCGCACCCAGTTTGAACTTCCTGGTGGCTTATTCACACTGTGAGGGGAAAACTGTCTACTCAAGCCTCAGTAATGGCAGATGCCCCTCCCCCCACCAACCTCCAGCATCCCAGGTCGACTTCAGACTGCTGTGCTGGCAGTGAGAATTTCAAGCCAGTGGATCTTAGCTTGCTGGGCTCTGTGGGGGTGGAATCTGCTGAGCAAGACCACTTGGCTACCTGGCTTCACCCCCCTTTTTAGGGGAATGAACGGTTCTGTTTCACTGGTGTTTCAGGTGCCACTGGGGTATGAAAAAAAAAAAAAAAACTTCTGCAGCTAGCTTGGTGTCTGTCCAAACAGCTGCCCAGTTTTTTGCTGGAAACCCAGGGCCCTGGTGGTGTAGGCACCCAAGGGAATCTCCTTGTCTGTGAGTTGCAGAGACTGTGGGAAAAGCATAGTATCTGGGCTGGAGTGCACCTTTCCTCACGACACAGTCTTTCACGGCTTCACTTGGCTAGGGGAGAGAGTTCCCCAACCCCTTGCACTTCTCAGGTGAGGCAACACCCCACCTTGCTTTGGCTCGCCTTCCATGGGCTGCACCCACTATCTAACCAGTCCCAATGAGATGAGCCGGGTACCTCAGTTGGAAAGGCAGAAATCACCCGCCTTCTGTCTTGGTCTCACTGGGAGCTGCAGACTGCAGCTGTTCCTATTTGGCCATCTTGCTAGCCTCCTCCCTTTGCTCATTTTAATTTATTTTTATTTTTAATTAATTAATTTGTTTTTTTCTTTGAGACAAGATCTCACTCTGTCACCCAGGCTGGAGTGCAGTGGCATGATCACGGCTTACTGCAGCCACTACCTCCTGGGTGTAGATGATCCTCCCACCTCAGCCTCCCCAGTAGCTGGGACTACATGCACGTGCCACTGTGCCCGGCTAATTTTTTGTATTTTTTTGTAGAGACGGGGTTTCGCCATGTTGCTTAGGCTGGTTTTGAATTCCTGGCTCAGATGACCTGCCTGCCTTGGCCTCCCAAAGGGCTGGGATTATAGATGTGAGCCACTGCACCCAGCCCCTTTGTCCATTTTTAAATTGGGTTGTTTTTGTGCTCTTGAGTTTTTTGAGTTCCATGTATGTTTTGTATATTAGCCCCTTGTCAGATGTACCATTTGCAAATATTTTCTCCCATTGATAAGAAGATTTTGTTTTGAAGGACACTGGGTAGGACGCAAAAAGGACAGTGAATCTAAAGGGCCAGGCTAGAGAAAAGGCAGGAATGCAGGGGGGCTGGGCACACAGGACCATAGCCAGAATCAAACCCTGAAACAGGTTGCTGAAGACTCTGCTGCCAACAGCACCACAGCCCGTGCTCCCAGGGAACTGTATATGGCTGCTGCCTCTCCTAGAATGAATCTTTCCTGTCTTGCTTCTTTTTTTTTTTTTTTTTTTTTTGAGACGGTGTCTCGGTCTGTCATCCAGGCTGGAGTGCAGTGGCACAATCTCAGCTCACTGCAAGCTCTTCCTCCCAGGTTCACGCCATTCTCCTGCCTCAGCCTCCCAAGTAGCTGGGACTACAGGTGCCCGCCACCATGCCCGGCTAATTTTTTGTACTTTTAGTAGAGATGGGGTTTCACCGTGTCAGTCGGGATGGTCTCGATCTCCTGACCTCATGATCCACCTGCCTCGGCCTCTCAAAGTGCTGGGATTACAGGCGTGAGCCACTGTGCCTGGCCTCCTGTCTTGCTTCTTTGTGTTATCAGATTAATAGTTAAAGATAAGGGTGGTTAAACTGGCCAAAGTCACACCCAGTTTGGCATGAGAGTTCAGGGGTAGAGAGCTCACTAACTTTTAGGAATAGGGAAGGCAAGTGTTTATGCTTGAGGCTCATAGAAATCTCTCAAACGTCAGAAATGGGAACAGGCAGCCTAAAAGGTAAATATCTACACATGACCACAGGATAAGACTGTGCTTTCACATTATGCCCGAATGCATAGGGTGCAAGTCCCCATGCTGCTTATTTGTAAGAAATCAAGACTTTTACTATGATCTTTAATCCACTGCTCCCTGGAAATCCCCAGGGCATATGCCCCTACTCCTCAGATCTTTCTGGTTGTTCCTTACCCACTCTGCTCATGGTCTGGCTCTGGGGCTTTCCTTCCTTCTTCAAAAGATCTTACTCTCACAAGGATGGGTGAGATAAGGCTGCAAAATTAAAAAGATTTTGCTGAATATTTGAGATTAATCAGTGATCATAATTGAGAAAATCTAAATGCATCTCAAACATGGTAGCCGTTTGAATGAAGCCTCATCCACAGGCTATTACCTATGACTCTGTCCTTAAGCCTGAACTGCTGACTGTTGCCACTGTGTCTTCACTTACAGAAACAAGCTCACTTTGTTTCTCCTTCTTTCCTATAAGGAAATAATCTGTGAGATGAAATTTGGCCAACAGAGAATAACAATCTAGTACATATATAGAAATTGCTACTTTGTAGATTCTCTTCTGCTTTTCTTGTGTATCAACTCATGTAGTCCTCAGGTAGTCCTATGAAAAAGGCTGTTCTCCAGTTTTACAGATGAGAAAACCAACGCACAAAGGGATTAGTAAATTGTAACAAAATCACAAAGCTAGTAAATGGAAGAAGCTAGGATTTGAACTTGGGCAGTATATCCCCACCTTCTGAGGAGCATTAAACTATGCTCCCTCTTCCAAAGATACTCATCACAAGGACCAGCCAGCAGATCTGTAACAACTTCTATTCTAGAATAAGATCTCTGCTTGATCCAAGATTTTTCACACAACCAAAAAGTTTATTCAAAATGATAGCAGTTTGTCTCCAAAGTATAATTTAACTCTTCTTCACCAAAGAAGCAGAAAATCACTTGCAGACTTGAAAATAACAGCTTCCTTGGCCGGGCATGGTGGCTCACACCTGTAATCCCAGCACTTTGGGAGGCTGAGGCAGGCAGATCGCCTGAGGTCAGGAGTTCGGGACCAGCCTGGCCAACATGATGAAACTCCATCTCTACTAAAAATACAAAAATTAGCTGAGTGTGGTGGCGGGCACATGTAATTCCAGCTACTTGGGAAGCTGAGACAGGACAATCACATGAACCCAGGAGGCAGAGGTTGTAGTGAGCTGAGACCGCACCACTGCACTCCAGCCTGGGTGACAGAGTGAGACTCTGTCTCAAAAATAATAAATAAATTAAAAAAAATACTGCTTCCCCTACCTTCAAACCAACAATGCTTCACCCCACCCCCCCCCCACCCCGCCAAAAACAAAAAAAAAATTCGTGGTCTCCAGTCAGAGTCAAATCACTCTGAAATATAAAGTGGGCTTTTCTCAAAATGTTAAGTGCAAAAACCTGGAAGATAGACAGCAGCTATCAGGCAGCAATAAGTCAAGAAATAAATAAGACATGGCCTATTTCATAAATTTTTTAAATTTCTTTGAGGGACAAAAGTTTATGTCCCTGATATTTTTGTTTTACAGGTAGTACTGACTGCTGGAAGTTTTACACTAAAGCCCGTTCATGAGCTTGCATGAAAATAGTGCCTGCTTTAGTGATTTGATGCATTCAGATACCAACACATGCATGCAATTTATCAATTTGAAATCACTGTTCTGCCTTTTGAGTGTGACATGTAGCTCCATCTTCAGAGTACTGCTTAGCAAAACAGTCTTTGAGCTGTGTGAAAAAAATTAGGGAACCTGGATGGGAAAATTTCTCTTTTAATCCTTTTATCTTTAGTCTTTGGTTAATAAACACTGAGTTTCACATGAGGCTGTTTAAGATTTACCATTCTGTTTAAATTTTGAGAACAGGTACTTACATTCGTTTTTAAAAGCTCTTCTTTCTTAGATGGGCTCCTTGGATCGACTCTTGCTTTAGTGGTCCTGGCCTCTTTGAAATCTTTTGATCGTATTAGTGTTCAAGTGGGCCCACAAATGAAAGGATTTCAGAGGGGACGGTGGCTTCTGATTAATCCCACACAGCATCCATCCCATCTCAACCGTCAGAGACAATCACAGAGGGAGCCTGGCGTTAAGAGGGGAAATGAACACACCACTCACACTCGATAAAGATCTGTATGAACTGTATAAAAAATGTGCTAGGCACCATGGTGACAACACTGACAATATAGTGGCAATAAAACAGATGATGAGAAGTGAAGGAGACTGTCACCCTTTAGTAATTGGGAGCAGAGCCCTTAACCTTTGTGGTCATGTACATATTTGTCCCAAGATATTAGTGTTGAGAATTACTATTATGGTGTTTTCATAGCTCTTGGGATTTGCTTTATGGAGAGGCTCTGAGTCTAATTCTGTGTTTGGAGCTGGGCTCAATTTGTCATTAGTGTTCAATAAATGTTTGCAATTACTGCAGTATTTGGAGGACTGTGAGCCTGGTGGAGGCTGGCAGGATACGCAGCTAGTCCTCTGGTTCTGTGTTGCTAGGTTCTACCCACGGAAGAGCAGGAATAGAAGTGGCAGCTCTGAAATAGCCCTGTTCATAAGCCCTGAGGATCTGTTCGGTAATGGTCCAATAGAACGTCAGGGCTCCTAGATGTCCTGCTTATCATATCACTTCCTTTGAGCCAAGTCCTCCCCTTCCTTCTCAGCACTTCTTATATATTTTTTTTTGTTATTTATTCATCGTGTTTGTGTTCATTCAACAAATATTTAGTAGGTGTATTTTCTAAACCAGGCCATTGTTGCTGGGAGTTGACCATTCAGTGATAAAGAAACAGACATACTTCCTATTTTCATGGAGCTCACATTTTCTCCTGTAGATGAATCAGAACCAAAGAGGATTGTTCAACTACCCATGCCTTGGAATCGAGTCGTGTTGAATAGTATTTGAGCCTGGATAACTGTCTCATATTTAGATATGTTAATAGAGATCATTTAGAACAGAACAAGATTACCTATTGATCTCTAATTCTTAGTTAGTAGACTATGTAAATCAAGAACCCAAGATGTCAAATTTTAGGAGGTGAAAAAGATCCCTTTTGGCTTGTCTTCACTTCACTTTTAAGCTCATCAAAGATGAGGCAGAGGATAATTACAGATAATTTCCCAGGCTGATACATCTATACACCAACAGTGCAATCTCCAGCAGCTTTCAAGCCTTGGGGATAGGGTGGGGGTAGAGCAGAAACTCAAGAAAATTCAGAAGTTAAAACTTCCTTACTCACCAGAATTTTACCAGCTTGAGAAAATAATTTATAGAATTATTGAAAACCCCCAGGCATAATACTATATATATTTCATTTCTTTAAATTTTATTTTAAGTTCAGGGGTACATGTGCAGGATATGTAGGTTTATAACATAGGTAAATGTGTGCCATGGTGGTTTGCTGCACAGATCATCCCATCACCTGGGTATTAAGCCCAGCGTCCATTAGCTATTCTTTCTGATGCTCCCCTCCCCACCCCAACAGGCCCCAGTGTGTGTTGCTCACCCCACATTGTGTCCATGTGTTCTCATGATTCAACTCCCACTTATAAGTGAGAACATGTGATATTTGGTTTTCTGTTCACATGTTAGTTTGCTGGGGACAATAGTTTCCAACTCCATTCATGTTCCTGCAAAGGACATAATCTCATTCTTTTTTATGATTGCATAGTATTCCATGGAGTATACGTACCACATTTTCCTTATCCAGTCTATTATTGATGGGCATTTGGGTTGATTCCATGTCTTTGCTACTGTGAATAGGTTGCAATGAACATACACGTGCATGTATCTTTACAGTAGAATGATTTATATTCCTTTGTGTATATACCTGGTAATGGGATTTCTGGGTCAAGTGGTATTTCTGGCTCTAGGTCTTTGAGGAATTGCCACACCGTCTTCCACAAAGGTTGAACTAATTCACACAGTCCCGCTAACAGTGTAAAAACATTCTTTTTACTCTGCAACCTCGTCAGCATCTGTTGTTCTTTGACTTTTTCATAATTGCCATTCTGACTGGTGTGAGATAGTATTCATTGTGGTTTTATTTGCATTTCTCAATGATCACTGATGTTGAGCATTTTCTCATCTGTTTCTTGGCCACATGTATGTCTTCTTTTGAGAAGTGTCTGTTCGTGTCTTTTGTCCATTTTTAAATGTGGTTGTTTGGTTTTTTTCTTGTAAATTTGTTTAAGTTTCTTGTAGATGCTGGATGTTAGACCTTTGTCAGATGGATAGACTTCAAAAATTTCTCCCATTCTGTAAGTTGTCTGTTCACTCTGATGATAATTTCTTTTGCTGTGCAGAAGCTCTTTAGTTTAATTAGATCCCATTTGTCAATTTTTGCTTTTGTTGCAATTGCTTTTAGCATTTTCATCATGAAATCTTTGTCTGTGCCTATGTCCTGGATAGTATTGCCTAAATTTTCTTCTAGGGCTTTTATAGTTTTGGGCTTTACATTTAAGTCTTTAATCCATTTTGAGTTAATTTTTGTGTATGGTGTAAGGAAGGGGTCCAGTTTCAATTTTCTGCATATGGCTAGCCAGCTCTCCCAGCACCATTTATGAAATAGAGAGTCCTTTCTTCATTGATTGTTTCTGTCAGGTTCGTTGAAGATCAGATGGTTGTAGGTGTGTGGTTTTATTTCTGAGTTCTCCATTTGTTCCATTGGTCTATGTGTCTGTTCTTGTACCAGTACCATTCTGTTTTGGCTACGGTAGCCTTGTAGTATAGTTTGAAATCAGGTAGAATGATGCCTCCAGCTTTGTTCTTTTTGCTTAGGATGGTCTTGGCTATTTGGGCCCTTTTTTTTTTTGGTTCCACATGAATTTTAAAATCATTTTTTGTAATTCCATGAAGAATGTTAATGGTAGTTTAATGGGAATAGCCTTGAATCTATAAATTACTTTTGGCAGTCTGGCCATTTTCATGATATTGATTTCTTCCTATCCATAAGCATGGAATGTTTCTCTATTTGTTTGTGTCTCCTCTGATTTCTTTGAGCAGTGGTTTGTAGTTCTCCTTGAAGAGGTCCTTCACTTCCCTTGCTAAGTATTCCTAAATATTTTATTCTTTTTGTAGCAATGGCACAACACTATATTAAGAAACAATACCTGCTGTGGCCCATCTGATGGACAAAACTCAAGTGGGCTGAAAGAACCACTTTGCTGAATCCATTGAAAAGTCTGCATTTTGCCATTCCAACGGAATGACGCACGTGGAAGAACTGCCCAAAATATCTCCTAGCAGATAGAAGAGCAGAGAGGGACATTAGGGGGAAAGTTTTACAAAGGCCTGGGGAAGGAAGTGTTCCATTACCTGTCTCAGACCTTCTCAGGAGGAAGCTCTTCTTTTAGATAACCGTGTGTTCAACCTCTTCATCTCTTAGGACACTCCACCCACTAGAGTGAGTCCTAATGCTGTGTCTTGGAGTGAGATCAATCAAGAGATGGATTCTCCTTTGGGAAGGAGGGGGAGGTAAGAATAAGAAGGCAGGAGCCTCAAGCTTTCCCTAGAGGCCAGTCAATGAAGTCATCTAAACTAACACGGGGCAAGGATAATTGCTGAATTTTAATACCATTCTGTAAAGTCCTCACATAGTTTAGTCCAGTGATTTCAAAACAGTAGGATGTGAACTATTTGTGGGGTCATAAGATCAATTTAGTGGGTCGCTGCCTGCAATAAAAAATAAAGTGGAAAATATAAAATACTGGGTCAAGATAAAAAAATAAATCTTTCCTCATTGGTTGCGAAAAATATTTGAACAGCACAGCTGTGATCTATGTGGGTAACTGATAAGAGGGATACACATCATGCAAGAGTTAGGGTGGGTGAAATAAGTCTGGTTGGTGCTTCCTTCTTTTCTCTTTCTTCTCAGTATAAATGCTATTTGGCCATCTGTAGAGCTACTTAATTCGTTATTGACAAAGGGGAAGTGGAATCTTTCTGATGCTGTTTGACTGGAACCAATGTTTCCAGCTTGGCTGTTATCTAGAATCACTTCCACTTGACTTGCTTTCATTATATTGATAGCCTTGAATAAAACTCCCACCAGACAAAGTCAAGTACCCTATTGAATGTCCCAAAAAACTACTGGCATGACACATCGACAACAGCATGGACTTTGTCACAGACTAAAAACAAAACCCAAAACGAACCTCACCCCTTGTACTATGTTGGTACTAGCTGATTTAGGTCTTGGGTTCATAAGAACTGCATCATAAAATACGTGGTCCCTGCCTTCGAAGCTTTCTTCAGCTTACTCCCTGCCTTTGACACTCTTTAAAAGTGTCAAATTCGAGTTTAGAAACATTGAAATAATTATATGAATCACAAGTTATTAAAACCGTTAAGTCAAGTTTCGCTTAAAACTGCCTTCTTAGATATTTTAAGTTCAGCCTAAAGGTTTCTCTGTACATCATGAACTGTAACAAGTGGGAGTGTAAACAGACCACAGCCTACACTTGTGCCAGTCACCGAGTTTTGGCCAATCAGATGTAGCCAACTGTTCGAAGTGTGTTCAAATAGGACAAATGCTGAGCTGTCACCAATCCAGCTGTTTCTGTACCTCACTTCTGTTTTCTGTATGTCACTTTCCTTTTTCTGTCCATATATCTTTTTTTTTTTCTCCCAAGGTGGAGTCCTGCTCTGTTCCAGGCTGGAATGCAGTGGCACAATCTCAGCTCACTGCAACCTCCGCCTCCTGGGTTCAAGCGATTCTCCTGCCTCAGCCTTCTGAGTAGCTAGGATTACAGGCACGTGCTACCACGCCTGGCAATTTTTGTATTTTTAGTAGAGACGGGGTTTCACCATGTTGGCCAGGCTGGTCTCAAACTCCTGACCTTGTGATCTGCCAGCCTTGGCCTCCCAAAATGCTGGGATTACAGGCGTGAGCCACTGGGCCCAGCCTCTGTCCATAAATCTTCTTCCACCACATGGCTACGCTGGAGTCTCCAAGCCTACTCTGGTTCAGAAGGCTGCTGGATTCACCAATCACTTGTTGCTCAATTAAACCCCTTTAAATTTAATTCGGCTGAAGTTTTTCTTTTATTACAACAATTGCTGGAATAATTTCTTTCTAGTTCTGCTTTTCTTTATCATTCTTACTGTCTTCATTGTACAGATAAGGAAACTGGGATCCAGGTGGAATGAGTGAAGCAGGGGAGGGAGGTGCGGTGGATTAACCTTGGCCCCTGAGGCAGGACCTGGGACCAGTTGGAGCACTGGTTTTGGCTGATGAAAGTGGAGAAGGTGACAGAAAGCCTCACCCCGAGGCTAGAGACAGGGGCAGTGGGGCTATGGTAATTGGCTGCTTGGCAGAAAACTCAGAAAGACCACATGGACTGAATATAAATACAACCAGTATTCTTATGTTTCTGACATTTCATTGTTTTCTAGTAAAAATTCTTTCCTAAATAGGTAGAATACTTCCTCAAAGCATTTTTACATTGTTCCTCTGTAGTGGTTGATATCAGTTTAAGTTGTCAATTGGACTCATAAGACACAATAAGCTTTAATCTAATAATACATTTTTTGGTAACTTTATAGAGGGGTGCAAGGAAGGAGATACAGCCGCAGGGCATCTTCAGTTCATTGGAAGGCCCAGAAGCTGTCGGGCCCACTCTGTCTCTTTAGTACCCCCACCTGCATAATGTGTAGGTACATTGCAGGTGACTCCCCACCATTATTTTATACCACTGTGCACACGTAAGCCTAAGGCCTGGGTGCCAGCTCACAGATCCATTCCCCTGGATTAGGGCTCTCACAGCAAACACGACAATCATAGGACAAATTCCACACTGATCCTAACTCTGCAGCCTCCAGGAAAAACAATACTCTGGGAAGAGAGACTCAGGTCATTTTTCCAGTCAGGCTTGGCCAGCCCTGGTGTTAACTCTTTCCTCACTTGCTGGAAACCAGGGGCTGCAGTGCAAAAGAGCTGGGTCATTTTGTGAAAAATATCATTGGTTGCCTGGGAATCCCTGCTTTTCTGGATTGTCAGAAGAGTTGACCTAGGGCCTCATAATTTATTTTTAGAATCTGCAGAATGGAAGGAGGTATTTGATATTTGTACCAGTACACAACCTGCTGTAGCTTGGCATTCAGAATTACCTGCTGGAGTAAGAGTAATGCCTGTGAGGAATGGGTGAAGGCTGGAGTCCGGGAGTGCCTGGGCCAACGCAGGCATCTGCCCAGTTCCCTCATCAGCAGTGAAACAGAGCATCCCTGCAGACACAAGGACCTGTTAAGGGCACAGCAGCCCTGGGCTAACTATGACAGAATCAGAGATGAGCAGCATCAAATGGTATCCTACTGTGCTTGGGGAACGCCTTTCACATGGGCTCTTCAGAAGTGACCCTCCCACTGGAAGGAAAGGAGGGTAGATGAGGGGAATGATGAGTTTATTCTTGCAGCTGCCAAAGAAAATCTGGACTATGTAGAAGAAAGCAAATGACCAGGGAAAAAGGAATTCTTGGAATAAGGAAGAAAAGAAAAGGAAGAATCAGGTAGAACTATTTAGGTGGCTGCAAAGACATGTAATGAAGTGGGAGGAAATTGACAGGACTCCTATGAAAGACTTACCGACAAGTTATCAGAGGTTGGGAGAAATCTAATCTAGCACCAGCAGCGGCCACCACTAAAAAATTCTGTTAGATCTGCTGTTTTATCAAAGTCTGTAGAAATGTAAGCCCAGTGATGCCAAAAGGGAATGAGGATACAAAGTGCTGGCCCAGGTGTTAAATTTACTCCTCTGTTAAAGCCGTGAAACCCCAAGCAGGTTGACTCGAAGGCCAAGATCTGCCTGCCCAACCTCCAGCAGGGGATCTGAAGCTGTATATTCTGGGTAGAATCGAATAGCCTGGGGCTGGAGAATGAAGCTCTTTAAGTTTCCTGGATATTGATGCACTGCTCTGTAATGCATGCTGGAGAGAAAGAGGTGAAATATTAAGGGATGAAGAGTGAGGCTTGAGGGGCATTCCAATGTCATCGTAGAAGGTGTCAAAGTCACAGTAAGAGTTCATATACAAAAAGAAAAATGGACAAAACTTGCTGTAGTGGCATCACCTTTACCTGGATGTGTAAGTGGAATGGTTGTGCTGGATGAATGAAGTCTTGTCCTCTCCAGCGTGTAGCCAAATATAGGGCACAGCATGCGCCAACTCTATATGTCCTAAGTGAACATTGTCAATTATGTGATATTGAGATAGCAGCAGTGTTCCTTTGTCTTTCCCAAACATCTGTCCCATTGATCTACTGAGTCCAGAAATTTCAATTCCAGATATTCATTCCTTTGGTGTTTAGAACAGAGTCTCGCCCTTAAAAAGGGCTCAATAAATACTCACAAACTTCTGTTAAAGAATGGTATGTTATAAGCTTGCAAAATAATGCTGGAAGCTACTACCAATCATTTATATTTTAAAGTACATGTCTGTATTAGAAATAGTTTATGCCTATAAGCAGCAAAATACGCAACTAATAATAGTAATAACTAATATTTATTGATCACTTAACTGTGGTTTAAGAAATATACTATGTTTACATGTATTAACTTATTTGTCACAACAACCCTGTAAGTATTATTATTATGAGCATTTTAAAATATGAAGAAATAGGTACCAAGAGGTTGAATAATTTGCTTAAGCTCACACAATGGGTGAACTGCAGAGCCAGCATTCAAGTAGCTTATGTAGTAGAGACTGTTATTTCACATGGGAAATCTAGAAAGTGGTGAATCTACGGTTGGTTCACTCAGGAGCTTTACCATGTCAGGACATTGGGTTGGTGTCTCTAACATTCTTTTGACTCTTTTTTGGCTCACCGTGTAGCTGCTGTAATTCTGAGCATCACATCCCCATACAATTGTGTCCCGAGCAGGTGTGTGTGTGGGGGGAGGAGTTGGGAAGAAGGTGTCAATAAAGGAAGAAAAGACTTAGATGGGTAGATAGTTCTTGTAAGAAATGCTCCCACTTTATGCCTGTTAAAAATCAGTCTGGCTGTATCTATAGTTAGCAGCCTGCCTGTGCACAGGCACTAAACCTCAATATGCAATACAAAGGTAGAAGACAGTCCAGGCAGGAATGCAGAGGCTCTTGATGTATCACTTTATAGAGTCTCACAGCAGCTATTTCCTATGGTCATTTATGTGTGCGGTCTCTCTTGCCAGGCTGTACACTTCTTATGGATGGGGACTGAGACTCTGTCACCTTTTATAGCCCCGACACATGGTGGGCTCTGTTCTGTTCCTTTGAAGGGGCTTGTTTGGAGACAATGGGCTTCGTCTGCTCAACCATGAAGTTCTAGATTTTGCCTTATTCTGATGTCTGTACTGAGTGCATTGATGACTCCTTCCTATTGTGGATAATAAAAGCCACAACCCAACTGCTTTGTCTTTAAAAGAAAAGGATTTCATTCTCTTCAGCATTAGATGGAATGGATAACATATTAATCTTAGCACATTCTGAATAGTCTCAACACAGTGTTGCATTAAAAAAGTATTAGGCTAATATCCAAAAAAATCCCTAGAAAAGCCATTTAGCTTTCACTGATGTCTTTCAACAAGGCTCCTGATGGAAATGACTTTGTATGTAGCAAAATTGTCTAAAATCCTCTTTCTCTGTTCTCTCCCAGCACCTTGCATATCACACTGTGGCAGCTACCCCTAATATCTTCTCTTCTCTCTCTCAAAATTCTTTAAAGGCTCAACTCATGCTAGCTCCTATCTTTGTCTTTCCCTCAGGCTCTATTCTGCTCCTCCCCACCCCCAGACCCATTCTTTCGTTCTTTGCCCCTTTTCCTATGAATATAGTCTCTCCTCTTTCAATTTTCCTGATGAACACAATCCAGGAAGCAAGTGACTCTTCCTCTCTTGAATCTGGGGAAAAAGTACTCTTGCATCAATATTTTCAATCTTCATCACAATGGAAAGGGAAACAAGACAGAAATGTGACTCGGCAAGCAAGGAAATGGCCCAAATCAACTGCTTTGTTGTGTAGGCTTTTCAACAATTTCTTTTCTTGGTCAAATTCTATAACATCTTTTAGTTTCAATATTCTCATGTGTTAAATGGGTTCATAATTGAAGGTTATTGTGAGGGTTAAAAGAATTGTTATATATAAAGAACAGCTCCGGGTAGACACTTAAAATTTATCACAAATGCAGCCAGAAAAGAAACTAGAGATAAGCTCTTGGTTGGTTAGAAAACATTTGGAACTTAGGCCTCTGGCTGGGCAACTTCAAGGAGGGTTTTGCATGAATTCAAGGTTTATAGTTCCTGCTGTGTCTTTACTTACAGCTTCCAGACAGGGTGATTTCTGCACTCAGTGGTGTGCTGGAATAGGCTTGCACTGACTTGAGAGCCCAACAATGCACATCTCTCCCCAACTCCACAGTCACTGACCTCATACCGGTGGCTTGAAATTGGCCATCGTGGAAGTGTTTACACTAAGGAAATGGGTGTGCTACAAAACAGTACTCCCCTCAGCCCCCAGTTTAACATTTCTAGCACACCACTGTCTATACCTCATATTTGGGTTGGACTGGACTAGGCATTGTCAATTCTGTAAAAGGCTAGATAATAAATATTTTAGTCTTTAGGGACCACACTGTCTGTTACAATTTCTCAACTCTGATGTTGCAGTATGAAAGTAATCATAGACAATAGGTAAATGGGCATGGCTTTATTCTAATACATTTAATTTATAAAAAATAAACAGGGGAATGATTTGGCCAATGGGACACAGTTTGCCAATCTCTGATCTGGGTAGTTGCTACAATTACTTTTTCAATTGCTAGCAGTTAGAGAATAAACAAGAGAGTCAGTTGTGCAATACAGGAGGTGGAGGCAACAAAACCAGAAGTATAAGAAGTAGAAAATTTCTTTTATTTATTTATTTATTTATTTGAGATGGAGTCTTGTTCTGTCACCCAGGCTGGAGTGCAGTGGCACGATCTTGGCTCACTGCAAACTCCGCCTCCCAGGTTCAAGTGATTCTCCTGCTTCAGCCTCCTGAGTAGCTGGGATTACAGACATGCACCACCATGCCTGGCTAATTTTTGTATTTTTAGTAGATACTAAAAAACATGGTTTCACCATGTTGGTCAGGCTGGTCTCGAACTCCTGATCTCATGATCTGCCAGCCTCAGCCTCCCAAAGTGCTGGGATTACAGGCATAAGCCACCATTCCTGGCCATTTTTTTTTTAAACCTGCTTTAAGGCATTTATTAAAAGCCCATAACTAACATTACACTTGATGGTGAGACTGGATGCTTTCTCCCTCAGATTAGACACAACACATTATCCTATCACAGATCTCTCTTTAATTCAGAGTGAAATATCCAAATAACAGCCAGAAATAGTGACAAAGAGTAAAGGGCAACATATAGAAATAACCCACATGAGACTATACTCTGTGATCAACTTTATATGCTGACAAATTGACACCAACTCTTTATTAGCAAATAAAATAAAATAAAGTTTTTTTTAATACCAAGAAAGAGAAGTTTTTCCCATAAGAATAGAAGATAGAATATGTAAAATTGGGAGGATATCGAGAACCCACCACATAATGTGATGGTGAAGCGGCATTGTTTTCTGGGGTAAATACCCAAAGTCTCATGCCAAGAAGATTAAGGACACAGATACACACAAAGAGTGAGTTTAGGAGCAGAGGAGTAATCAGCAAAAGAAAGAGAAAAGAGAACAGGTCTCTGTCATGAGACGGAGGGGCACCCAAAAAGGGAAATCTGGCCCACGGCATAGTGCACTGAATTTTATAGGCAGGCTTGAGGAAGCAGTGTCTGATTAATGTAGAGCCCACAGACTGGTTGGACCAGGTGTGATGCTTACATAGCATGCAGGGAAGGCTGGCCATCCCACCCTAATCCTATTATGCAAATGGGCTTTCCACTTGGCTGGGGCCATGTTTCCTGCTTCTTACTGTACACATGGCTGGCAAAGGGAAGGGAACATGGAGCCACCATTTTGAACATGCCTAGTCCCAGGTAGCCTTTTCTTATTGGCATAACTGCTGGCATTCACCCCTGCAAGCTTCTAGCTTGCTTGTCTATGTCTGCAGCTTGATTTTGCAGGCTGCTCTTAGAAAAGAAAATGATTTGGGATGGCTGTGTCAAATGGTATTTCTAGTTCTAGATCCCTGAGGAATCACCACACTGACTTCCACAATGGTTGAACTAGTTTACAGTCCCACCAACAGTGTCAAAGTGTTCCTATTTCTCCACATCCTCTCCAGCACCTGTTGTTTCCTGACTTTTTAATGATTGCCATTCTAACTGGTGTGAGATGGTATCTCATTGTGGTTTTGATTTGCATTTCTCTGATGGCCAGTGATGGTGAGCATTTTTTCATGTGTTTTTTGGCTGCATAAATGTCTTCTTTTGAGAAGTGTCTGTTCATGTCCTTCACCCACTTTTTGATGGGGTTGTTTGTTTTTTTCTTGTAAATTTGTTTGAGTTCATTGTAGATTCTGGATATGAGCCCTTTGTCAGATGAGTAGGTTGCAAAAATTTTCTCCCATTTTGTAGGTTGTCTGTTCAGTCTGATGGTAGTTTCTTTTGCTGTGCAGAAGCTCTTTAGTTTAATTAGATCCCATTTGTCAATTTTGGCTTTTGTTGCCATTGCTTTTGGTGTTTTAGACATGAAGTCCTTGCCCATGCCTATGTCCTGAATGGTAATGCCTAGGTTTTCTTCTAGGGTTTTTATGGTTTTAGGTCTAACGTTTAAGTCTTTAATCCATCTTGAATTGATTTTTGTATAAGGTGTAAGGAAGGGATCCAGTTTCAGCTTTCTCCATATGGCTAGCCAGTTTTCCCAACACCATTTATTAAATAGGGAATCCTTTCCCCATTTCTTGTTTTTCTTAGGTTTGTCAAAGATCAGATAGTTGTAGATATGCGGTGTTATTTCTGTGGGCTCTGTTCTGTTCCATTGATCTATATCTCTGTTTTGGTACCAGTACCATGCTGTTTTGGTTACTGTAGCCTTGTAGTATAGTTTGAAGTCAGGTAGTGTGATGCCTCCAGCTTTGTTCTTTTGGCTTAGGATTGACTTGGTGATGCAGGCTCTTTTTTGGTTCCATATGAACTTTAAAGTAGTTTTTTCCAATTCTGTGAAGAAAGTCATTGGTAGCTTGATGGGGATGGCATTGAATCTGTAAATTACCTTGGGCAGTATGGCCATTTTCACGATATTGATTCTTCCTACCCATGAGCATGGAATGTTCTTCCATTTGTTTGTATCCTCTTTTATTTCCTTGAGCAGTGGTTTGTAGTTCTCCTTGAAGAGGTCCTTCACGTCCCTTGTAAGTTGGATTCCTAAGTATTTTATTCTCTTTGAAGCAATTGTGAATGGGAGTTCACTCATGATTTGGCTCTCTGTTTGTCTGTTGTTGGTGTATAAGAATGCTTGTGATTTTTGTACATTGATTTTGTATCCTGAGACTTTGCTGAAGTTGCTTATCAGCTTAAGGAGATTTTGGGCTGAGACAATGGGGTTTTCTAGATATACAATCATGTCATCTGCAAACAGGGACATTTTGACTTCCTCTTTTCTTAATTGAATACCCATTATTTCCTTCTCCTGCCTAATTGCCCTGGCCAGAACTTCCAACACTATGTTGAATAGGAGAGGTGAGAGAGGGCATCCCTGTCTTGTGCCAGTTTTCAAAGGGAATGCTTCCAGTTTTTGCCCATTCAGTATGATATTGGCTGTGGATTTGTCATAGATAGCTCTTACTATTTTGAGATACGTCCCATCAATACCTAACTGATTGAGAGTTTTTAGCATGAAGTGTTGTTGAATTTTGTCAAAGGCCTTTTCTGCATCTATTGAGATAATCATGTGGTTTTTGTCTTTGGTTCTGTTTATATGCTAGATTACATTTATTGATTTGTGTATATTGAACCAGCCTTGCATCCCAGGGATGAAGCCCACTTGATCATGGTGGATAAGCTTTTTGATGTGCTGCTGGATTCGGTTTGCCAGCCATCCCATTGCTGGGTATCTACCCAAAGGACTATAAATCATGCTGCTATAAAGACACATGCACACGTATGTTTATTGCAGCATTATTCACAATAGCGAAGACTTGGAACCAACCCAAATGTCCAACAATGATAGACTGGATTAAGAAAATATGGCACATATTCACCATGGAATACTATGCAGCCATAAAAAATGATGAGTTCATGTCCTTTGTAGGGACATGGATGAATCTGGAAATCATCATTCTCAGTAAACTATCGCAAGGACAAAATACCAAACACTGCATATTCTCACTCATAGGTGGGAAATGAACAATGAGAACACATGGACACAGGAAGGGGAACATCACACTCTGGGGACTGTTGTGGGGTGGGGGGAGTGGGGAGGGATAGCATTGGGAGATATACCTAATGCTAGATGACGAGTTAGTGGGTGCAGCGCACCAACATGGCACATGTATACATATGTAACTAACCTGCACATTGTGCACATGTACCCTAAAACTTAAAGTATAATAATAATAATAAAAAAAAGAAGATTTTCCAACAAATACATATTCTGCTGACAGAATTAAAAAAAGCAAAAGAGAAAGAAGTACGGTTATGAATGTTGAGGATCATATTAATTAAAATAGACTTTGGGAATGAGTGTTGTGCTTTTATCAAAGAGAGTATACTTTTAAAGAGAAAGGCCAGTGATCCAGAATGCTGAATGGCTGGGTGATTTTTAAAGTGGAGCCTTCTAAGTCTGTTAATTTATTTACTGGCTATGATAAAATCCAGAAAAGTATCAATCGCTATAGCATTCAGTTGTATTTATACAGAAAGTCAAATATTACAAGCCTGCTGCTCAAGAAAATAAACATGTGGATAAGCAGAAGGCATAATTATTAAAAGCAACAAAGCTAGGTTTAATTCTAGCACTGCCTCTTGTTGGCCCTTTCAGTTTGTGTAAGCTGCCCAATGAATCTGTTTCTCAGCCTCCTGTCCTGGAAATAAGAAAATCAAAACAAATGCACCATTAAATCCCTTTCTGTCTAATATTTTGGAAATTTATTCAATCTTTCTGATATGCTGTGGAAATAAGAAGAAAAAGGTGTGTTGTGGAAGAAAATCCATTATTTTAGTGAATGATAGCAGATACATGTTATTGTATTTTACTTTTTTTGTGTTTTGAAAGAAAGTCTTGGTCTGTCATCCAGACTGGAGTGCAGTGGCACGATCATAGCTTACTGCAGCCTCAAACTCCAGGGCTCAAGGGACCCTGCTGCCTCAGTCTCCCAAATAGCTGGAATTACAGACACCTGCCACCATACCTGGCTAATTACTATTATTAATAATTATTATTTTGTAGAGGTAGAGTTTGTTGCCCAAGCTGGTCTCAAACTCCTACCCTCAAGCAATCCTCCCACCCCAGCTTCCCAAAGTGGTTATTGCACTTTATAAATTTCTTAAGTAATATATGCTTTCCAAATCATGTATGCAGGACTCATAGGTATTAGAAAATTACTGGCTTGCAAAATTAAATATGGAAACCTACCGTCTGGCATTTTACTTTCCTTTCTTTGATATGCTAGAAGAATAGCTACAAATATTTCCTCTTAATTTCTAACATGATTTGAGGATTGGGCTCTCCTTTCTTGCAAATAAATAAAAATTAATTTTGGAATTAAAAAAAAGAAAAGAAAATGATTTGAAGGCTGCTTTTCATTAAAAGGAAAACATTACTGAGGACTCCTGTACCCTCATTATCTGCCTAAATAATTTCTTCTTAACTCCTATATCAATGGTTAATGTTGAGCGTCAACTTGATTGGATTGAAGGATGCAAAGTAGTGTTCCTGGGTGTGTCTATGAAGGTGTTGCCAAAGGAAATTAACATTTGGGTCAGTGGACTGGGAGAGGCAGATGTACCCTCAATCTCGGTGGGCGCAATCTAATCAGCTGCCAGTGTGGTCAGAATAAAATCAGGCAGAGGAACATGGACAGACTAGAGTGGCTGAGTCTTCTGGCCTTTATTTTTCTCCTGTGCTGGCTGCTTCCTGCCCTCAAACATCAGACTCCAAGTTCTTCAGCTTTGGGAATCTTGGACCTTCGACGACAGACTGAAGGCTACACTGTCGGCTTCCCTACTTTTGAGGTTTTGGGACTTGAACTGGCTTCCTTGCTCCTCAGCTTGCAGACAGCCTGTTATGGGACCTCACCATGTGATTGTGTGAGTCAATACTCCTTAATAAACTCCCCTTTATATATACATCTGTCCTATTAATTCTCTCTAGAGAGCCCCAATATATAAGGTGAGTAAAAAAAAAATCCCAACAATAAAGACTCAATTATCAGTGACCTATTAATCACAGAAGAATTAAACAACTATATAGAAATTAACCTACCTATATATTAGAAATGCATTTCAATTTCACCCAACAGATTCAAAATACTTTATTTATTTATTTTTATTATACTCTAAGTTCTGGGATACATGTGCAGAACTTGCAGGTTTGTTACATAGGTATGTATACATGTGCCATGGTGGTTTGCCAAAACCATCAACCTGTCATCTACATTAGGTATTTCTCCTGATGCTATCCCTCCTCTTGCCCCCCACCCCCTGACAGGTCCCAGTTTGTGATGTTCCCCTCCCTGTGCCCATATATTCTCATTGTTCAATGCCCATTTATGAGTGAGAACATGCAGTGATTATTTTTCTGTTCCTGTGTTAGTTTGCTGAGAATGATGATTTCCAGCTTCATCTATGTCCCTGCAAAGGACATGAACTCATTCTTTTTTGTGGCTGTGTAGTATTCCATGGTGTATATGTGCCACATTTTCTTTATCCAGTCTAACATTGATGGGCATTTGGGTTAGTTCCAAGTCTTTGCTATTGTGAATAGTGCTGCAATAAGCATACATGTGCATGTGTCTTTATAGTAGAATGATTTATAATCCTTTGGGTATATACCCAGTAATGGCATGGCTGGGACAAATGGTATTTCCAGTTTTAGATCCTTGAGGAATCACCACACTGTCTTCCACAATGGTTGAACTAATTTACACTCTCACCGATAGTGTAAAAGCATTTCTATTTCTCTACATCCTCTTCACCGTCTGTTGTTTCCTGACTTTTTAATGACCGCCATTCTAACTGGTGTGAGATGGTATCTCATTGTGGTTTTGATTTGCATTTCTCTAATGACCAGTGATGATGAGCTTTTTTTCATGTTTGTTGGACGCATAAATGTCTTCTTTTGAAAAGTGTTTGTTCATATCCTTTGCCCACCTTTTGATGGGTTGTTTGTTTTTTTTCTTGCAAATGTGTTTAAGTTCCTTGTAGATTCTGGATATTAGCCATTTCTCAGATGTATAGCTTGCAAAAATTTTCTCCCATTCTGTAGGTTGCCTTTTCACTCTGATGATAGTTTCTTTTGCTATGTAGAAGCTCTTTAGTTTAATTAGATCCCATTTGTCAATTTTAGCTTTTGTTGAAATTGCTTTTGGTGTTTTAGTCATGAAGAGTTTGCCCATGCCTATGTCCTGAATGGTATCGCCTAGGTTTTCTTCCAGGGTTTTTATGGTTTTAAGTCTTCCATTTAAATCTTTAACCCATCTTGAATTAATTTTTGTATAAGGTGTAAGGAAGGGGTCCAGTTTCAGTTTTCTGTATATGACTAGCCAGTTTTCTCAATACCATTTATTAAATAGGGAATCCTTTCCCCACTGGTTGTTCAAAATATTTTAAAATGGATAGAGAAAATTTTATCTTGCTTTAACAAACAAAACAAAACAAAAGAAAACAAAAAAAAACCCCCCAAACCACTACCTTTTAAACTCAGGTACTATTGCTTAAAAATACCTACAGGATTCTACTACTCAGCCATAAAAAGGAACGAAATAATGACATTTCAGCAACTTGGATGGGGTTGGAGACCATTATTCTAAGTGAAGTAACTTAGGAAGAGTAAGCTAATTATTGTATGTTCCCACTTATAAGCGGAGCTAAGCTATGAGGACACAAAGGCATAAGAATGATATAATGGAGTTTGGGGACCCTGCGTTTGGGGGGAAGGTTGGGAGGAAGTGAGGAATAAAAGACTACATATTCGGTACAGTATACATTGCTTGGGTGACAGGTGCACCAAAATCTCAGAAATCACCACTAAAAAACTTATCCATGTAACCAAAACCAACTGTTACCCCAAGACTATTGAAATACAACAACAAAAAAATAAAATTTCACAGTAATCTTCAAAGGCTTTTTATTATGGTAAACAATATGGTTGCTTCTGAATAGAACAGACAGAGGTTGGTTAACAGGTACAAAATTACACTAGAGAGAAACAAGCTGTGGCATTCTTTAGCACTGTAGGGTGAATATGGTTAGCTATAATTTATGGTATATTTTCAAAAGGCTAGAAAAGTTGAATCTTCCCAACACAAAGAAATGATGCATATTTGAGGTGATGGGTAAGTTCATTATATGTTGTATACACATATCAAAATATTACTCTGTATCCCATAAATATGTAGAATCATTAAATAGAAGGGGAAAAAAATAAAAACAACCCCTACAGAATCCTCACCTAGAAATTTTCTTAACTAATGCCACTTATCCAGCTCACCTGTCTAATTTCTTTACCAACGGATGCCTCCGGTATGCTGCATGGGGGAGGCTAGTAGGCTGTACTCTCACAGATGGTTTCTTACAACAAGAGTCAATTTTGTTTGTTGTAAGATTTGTGTCCATTGTGCTTATTATTGGAAATATGGTATTTAAATATTACAAAAATATCATGATACCAAAATATCATAAAAATATTATGAAAGTGAGGCAAACAGTGTTTTTGTTAAATAACTTAATGCAGATGAAAAACTTAAAGATGAGTCAATACAAAAAAACATATATTGGATAAGTTGTAGGCAAAACCCTGTGGAAGGTTGCATTGTACTCAGGAGCTTGGCAAGTGTCTTGGTATTCTTGCTATACTTTCAGTGAAGCTAAACTATCAGTTATTAACATGCATTCTGGGTGTGGTTTTTAGGAGTGATGCAGAGCTATAATTAGAAGGACCAGCTAGTATCAGTCTCATTTTATCAGATGAGATAGCTTCTATCATATTCAACTGAGCACAGGCAGCCTAGGGGACAAGGTAACACAAAATATACCTCTTTTGTCATCTCACACACAATGAATCTTCCTTCTCTTTCTGGTGGAAAGAATCAAAAGTTTTTTTTTTTTTTTCCACCACTGGATGGCCATTTACATAGTGCAGTGAACAATGAATTTATGCCATGCAGCAGAGAGAAGTTAATTGTCTTCAACCACCATGAATTCCAACTAAATGTTGGTTGAATGAATTAAGGCTGTAGAAACAGGAAAATTTGTTCACAGTAAGGCCCAATTCCTGTATTGGATGACAATTATTTCAAAGGGATTACATTCTATTGGTATTAAGAGAATGAAAGTTGAAGATGATTGAGCTGGCCAACTTCATCAGCAGATCCCCGGGAGAAGGGTTGCAGAATGGGGTGGGGGGCAATACAGGTTGTGGCATGATTTATTTTTGTACTGTAAAAGTAGCAGAAAAACACTTCTAGTCAAGTGGATGTTATGCAGTGTTACCATTGGTAGCGATCATCGCCAAGTCCTGGACCATCCTATGTGTTGAGTGATTATAGAGTTTCAGAATTGGCTTATTTGATGCTATATAGCTGCCAAATAAAATGTTCTCGTTGGAGAACATTCAGAAAAGATCATAATATAAAAATGACCTCTGACCTCACTACCTGGAATGACAACTATTAAAGTGTCGTTATTAGTCCTTACAGTCTTTTTTTTTCCCCCCTGTTTAACCCATTTACTGGCCATTCTATAATGATTTCCTAACTGATGAGAGCAAAGTTTTATTCATTCTAGCTATTCCCAATGCAAGGAAATACCACTAGTTTCCTACCTCTAACCCTTATACCTACCTACTTTTTGCCATCCCTGAAACCCAATCACTTTCTCTTCATGGCCCCTACACTCCTGCACACAGCCCAGTTGTCTGTTCCTTGCCTTACTTTCCCAGTCTACATTCCCAGATGTCTTTTTTCACTTAGCTTATTTTGCCTTACTAGATTGACTTATTCTTCCTGGCATACATGTTGTATTCCATCCATCCTATAATCCTTGTTAGGATCTGTAGAGTTGAGACCACGATCACTGTTTTCTCATATTTTTCTCTGTCCAAAGCAGCTGACTGCAGACGCTGAGGGTCTCATTGCACTCCTTAGCCAAGAAGCTAGAAAGTCAGGGAAGGTGGATGCTAACACTGAGGGAGGGGGCATTCTGTGGTCACCACTGGAAAGAGTATGATGTTGAAGACATAACAGGACAGGCACAACTTGAGCTTCATCTCACACAGTTTTGAGTGTTGAATGAAGTTCATTTTTCTACCTTATGGCACTCATGTTTTATGTTGTCCTCCATAAGGGGATATTTAAGAGGAATGTTCATAGGAATGGGAGATCATGGTTGTATTAGTTATTTGGTTGCAAGTTACAGAAAATGATGCTGGCTATTTTAAGCAAAAATGAAATTCCGTAGAAAGAGATATCACAAGATTGACAGGAAGAATGAAGCACCAGGCCTGGGAGTTGCAAGGTAAGAGGAGCTGCACTGGGTCTCCTTCGTAGAAGCTGTTCAGCAATTTCCCCACCTGGAGTCTGGGATAATTGAACTCCAGTGGTTCCTCTGGTGTTTGAGGCCCTTTGGTAACTCAGAGCCCTGGGAGACAGAAGTTGACTGAGTTGAGCTTTGCTCATGGCTATCCCCTGACTATCCTGGGAGGAAAGACTGAGATGCAAAAGCATCCAGGTACTCTGTTTCAGTAAGGGAGGAGCCAACCTGCTGTTAGAAGGAGGACGTGAAGCCTCGGCATCCAAAGCATGCAACAGTAATTTTCTTAATCGAGCAATGGGTAAGATAAAAAACATTAGCTTGAATTTGGCCCCATACATGAGGTAGCCTCTTGCAGTGGAAACAGCTGCCAACATAACATCATAAAAGCAGCTAAAAGCAAAGGTGTTGGAGTCAGAAAAATCTGGTGAAAATCTGGCTCTGTGACCTGTAAGTTGTGTGACCTGAAGCAAGTTATTTAACTCATCTAAGCCTCAGCTTCTTAGTTTGCAAGAATGGAGATTAATGCCTATTTCACAGATTTGTGGTCAAGATTCAATGAAATAATAACACGTATAAAGTACTTAGCCAAGAGTCTGATGCACCCTCCATGGGTGCCAGCCATTATTATTAAAACATTTTTAGACTGTCAGCTCTGAAATCTGTCATCTCATATTGTTTGTTTCCTCATCTATAAAATGAACAGATGAACAACAAGCTTTCGGAGCTGTTGCCTAGTTGACCTTGTATGCATGGACACAATTATTTCTAGAAAAGCTTCATTAATGTCCCCTCTATGAATAACTGCACAATTTATCTAATACATAGTTTCCATGTCATTTTAGGAAACACTTATTAGCACGGAGCAGCCCCTGAATGAATGCCTTAAAGCCTTTCCTAGAAGCTTGCAGTCTGTTGCTACGGAATAGTTTTGAAGGTTGGGAAACTATAAATGACACATATCCCATGGTAGAAATGAAGATAGAGCTTAGGGGCACAGCAGAGTAATGTGTGAAAGGAAGTTGTAATGAGCATAATTGTAATCAGCTTCCTGCCTAAGGATGTTAGAACCATTATAGCTTAGCTTAGTATTATGCAAGTTAAGACACACCACCGTTTAAATAATCTTTTTCAATATACAGCAACAACACATAGTGAAACCTTGTTAGAACATTGCAATACCTTTCCTAACTGGGTTCCCTGCCTCTGATCTCCATTTTAGGCAATTTAAGGCAACATTTTCTTCATCAACATTTTCTTCATCAACATTTATCATATTCAATGGCTTTCAATTTTTAGAGAATAAATTCTATAAAATTATAGAAATAAAATAGTACAGATACAGTGAACTGTACGTCATATAATTTAGAATTTATTTCTTTTGTAATTATAGTTATATAAATAAGTTTTTAATAGAATAAGTTCATTCCTCCAATCAGCACTTGTTAACCTGCTACCCTGTTTCAAGACACTAGGTTCTTGGGATATAAGGACGTTTAGAGTACAGTCCCTTCTTTCCAGAGTATATAGGTTAGTGGAAGAACATATCTGGAAAAACAACAACAACAACAACATGGCATTGTGTAAGCATTTTAACTTATGCACAATGTCTTATGGGATCAGAGAAGAGAAAGCATTTATTTTTGCTTGAAGAGGACAGAAGAGGCTTCCAGTCTAGGCAAAGAAGAAGGAGGTGGGAAAGGACGGGGAGAAGGGGAAAGATAAAGGAGAAAGCAAGGAGTGGAAAGATGAACATGAGGAGTAGGGGGGAAGGAGGAGGAGGATGATGAGGAGGAAGATGATTTTCTAGAAAATAGAAAGCATAGTCATAGAACTCAAAGGCATATAAATGAATAAAAGCAACTGGGCGCGGTAGTTTACGCCCATAATCCCAGCACTTTGGGAGGCTGAGGTGGGCAGATCACTTGAGGCCAGGAGTTTGGGACCAGCTTGAGGACAACATGGAGAAACCCCATCTCTACTAAAAATATTTTTAAAAATTTGCCAGGTGTGCTGGTGAGTGCCTGTAATCCCAGCTACCCAGGAGGCTGAGGTGGGAGAAGCACTTGAACCCAGGAGACGAAGGTGGCAGTGAGCCGAGATCACACCACTGCACTCCAGCCTGGGTGACAGCATGAGACTCCATTAAAAAAAAAAAAAGGAAATAAAAGCATTCAGCATGGTGTCTTCAGGGATCTGCAGGAGTGTGCAGTGGATGACCTGCAGGAGTGTAGGAGGAGAGTGGAAGAGTGGCAGGAAATGAGATTGGGCATAGTCAGATCCTGAAGGAATTTTATATGCCAAACTAAGGCTTGGGGTTTTAGAGATGATAAGGTGTTTAAGGAATAATTGGACATGATTTCTGTACAGAAAAACCATTCTGAGAGCATTGGGAAGAGTGGCTTGGAAGTACAATAGACCAACTGAGAGATCAGTTATGGCAAACTTGTTGCAAGTGCTCACAATGACAACTACCAGCAGAAATTATACTGGAAAAACATAGATGTAGGCAAAACATCATATTCAGGAGCTTTGTAGTCAAAGCAAAAACAGGTTATACTAGAAAAACATAAATGTCCATTAATAGGCAATGAATATCTACATTGTAGTATATTCATATGACAGAATATTATACAGCAGGCAAGAATGACTGAACTACATCTATTTTTGTAGATGTAGTTCTACAAACTACAGAACATGGGTAAACTTCAAAAACAAAAAAAAATCAAGTTGAAAATGAATCTGTAGAGTTGGACAGCATTTCCGTAATTTAGAAACATGCATAAAATGCTATTAATATGTATTATACATGTGTCCATACATAGTAAAAACATAAAAATAACAATATAAAAGATAATATAATACTCCTGATGATGGTTACCTCTGAGAGTGAAGGTGTGTCCTGAGGTCGGTTAGTATAGTTCACTGTATCTGTACTATTTTATTTCTTTAAAAAATACCCAAGGATTTGAAACAAATATGGTAAAATAAAATATATTAAAATTAAACATTGAGTATGTAGTTGCCATTGTGTTTATACATTTTATGTTTGTAGATGTTCACTTCCTTAAAGAACTTAAACTTTACAAAAGTTCTGTGAAGTAGATTCCCCGTTATTGTTCACAATTTATAGATGGGGCATAGATTAGTTAACTACGTTTGTCACAGTCCCACAGCTAGGAAGTGGCAGAGTTGAGATTTGAACCTGTGTTTTGGTTCTGGAGCCTACAGTTTTAGCCAATGCTGTATATATATCTTCTCTTATGATTAAAGGCAGTAGCAGGTGCATTGTGAAAGAAATGGATTAGAAACTTACAGAAGCATATAAAATGATAAACCAGATTTTCCTTACTCATTCTCCCCCATCCATGACATTACTCATAATGTTGACTTCTCATAATGGAGACTTCTTACAACCATTTTTGATTTTTGTTTATTTTGTAATTGCTAAATTTTGAAAATCATCAAACTTCACTAAAAGAAAGATGATGTGAAAATTATCACACCCCGACTTTCTTCTTTCTTTCCCTTTACAGCTCTTCATAATCTGACCTTCTTTCAGATATATTGATACAATAACTATTTTATATTATCAAGAGTTGTAACATTTACATCGTTTTGCAATCTTTAATAAGTTACTCTAAAGCTAGGAAGTGAATTAAGAGCATTACATTAGTATGATATGTAAATATTATTCAGCATAAAATAAAAAATGATTTGAATCATGGAGCAGGAAACATATGCTATTTTACTAAACCTGTGTGGTCAGCTAGAAGAAAGATCTTGAGACAATTAAGGGCAATAAATTCTCTTCTGTTCCATCAACGGATCTGCCAACATTTTATTAAACTGGATCCTTGGAGGGTGGGGCTCTTGTTTACTATTGTTAGAACTCAGCTTAGGTTATCTGCTGCGAAGAATGAGAGGAAAAATTTCTCTCTTCAGGAATATAAGATAGGATTTTAATAAAATCATCAGCAAACACAAGCTACCAATATGGTTAAAATGTATGAAAAGTGATGTTTAGTGATTTATTTATTCTTTATATTTCTCCCCTGCCAAGTGAGGGAGAGCCTAGAAAAAAATCTGGATCATTATCTTAATTTTAAAACTATACAGTCAATGTAATCAATAATCACATCTGACCATATCACAACAGAAATTATTTTGAATGCTAAATCATGAATTTTTATTAAACTGTCCCCATTAAGTTTATATGCTTACACAGCACCATAAATTCAGCTCATTATAGTCGTGCATATGAAATCCATCCTCTCCTTGTCTCTTATCCATGAAGCCAATTATATTTATGAGTTTGCTTTGTAGTTTTATATGCAATCTTATCCTTTCCTAAATTCTTACCTTGAGATATTATTTCCCACCTTTACCCTTGTTCCTGCTGTACAGTGTGTTAAACTTTTCCTTTCATGTGAGTCCTGCTCTACTTCCTCTCTCCCCGGAAGCCTTGATGGTCTAGATATGTTCAGCCTTTTGTAACTATATCCTTCGCTGACCCCATAACCCAGGGCTTTTATCCAACTGACCTTCTCTGTCATTGACAACCAGGCCTATAATGCATCCTACCATTCTAGTGAATACATCTGTCCCTTGTGAATTTAGAGAGCATTAATTCATTCATTAAATCATAGGCTCATTCAGTTAATCATTATTTATTAAGAAAGTTCTCTGCTCTATGATACATTAAGGTCTGGGGATAAAAAAAAAAAAATAAAGACGAAGACATAGTTTCTACCTATAGTGGGCTGAATGGAGACCCAAAAGATAGGTCTCCCTGCAACCTCAGAATGCGGTTTTATTTGGAATAAAGGTCTCTTCAGATGTAATTAAGGTAAGATTCTCTCAAGAGGAGATAATCCTGGATTAGGGAAGGATCTAAATCCAATGACAAGTGTCCTTATAAGAGACAGAAAAGGAGAAGACATGGGGCCACGGAAGAGGACACCATGTGAAGACAGAAGCAGAGACTGGAGGGATGCTGCCACAAGCCAAGGAATGCCAGGAGCATCAGCAGCTGGAAGAGGCAAGGAAGGATTTTCCAATACAGCCTTTAGAGGGAGTGTGGACTGATGACACTTTGATTTCAGACTTCTGTCCTCCAGAACTGTGAGAGAATAAATTTCTATGGATTTAAGCTGTCAAGTTTGTGATTATTTGTTATGGCAAAGCTCATAAATTAATACAATCGCTATGCCTTATGTAGTCTGAGAGAAGACAGATATGCCCATAACTAACAAATATAGTAAAGATGAAAGAGCTATATTCATTCATTCAACAAGCGTTCATTGAGCAACTTCTATGTGTCAAGCATTAGGGACACATCAGTGAACAATACACACTAATATCTCTACTCTCAGGGAGCTTACATTCTAGTGTGGAGGAGACAGGTACAAAACCAAACCAACCAACCAAACAAACTATAGGGCAAATTCTATGAGGAAAGTTCTGTGGGGAAAAATAAAGCATAAAAAGAGAGAAAAAGAGGTTTTGGGAGGGGAGGGTTGTCATTTTAAAAGAGGTGGCCAGAAAAATTTTCACTCAAAATATAACATTTGCACAAAGACCTAAAGGGCAGGTTGGAGCAAGCCATTTGAATATATTTTTGGAGGGGGAGAATATTGAGAGCAGGAAATACAATGGCCCTGAGGCAGCAACTTCAATGGGACATATATGGTTAGCATGAAGTAAGCAAGGGAGAAAGTAGTAGGTGGTAAGATGAGACATGGGTGATGGTGATCATGGAAGGGCCTTAAAGCCACGGCAGGGACTTGGGCTTTTACTCTTGAATTTGATGGGATGTCATGAGAAGGTTTTGAACAGAGAAGTTACATGATATGACTTATATATTTTTGCAAATTTTTCCTTGAATACCACATACATGATATATATGTCATATAAAATATGTACATATAAATATATTAAATATAAGTATAGTATACATATATGTATATTCATAAGTATATACCATACTCCTTTCCCCTTCCCTCCTTCATTTTCTCCCTCTCTGTGCTATTAATTAAAATAACAACAATTTTACAGTTAATCACAGTCTGTTTCATGACTCCTGCACTATTGTTTTACATTGCAGGAACTAAATTCATATTGCCCAATAGAAAATATGTAGCACCTACTATTTGCCAGAAAATAGCTTGGAGATTTACAAGTGATTAAGATACAGTGCTCAAGGTTATTTAATTTTGTACTTGTTTTGCTTTCCTACTGTTTAAAAAGAGTTCCTCAAGGGCAGTGTGCAGGTTGAGTATCCCTCATCTGAAAGCTTGGGACCAGAAGTGTTTTAGATTTCAGATTTTTCCAGATTTTGGAATATTTGCATAGGCATAATGAGATATCTTGGGGATGGGACCCAGGTCTAAACATTTATGTTTTATATATAGACCTTATGCATATAGCCTGATGGTAGTTTTTGTAATATTTTAAGTAACTTGTGCATGAAACAAAGTTTTGATGGTGTTTTGACTGTTACCTGTGATATGAGGTCAGGTGTGGAATTTTCCACTTGTGGCATCATATGAGTGTTGAAAAAGTTCTGGGTTTTGGAGAATTTCTCATTAGAGATGCTCAACCTGCACCTCCTTCCATTGTCTCTCCCAGTACAATGCCTTTCCCATACTAGGTATTCAGTAAATACTTTTTGACCAATAACCCATGTAACTGTGAGATGAGTTGCTTACATTTTTATCCTGAGTGCCAGTGTTATTTGTAAGCTTCCCAAATAAATAGATCACTAGAGGTTAAAGATGTTCTCTAATTTTGAGGGTATTTGTATGTTTATGTTTATGAGATACTAAAATATTCAAGCCTGTCATATTCGTTTCCTTCCACTGCTGTAAAAAATTACCACAATTTTTTTTGTAATAAATTTTATTTTTTCAATTGTGAAAGTAGCAATTTTCTCATTGATTCTAATACATTTTCTTTTTTGGTTTTATTTTATTTATTTATTTTTAATTTAATTTAATTTAATTTAATTTAATTTAATTTGTAAGTTCTGGGATACACGTGCAGGACATGCAGGTTTGTTACATAGGTAAACGGTACCATGGTGGTTTGCTGTACTTATCAACCCATCACCTAGGTATTAAGCCCAGCATCCATTAGCTATGCTTCTTGATGCTCTCCCTCCCCCTGAACTCCCCGACAGGCAACAGTGTGTGTGTTTCCCCTTTCTGTGTCCATGGATTCTCATTGTTCAGCTTCCACTTATAAATAAGAACATGCAGTGTTTGGTTTTCTGTTCCTGTGTTAGTTTGCTGAAGATAATGGCTTCCAGCTCCATCCATGTCCTTGCAAAGGAAATGATCTTATTCCTTTTTATGGCTGCATAGTATTCCATGGTGTATATGTACCACATTTTCTTTATCCAGTCTATCATTGGTGGGCATTTATGTTGATTCCATGTCTTTGCTATTGTGAATCACGCTGTAGCAAGCATATACATGCATGTATCTTTATAATAGAATGATTCATATTCCTTTGGGTATATACCTAGTAATGGGATTGCTGGGTCAAATGGTATTTCTGGTTCTAGGTCTTTGAGGAATCACCACACTGTCTTCCACAATAAATTACTGCAAATTTAGTGGCTTAAAACAATACAGATTTATTCCTTAACAGTTCTGGAGATCAGAGGTCTCAAGTCAGTTTTACTGGGCTAAAGTCAAGGTTTTGGCAGGGCTGGTTCCTTTTGGAAGCTCTGAGGGGATAATCCATTCCCTTGCCCTTTTCAGCTTCTAGTGGCCCCTTCGTCTGTCTTCAAAGTGCATCCCTCTGCTGCTGTCATCACATCACCGTCTCCTCTTCAGCATCTCCCTCTGCCTTTTGTGTGTAAGGATCCTGTGGGCCCATCTGGATGATCGAGGACAATTGCTCCATGTCAAGATCCTTAACTTAAACACATCTGCAAAATCATTTTGCCATATGAGAGAACATAGTCACAGGGTCTGGGGATTAGGATGTGAACATTTTGTTGGGAGCGGGTAGCATTTTTCAGCCTACCATGTTTGGCTAATGTAAATTCAAACAAAAAGGCAAAATTGAAGGGAAAGTAACTTGACATACAGACTCACTCTCCCGTGCCGTCCTCTGAAGGACAAACGAATCTGCAGATAAGCAAATGTGGAAAATCATGAGGGTTGCAGAGGGCTCATCTTCTAGGTAGTCAGTGGCGTTTGGTGATGTATGATGATTAATTACAATCTGCAAAGGCTGTCCCAGATGTAAAGACCTCATAAAGCCAGAGATGACATCAATGGTTTGTTAGTTTTTGTGATGGAAGCATCTTAAACGGAGGTGGCCTAATTGTCCATTTTTCATCTATTTCTGTTTAACAGCTGGGGGCTTGCATGCATGTTTGTCAAACCTCTCTATATACATGAGAGTTTTTTCTTGGAAAGTTGTGTGTACACTAATTTTTCAAAAATTAAATCCTCATTTGAATGAACCCTGTTAACTCTCACTCAAGAATTGTAAAGCAAATCTTTCTAATAAGTGAATTATGAAGGTTACTTAAGGAGGGCTCATATGTATGTTCTGAATAAAAGGGATTTTAGGAAAAATCTATTTCTTTTTTATTAAAAATTCAGATAAAAGCTAGCATTTTCTAAACAGTACACTCTATGGCAGGTTTGTGGATACAGTGTCCTATGTGGTAGAACTTGTCAGATGTTAGGCAGAAACCATGCAGAAGAATCCATTACTATGTCAATTTTGATAATTAAACACAATCTTCTCCCATTGAGAGCACACATGCTTCAGAGGTAACACATTCAGGCACTACCGCGTTAAAGAGAGGGTGACTTCCTTCTTGACTGGAGGTGCTGGGCATTGAGAAATTCTTGAGATCTAAGGAGGAAAAAAATGCTACAGAAGATGGGTGTGAGTTGATGAGGATGCAGGAGGACTAAGCTCTAACATCATCCACTGTATAGTCCTGTGCAGATAGCAGCTGACACCCTAGCTGGGGAAGGGAGAAGGAATCAAGGAACTTCGCTAAGTCCCCTAATATCTTGTGGGTATGCATAGCCTTAAATTTAGGATCTTAGTGGAATAATCCCTCAGAGTCATATGCTTATTTATTCCCAGCTGGCAAATATGACTGAAAAAAAAAAAACTCTCCACACAGCTCAAGCTTGTTTCTTGCTGAGCCTCCTAAGGATAAATAATTCCTGCAGTTCTTTTTTCCCTTCTCCCCTTCATTGCTCTGTCAGAAAGCTTATTAACATATGTATATTCCTGGCTTTTCTGCTATATGAATGATTCAGAAACAAATTAAAATGTCAAGTTCTCCATGGCTTCCTGGTAATATTAAAATCTACCAGTTTCTATTAAATTTCCATCAAATAGTATTATTCAGAGACAAAAGATCAATTAATCCCTGTTCTGCTCCCGAAAAATACTGATCACAGGAGACCCAGTGATGTGAGCTCTTACTTAATCAACTGAGTCAATGGTGCCCTGGAACATAGGAGAAAATGAGACCCAGACATAAAGACTTGAGCCATGCCCTCTTTATCAACTCCACATATTGTATGAGAAAGGCCGGTTCAGAACGTTTGACAGATACTCACTCAAGTATGCCATTTCATAAGGAAGAAGAAGTTACTTCCAGATTTGAATGAACAGCTTTGGAAGAAATATGACTTTATTTTATGCGACATGGGCTACCTTTATAGAAAGAGTAACCACCCCTTTTATAGCAGGACTAATACAAAAGAAAAAGACTTTTTCATCATTACTTCCAACTACTCCCTTGGCACTTTTACAAGGAGAGCTGGGCAGTTATTGTTTCCGTCTCAAGATAAACATAAGGAGAAGTATCAATAAAAAAGTAATTATCATAATAATAATTATAATAACCCAAACCAAAATAATAACAATGAAAGTAATAATCATAAAAAACATTATTACATCTTTCTTCTTTAGGTCTTTCACCCACTGAATCTTTTTAATGTGTAGGAGCTGTGGGTTTTCATCCATTCCACCTTAAGCAGTAATTGCATTTGATTCGGCCTGCACAATTTTACCCATAATATTAGAAATAGAAGAGAGTCGTGCAGTGTGCTTATTATTGGTTATTATTAAAGATGGGGATCAGTGCCTTATCATGGGGAGCCATCAGACTGTCACAAACAACTTCCTTTCACTCACTTTCAGACTGCTGTGATATTCAATCCAACTCCGATTTAAACTTAACGTCTGGCTATTTTTAACTGAGAAAACCATTTATTGGTCTCTCCTTCTTAGGCTCTGATTTTGGCTTCTTTTGTGGCTAATTCTGTCAGTTTCGCCCCCTGCATTCAGTAACTACCGTAATCAGAATAGAACCTATGCTACATCCAGAAGGAAATGTATCTTTGTAATAGATATATCAATGATTTCCGCTTCTCTGGATGGGCCCTGGTTTGCAAGGTGTCTGTCCCTGGAACCCAGGCCCTGTGGCCCTTGCTGATTGGTTTTGGGTGTAGGCATCTGAAAGAAATGCTGCCAGTCATTGCACTTCTGTGAATTTTCATGTGGTGGTCACCAAGGGGAGCCCCTCTCTGGCTGTGAGAGCCACAGGAGCTTGGGTGGCTGTGTTTTCTACAATGTGGAGGAAGCTAGTCTCCCAGAGAGATGGAAGAAGACCTGAAAAACAAAGACAGCAAGAGCCCAGGCAGCTTTCAAGTTGTCTCTGAGGCTCAGCTTTACCCCACCCTTCCTGTGTCCTACAAGATTTTCTCATATACCTCAGACAAATTCCCTTTTCTTTCCAAGTTAGTTTGATTTGGATGCTTTTCTTTGTAAGTTGATGAATCTTAATGAATTGAGTCTTGTTCAGGTGGCGGTCCACAGGATCATAGGACCAAAAGGTCTGGTGGTGTGGTGGGTAGAAACTAGCACTTGTGAATGTTTTACTGCTTTTGTAGGTTAGAGGACAGTCAAGGTTATGTGTGCAATTGAACATCATTTATACTTGCACACATTCTAACATGTTTTCTTGAGGATGAGAGAGGGAGTGGCGTTATGGTAGGTGCCTGGGAGTTGTGTGGATTCTGTGAAAATGTGTCATGCATCTGGAAGATGGGCCTTGTCATGTCCATTGCCATAAATTTGCTGAGTGCTGCAGCCTATTCTGGGCTCCAGAATCTTCATCCAATTTGTCCATTGGATCCACGTGGTTAAGACATCCATCTTTAGAGATGTATGAAATGTTCTTTAAGCTCTCACTTTTATAAAGCCAGTAGTGTATAATGAAATGTTTTGGGGGGAGTTCCTCGTTGAGCACAAGAGTGTTTATTCTTGGGAATCAGGCATATCTTGGTTTTTCTAATGGGCTAGAGTGGTAAGCTTGCCAGGAGTGCTTGCAGTGGGAACTGAGGTCATTGTAAGGAAAGGAACAGTCAGGATGAGCCCAATAACAAGGTGTCAGTGGCCTGAGAGGAGGGGCTGAGAGCCATACAGTGTGGTAGTCCAGTCCCCATGGCCTCTTGTGTGACAGAGTGATTCTATTATACATACAAAGGAAGAAAATATCATAAAACAACAAGTTCCCCCAAATAACCCAAGATTTTAGAGGCTCCCTTCCCCAACAAGAAGCTCTGTAAGGCAGTGTTTTTCAGGGCAGGATTCCTTTGGTTCCCTTTTAAAATCCAGAAGAGGAAGAGAGGCATTCTCCTTTCTTGCGTATGGAAGACAGCCTGGCTGTGGTATTTTGAGGACTCTGGAAGACAGAGATGCTCCTGTGTTTCCTAGTCCTGTGTTTCAGGGGGTGATGAGAGCCAGCACATGACAGCAAATCCCGCATACCTTCTGGGAACTACAGGAAATAGCTGGGAAAGACCTTGAGAAGGGTTGGAGGTCTTGTAAGGTGGGTGAGTCAACAATCAGATGGGGGAAAATGGCTACTGCTTTATTGAGTGCTTGTCATTCACCCAAGTGACCTATGTGTTTTATAACTTCCCATTTGCCAAAATGCCAACTAACATATTAGGGGTTGATATTTCTCTCCTGTCTTCTGGCTAGCCTGTGTTCTCAAATAAGGGTAGGCAAAGTTCTTTTCCTCTTCAGGGAAAGAGGGAAAGTGGAGGAGAGGCTAATGCTAGGTTAGGAAATGGAAGACAACCTTGGCTCAGGAAGCCGGAAGGCAGAGACCCAAGTACTCTTCCAGCCTAGTTTCTCCACAAATGACAAATTGGGTACCAGTTAACTCTTTGTCTTGGAAATCTTGGTTATAGGTAGAACTCAGAATTATCTGTTAATATAGAAACCAGAGAAGACATTTGCCATCAAGTGCTAACAACTGTAGCTAGGATAGAGGTGGATTTGAGTTTCATAGCTGGACTCCTAGTATTTGCAGCCAGCTAGTTGCACAGGCTGGCCCTATCATTTGAGTACCCTTTAAACATGACTTATATTTATATGCCCAGTTGAACTTTGGGGACCCTATCTATTACATTATGGTGGAGTTTTAATCTTCTCTACAGTTCTGTGAAGTAGGCACTACTTTTATTCCCATTTTACCAGCATGAAATTCTAAGATTAAGTAATTTGCTGAGAATCACACAGCTAGCAAGTGTGAACTCAGGCTATCTAAGACCATAATGTGCTCTTTTAAAGAAATTCTTTATTAGTGAGTGATATACATATAGAAAAGTATACATGTCCTACGTGTACAGGTTGATACACTTTCATAAACTCAATACCATTTGTAATCAACACCTAGATGAAGAAACAGATCATTACCAGCATCCTGGGAGCCCTCTCATGCCCCTTTCTAATCACCATCCCTGATAAGGGCAACTGCTCTCTTGACTTGTAATTGCATAAAGTAGTTTGACAGTTTTTGTACTTCATATAAATGGAATTTTACAATATTCTCCTCTATGTCTGGCTTCTTTTATTCAACACTGAAAATCACTCATGCTCTTGCATGTTGCAATGACATCCATACTGTTTTAGTTGGTTCACTCCTGTTGCTATAGTGTTTTCTTGTTTGAATACACTCTGTTCATTATACCATTGGTGGGCATTTGGGTAGTTTCCAGGTTTGGACATTGATGATAGTACTGCTATGAATATCCTACTGTATACCTTTTGGTAAATGTATTATACATTTCTGTTGGGCATTTACCTAGGAGTGGAATTGCTGTGTCATACAAAGCACAGATATGTTTATGTTCATCTTCAGTAGGTGCTGGCAACCAGTTTTCCAAAGTGGTTGAACCAATTTACTCTCCCACCCGCAGTGTGTGGAAGCAATGGTTGTTTCACATTCTTGTCAGCGCTTGGTATTTTCTTTTTCACTATAGACATTTTGGTGGATGTGGAACAGTAGATATCATGTTGTAGTTGATTTTAATTTTCTTTTCCCTGTACATTTTCATATGTTTTTTCGTGATTCTATAGTCTCTTTTGTGAAGATTCTGATCTAGTCTTTTGTTCTTTTTCCTATTGTGTTATCTCTTCTTATTACCACTGTGCAAGAGTTACCTATAAATTGTGGATGTGAATCCTTTGTTGGATATGTATTGTGAATATGTTCTCCCCTTCTTTGGATTGTCTTTCATTTTCTTATGGTGCACTATGAAGATTCTATGAAGAGTGGAAATGTACTGAAACTTTAACACAGTTCAGTTTATCTATTTTTTTTTTTTTATGGCTAGCACTTTTTGCAGTCTCTTTCAGAAGTCTCTGACTACCCCAAGGTCATGAAGGTGTTTTCTTCTGTTTACTTTTTACATTTTTATCTGTGATCTATCTGGACCTGATATGGATGCATGGTGTAAAGCTGAGAGTAAAGGTACATTTTTTTTCCATATGAATATTCAATTGGTCCAGTACCATTTATTGAAAGGCCCATCTTTTCCCCATAGCACTGCAGTGTCACTTTTGTCATAAATCAGATAACCTTATAAGTGTAAGTTTGTTTTGGACTCTATTCTGTTTTGTTGGTCAGATAGCCTTCTTGTCCACAGACTATTCTTTTCACTACTGTGCTGTTTATATGAACCAGTTTATACTTGCCAGATCTGTGTGACCTGGAGAAATATGGGTTACATACAATATTTTAAATCTTGTCTTACAAACTCATTTGCACACAATAAAGTAAAAATAATATATAAGGTGATATAATATTATTTTAAAATTAATTTTCATCTTTTCCCGCTAAATAAATCATACTTTATTTCATTTGTTTAAGAGAAGTATCTGCATTCTAATTCTTCCTGAGTTTTCTCTTATTTTTAATGGGTTTCCAATCATCTGCCAGTCACCTTCTTTCTTTTCATGCTGGTCCAAATTTAACTCACTTCTGGGTTGAAATGGACACAAAATTCTCAGAAACTCCATATTTATTTGTTGAAAACATACATTTTAACTATAGAAAGTTTGTTAACTTTATTTCTGAATTTCCCAATTTGCTACTGCGCAGATCTATGCAACACTGAAATGCTGAACACTGCATCAGTGAGCTTCTTAAAACATGCCTGATGTAGATTACTCAGGCCTGAAAAGAATTTCTCACCTTATTTTCTGTGATTTATCAGTAGGAGGGGTTATATAGATAATTTTTGCTTTTGATGGGAAGTAGAAAACTTCCAGTTTGATGATTGAAAACATCTCTCATTTTGCAAAGTCATTGACTCATTATTGCATTGTTAAAACTTCTCTTTTCTCCCACTTCCATCCATAGCAGTCTGCAATCTTCCTGATAACTATTTTCTTATTTGGGTGTTAACCCTTGGCAATGCGTTCCATATAATGTGGAAAAAAAAGTGCTGCTCATTCTACATGTACACTTTAAGGATAAGCAAAAGTAAGAGGTGGCAAGATGTGAGTAAACCTTAAATGAACTTCTCCACCCCCACCTTCTCTCTGAAGCTATTCTTTGCAAAAGAACATAATGAATCTTTATTTTATTTTATTTTTATTTTTTTTTTGAGATGGAGTTTTGCTCTTTCACCCAGGCTGGAGTGCAGTGGCGCGATCTTGGCTCACTGCAAGCTCCACCTCCTGGGTTCAAGTGATTCTCCTGCCTCAGCCTCCTGAGTAGCTGGGATTACAGGCACCTGCCACCATGACCAGCTAATTTTTGTATTTTTAGTAGAGACTGGATTTCACCATGTTGGCCAGGCTGGTCTTGAACTCCTGACCTACGCCTGCCTCGGCCTCCCAAAGTGCTGGGGTTATAGGCGTGAGCCACTGTGCCCTGCCCATAATGAATCTTTATATTGTCTCCTTTCAGATTGTAAATGTCAATGAGATAAAGGTGACTAACATTAGAATTTAACTTGGATCAAAATTTTTTAAAAAATTAATGCTTCCGTGAGTCTTAGTTGTAACTTAAAGTGGCCATCAGGTACTACTCTCTTGCTTTGAGCAAGGCATTGTGATGGGTTCCATTTTTATGAAGGGGCCTCAAATATTGATATAATAATTCATTTAATTATGTAAAACATGATTTCTTTTTATGGGCAGGGAACTCCGTGAAAATTTTGGCCAGTGTCATATAAGTGGAAGTGTAATGTGAAATTTCTCAGATACCTCTTTGCAAAGGGAAGGCCTTTATCCTGTGGCTAGGATCTTGGATGTGATGGCTGAAGCATAAGCAGCTATCTTGTTACTATGAAGATGAAGGGCAGATCTTGGGGAGTTGGAATGGAGAATTAGAAAGAGCCTGGGTCCTAACTATAACAGTTCAGGACAGCTACCTCCAGAAATCCATCTCTATTTTATTCAAGCCACTTCTTTGCATTTTCAGTTACATGCAGCTGATCCTTACCTTAATAGAAATACTATTTTAATATGGATTTAGGCTGGACTGTTTCTGACAATAGCGTTTTTTTTCTTTAGGAGATATGGGTCCCTTGTGTGTGTGTGTTCTTGCACATACTTTGTTCAACACTTACCTGCCACAAGGCTATAAGAAGAGTGAGGATAAATATAAACATCTGTGGCAGAGAGATCTTGAATGGTGCTAGACTTGGGGTAAGAAAGCCTACTTGGACTGTTTAGCTGAAGCTTTTCATGATGTTGTTCTCAATTAATTAACTTAGGCTTAAGGAAAGGTAGGGTTGAACACTATTTTTGCTTTAGAATGCCCCCTGGGGAGAGAGAACGCATGCTAAAACATGGCTGTCTCCTCTGAGTAGAAGATTGAATTTTCCAAGTGCAGCAACGGATGGCGATGTGCACTGGAAAAAAATGAAGAGTGGATATGTTTCAGAGAGGAGGAGAGGAGGTTGATTCTTGAGACAGGATTATGAGTGTGTCTACTACAGCAGCTGTGGAAAGTTCTATTATTTATTTTATTTTTTATTTTTTATTACTATACTTTAAGTTTTAGGGTTCATGTGCACAATGTGCAGGTTAGTTACATATGTATACATGTGCCATGCTGGTGTGCTGCACCCATTAACTCGTCATTTAGCATTAGGTATATCTCCTAATGCTATCCCTCCCCCCTCCCCCAACCCCACAACAGTCCCCAGAGTGTGATGTTCCCCTTCCTGTGTCCACGTGTTCTCATTGTTCAATTCCCATCTATGAGTGAGAACATGCGGTGTTTGGTTTTTTGTCCTTGCAATAGTTTACTGAGAATGATGATTTCCAATTTCATCCATGTCCCTACAAAGGACATGAACTCATCATTTTTTATGGCTGCATAGTATTCCATGGTGTATATGTGCCACATTTTCTTAATCCAGTCTATCATTGTTGGATATTTGGGTTGGTTCCAAGTCTTTGATATTGTAAATAGTGCCGCAATAAACATACGTGTGCATGTGTCTTTATAGCAGCATGATTTATAGTCCTTTGAGTATATACCCAGTAATGGGATGGCTGGGTCAAATGGTATTTCTAGTTCTAGATCCCTGAGGAATCACCACACTGACTTCCACAATGGTTGAACTAGTTTACAGTCCCACCAACAGTGTAAAAGTGTTCCTATTTCTCCACATCCTCTCCAGCACCTGTTGTTTCCTGACTTTTTAATGATCGCCATTCTGACTGGTGTGAGATGGTATCTCATTGTGGCTTTGATTTGCATTTCTCTGATGGCCAGTGGTGATGAGCATTTTTTCATGTGTCTTTTGGCTGCATAAATGTCTTCTTTTGAGAAGTGTCTGTTCATATCCTTTATGCCTTTTTAAATTTGCGTCTTCTTAGGATGGTGGTAGCACTGAAGTTTTAAGTTTTTATCTTCTGCTTATCAAATTGCTTTGCAATTTGTCTGGTTGCTTATAGGTTCTCAGTACCTAAAACTTGTTATGCAAAACCTCATGTTGTGGTTGAAGGGAATTAAGAAATTAGACCATAAGGGAAAAGATGAGCTTTCCCATGTCAGCCCTCGAGTGAGGTCAGCACTATCAAAGATAAGGGTAGTTTAAAGATTCAAGGTCTGACAATCATGAAGCTAGCAGATGCCCAAGGAGGGGCTGAGGGGGATGGGAAGAAACAGCTGCTTAGTCAGTGACTTGGGTGGATATGAGAAAAGTCTCACTTTCTCCCAGATTCCTTTTTCTCAATTTACAAAAGAAAGTTAAACCTCTTAAACATTCAGATCTTACCATGATGTATTGCTTGGGGCATTGCCCTTGGATTTATAAACTTTTAGGTCAGGCAAAGGAATAATTTGAAATACTGGTGTAGGTGTTTGGAGAGTGGATATTCCAATGGCTGATAACACAGTGTAAAAAAGTTGGCAACTAATTCTTTGCTTTCAAAAGCATTGAATGAAAGCTTATTTGAAATGTCCACCAATAATTGTTGAAACTGAGTTTAGGTGGTATATTACTGTGTTATTTTGTCCAATATCTAGCAAGGAGTTTAAAGTATTGAGTGAAATTGCTATAAGAGAACTCCTTTCATTCTCTTCTACTTATTTTTATGAATATCTTAGCCTGAGTTCTCAAAAATACAAAGCCAAAACAAAGCTCAGCTGCTAATATTTTATTTGGATGGGTGAATGGGTGAATTCCAGATCATTGAGGGTGAGGTAGAAAGTGAAGTGAGGTGGTGAAGGATGGGAGCAAATACAAGATGATGCATTATCACACTGGCCACAGTCTAAACCTGGTTGGTTATTCAGTTTCATGGGATATTTCTGTATTTCTGGAGAGATAGTTTGGGATCACTGTGTCTCAGAAGACTTTGTTCGGAAGAGGAAGGGCAAGGAATTTATTTATGAGCTCCTGACCATATCCTGCCTTTCCAGTGAAAGTGAACAGTAATTATTCATTGTTAATTGATATGGTAAGTGTACTGGCTGGGAATCTCCACTGAGAGTTTATTAGGCTCCATATTGCCTGTTCTCTTTCCAATGAAAGTGAAAGGCAGGGTATGGTTAGGAGCCCATATCCTATGAGCCTTAACCGCATACACTTCTGGATTACGTACACAGCCCCTTTGGGCAGTTATTAGAAAAGTCAGAGCCTTTATGCATTACAGTGAGGGGGAGGTACTGGAACTGGATTGCATCTGCTGGAATGGGCATGGCTTGGTAAGGTAAGGATGGCTTGTGCGTGGGAGAGACTGAGGCACCAGGAATATTAATTGATATAGTAAGTGTGCTGACTGTGACTTGCCACTGAGAGTTTATTAGGTTCCATATTGTCTCTTGTAAAGGGTAATGGGGGAAGGTTCTATGGGCAATTATTGTGAGTGAAATTTCTCAGCAATTTTATCTATCTATCTATCTATCTATCTATCTATCTATCTATCTATCATCTATTCATCCATTTATCTATTGAAAGAATAGAATATTCATACAGAGGTTTCATAAACTAATTGGAAAAAGAAAGAACATAGCCCGGTGCATCTCATTTAGAGAACCCTTCCATTAAAACTCTACTTTTTTGGTTTAATATTTATAAAATGTATAAGGCATTTATGTTGTTTTGATTAACTGTGTACTGCTATTGAATGATAACTGAATCTAGAAAAAATTTTAACATCTAGATCCTTATGATAACATAAAATTTTCATTTTAATTTATATTAATTATTGTAGAGTTATGATGGGATTATAAACAATAAATATTTTTATGTTAGGTTAAAATTCTTGTTAGAGTAGTGGAATGAATATAGCTGTTAAAGAAGAGTTTAAAAAAAAACAGTGTGGAGGTTTCTAAAAACTTAAATGTACTATAACAATACGATCCAGCAATTTCACTTCAGGACATGTAGCCAAAAGAATCAAAAGCAAGGACTTGAACAGGTTTTTTTGTTGTTGTTTTTTGTTTTTTTGTTTTTTTGGAACCGAGTCTCACTCTGTCACCCAGGCTGCAGTGCAGTGGTGCAATCTCAGCTCACTGCAACCTCTGCCTCCCGGGTTCAAGCAATTCTCCTGCCTCAGCCTCCCAAGTTGCTGGGATTACCTTGCCACCATGCACGGCTAATTTTTGTATTTTTAGTAGAGATGGGGTTTCACCATGTTGGCCAGGCTGGTCTCAAACTCCTGACCTCAGGTGATCTGCCTACCTTGGCCTCCCAAAGTCTGGGATTACAGGCATGAGCCACCGTGCCTGGCCTTGAACAGGTATTTGCTCACCAATGTTTATAGCATTATTCACAATAGCCAAAAGGCGAAAACCACCCAAATGTCTATCCATAAATGAATGGATAAATAAAATGTGGTATATACATACAATATCATTGTATGAATTTAAAGGCAGAATACATACAATCGCATTGTAAAATCATTCATTTGCATTAAAATCATTCAGGCTTAAAAAGGGAGGAAAATCTGACACATGCTACAACATAGATGAACCTAGAAGACATTATCTTAAGTGAAGTAAGCCAGCCACAGAAAAACAAATATTCTATGATTCCACTTATATGAGATGTCTGGAATTGTCAAATTCGTAAAGACAGGAAGTGTAATGGTGATTACCAATGGCTGGAAGGAGGTGGAATGGGGAGTTATTGTTTAATAGGTACAAAGTTTCAGATTGAGATGATGAAAACATTTTGGAGACGGATGGTGGTGACGATTGCACAACAATGTAAATGTACTTGATGCAATTTAACTTTAAACTTAAAAACGGCAAAATAATAAATTTTATGTTATGTATTTTACCACTATAAAAAGAATTTATTCATGTAATAAAATGGATATCAGTGGGCATTAAATAATTGTAATCTCCTATTTTATTAAATCTAAGTTACCACTATTACTTTTTGTTTCACTAAGAGAAAATTCTGTAACTGAAACTGACATGACTTTTTTTCAGTCACTTACTTAGAAATTGTATTCTATATGTATTGAAAGAAATCTTTTAGACTTATTTGGATCTTTACCATCAATTATGCTTTCCTCTGAGCCATCAAAGTTTGGTGCTACAGCCTTCCTTCCTCCCCCTCCCCCTCCCCCTCCCCCTCTCCCTCCCTCCCTTCGGTCTTGCTTTGTTACCCAGGGTGGAGTGCAGAGGCACAATCATAGCTCATTGAAACCTCAAACTCCTGGGCTCAAGGTATACTCCTGTCTCAGCCTCCCAAGTATTTGGGACTACAGATGCATGACACTGCACCTGGCTAATTAAATTTTTTTTTTTTTTTTGGTAGAGATGGGGGTCTCACTTGGTTGCCCAGGCTGGTCTCAAACTCCTAGGCTCAAGTGAGTCTCTCATCTTGGCTTCTCAAAGTGCTGGGTTTATAGCTGTAAGCCTATAGCATTTCTTAAATATAATTTTCTCTGGAATTTTCTTCTAAGTCACTGACACCCACAAGCATGCCTGACACTTGACTAGAGTAATAATGATAGTCATCCCAATTTCAGATATCTTAAAATTTGAAATAAGAAAGCACAATACTTGGAATCCATTGAATATATTTAAATGAATGAGGTAATGGTTTTATCAAAAATGTTAATATTTCTAACATGCTAAAAATTAGATCCTTTGCAACGATGAAAGTTATGATGAAAATGTTAATTTTCAACCAAATACATTGGTGAAGGGGTACATCATTTTTTTCAGAATTCCTTTAACAGGTAAATTAAGAACACTCTCATGAAGAAGGTGAACCATGAAGTGATAAAAGACTGAAAATTGAGTTACATGGTATTTTATTTAAATACTATTTACATATTTTGGTTATTTTTTTGTTGGAGATTATAGCTTATAATGAATGATCAGTTTGTAGGTTACATGAAATGAATCCAGACAAATTCAGATAAAGGAAATGTATATATTCAACCAAATATTTCCCTTCCTTTCTGCGTTCTCTCAAACATCTTATTTTCTATGGGCTGTTTTTCAAGCTTTTTCAACTTTCATTTGTGTTTCCATAGCTATTCTGGCACCAGCTTTTACCTTGCCAATTTACATGGGTCACTCTGTCACCCAGTCTGGAGTGCAGTGCGCAATCTCTGGCCACTGCAGCCTCGGCCTCCCTAGCTCGAGCAATCCTCCTGCCTCAGCCTCACAAGTAGCTGGGATTACAGGCATGTGCCACTATGCCCTGCTGATTTTTGTAATTTTTTTTGTAGAGATGGGGTTTCACCAAGTTACTTAGGTTGGTCTTGAACTCCTGGACTCAAGCAATTCTCCTGCCTTGGGCCTCCCAAAGTGCTGGGATTATAGGCATGAGCCACCACATCCAGCCCCTTGCCAGTTTTGAGAATCTTCAACAATTCTTCTGTGTTGTTCTAACTTTTCTTAAGATTCAGTCATCCAGTTCAAGCCAGCAATTGGGCAACTACTTTAAAACTTATTTGCAAAGTGACAAATGCAGCATCCTAGCTATAAATAGTAAATACTTTGCACTACAAACTCAGATTGCAAAGATTGCTAAGTGTACATTTGAAGATATTTTCTGGTGATTTTGACAGACTGAGATTTTAATATCCTTGGGGTACAATCATCAGGGACTAATATAGATGAGAAGATGCACAAAGATCTTCATCAAAGAGAATTTAAGTAAGTGAAACATTCCAATTTAATATCAGGTGACTTTTAAGTAAAGCTAAATGTCTGAAAGCTTTGATTTTTAATATGATAATGTCTTTTAACTTCTAAGTGATCTTGTATTGAACTATGGCTCTGACTGACTTTTCAAAATTTGTGTAGCTCAGAAAACAAGGTTTCATTATTCTTGCTTTTTAATAGATGGTAATGTTACAATTGATTTTTAAAGATAATGTACTCAGGTATTCAGGTAATAAAATTATTTTTATTGCTGAATTCAAATGGGGAAACAATTTTAATTTAAAGATCTATTCAGTTTCTCTCCTTAAAACTTACAAGAAACATAAGAGTTTCTTTTCTTTAGTAATGAAATCCTGTTTAGAAACCAGATTCTGAATATTTGAACATCTTCATAAAGAAAAGGAAAATGTGTTCTAATTTTTATGTGTCAGTCTAATGGTACATAAGATGTTTGTGTAAGTCATATTGGGCTGCTATAATTTGAAAGGATAGAAACTTCTCCACCATTGGAATTAGAACTGATGAAATGTGGAAGTGTACAGTGGCAAGTGACAAGCGATTTTGTCCCTTTTCTCTTTCCATCCAATCTGGCCATCTAGACTTCCTGGAACTTGATGCTTCAGAGAGGGAAGGGGCTCACTCTTCCAGGACCTAGGTGGTCTGGCTTTTCGTTTTTGTGCACAAGCTATTTGTGTTCCTGACTGTCTGTGTAAAGTTGGTGACTGAGAATGTCCCTTTGGTCTTTGCCTTGCATCAAAACATTTGATAAATTTTTTTGGGAAGTTTATAAACCTCTGATATTTACTACCAGTAACCACACTTCTAAATGTTACTCAGAAAGTACTAAGAGGTGCCCCCAAAGAGTCTCAAGTTCTAGTCTAGACGTAGTCTATCCTAAGCAGCAACAAGTTTCCCTTTGTTGATCAAGATTAATTACCCCGGCCAGTACAATAGCACCTTTTGCCTATTGGTTCATTGGTATGGAGAAGCCAGAATGGCTCAGTGGTAATGTTAACTCCCAGTTCTACAGAGACATTGTTGTATTCCTTACTGGAAGCATTCCTTTTGCCAGGATGAAGACTTCTAAACCCACACTGTTTAAAGTTGTGGGGATGGGAATAAAAACATTTTGCTCATGAATCTCCAATCTGGGGAGACCTCGGTGGAGAAAGCTCACCTCCTCTCACTTGGCATCAACAGATGTCTGGCAGTTGATGCTGGTAGTTGACTAGGGAGACTAGAACAGCTGAGGCTGTAGTGGAACATGGCTTTTTCATGTGGCTGCTTGCTTCCTCACATCGTGGTGGCTGGATTCCCAGGGGCAGCATCACACGAGGAGACAGCACCAGGTGGAAGTTGTATTCTTTCTATGATTTAACTTTGGAAGGCACATTGCATGCATCTTCCATACTTTCTTGGTCAGAGTAGTCTCAAGCTCCTATCTAGATTCCAGAGGAGGGAACATAGACTCCATCTCTCACAGGAAACAGGGTCAGTTGCACGGTATTACCTTGGAGAAATTTTAGATTCTCAGATCTCAAAATGTATTGATATCTTCCCAAATTGCCAACTTGCTTTTAGAGCAAAGGTGAAGTGGGATGGTTTCTTTCATGTCCTCCAGCAGGGTACAACAGTTCCTCACTCCAGGTATTATTGGCTTTTATATTTTTATAATTTGATAGTGAAAATAATATGTTTTAATTTATGTCTTTGCTTACTAAATAGGGTAAATATTGCTGCACATGTTTGTTGTTTACTGAATTGTTTGTTTTTCACTTACCTAAAGGAGTCAGTATTTTTAACTGTTTTCTGGGAGTTCCTAAAAATTAAGGCTATTAGCCTTTTGTGAATTTTTTTGGCGAATATTTTTTCTGTTTTTAAACAATTCCACTTGTGAAATTTGGTTATATATAAAAGTTTCCTGTTTTCGTGCAGTCTTATATGTTAGTCTTGTTTTTATCCTTTTACCTAAGAAACTTTTCAAATGTATCTACTAATTCATTTGTTCATTTTCTCTGGTGTTGAATTTACTTTTCACTTTTGTTATATTGTGGCTTTAAATTGGTAGTCTTTATCTTGGATTGCTGTCTTCTATTTTACAAATTTCACAGAGGCATCTTCTTGACTATTGTAGACAACATTAATCATATATTTAATAAAATGTTCTTATACCTGTAAACTATTTCTGAGCAAAGAAGAGTTTGTGATTCTTTTGAAGATCAGTGGTTCTCTCCACAACTCACGGTTTTTCTTCTTTCCCAAGATCTTTTCACATATCCCGTGACTTTCTTCATTTAGCTCATCCTTTTAGAGGGGACCTATGTTTACCCAATATTGCTTTATAATTTGTAAATTTATCTAAATATCAAGCTGTGATGTTAACCAAATATCTCAGAGAAGTCTCTCCACAACTTCCCTATAGATCCAGAGTGAAGTAAAAATAAGAATAAGTTATTATAACCAGAATGGTAAAAGGCACCAGGAAAAGCCATGCTGGAGCTTCTGTGTCCTGGGGCAACGAGAGGGAGCTGGGGCCAAAGTGTTCACCTCAGGGCTACCACTATGGATTAAATATTAAGTAACCTTTTCTTCTGGCCCCCTCTCCTAAACTGGGTTGTTTCCATGTTGGGTGTGGTCTTCTTTTGCACCTAGAGGAAGCTGCAGAGGTTCAACAAATCACTATATTACTGAAGTCACTCAGTATTTCTGGCATGCAAAAAAAAAAAATTAGCAAATTGACCCAGATGACATTGGACAAAAAATGACTTCAGGTGGGCTTGGACTTTAAAAGATGAAATGAATGGTGATGCTTGGCTCTAAATGACAGAAGGCATTTGCAAACCACTACAGTGTCTTAAGGGATATTGCATGAAAAGAGAATAGCAAAACTCTCTACATTTTGGTGGTACCGGAAGCACTATCCTCAAATGTTAAAGACATTATAGGCAAATGTATAGGAACAGACAGAAGGAGAGAGATAAATATTTATGTTTTAAAAAATGAGCCAGTAGTAATCTTGGCTAATTCTGTCCACACTTACTTATTATTCAAAGGTTAATATAAAAGTCTGAAAATTTTTACAAAGCTTAAAAATTATAATATATAGTTTATTCGAGCAATAATCCCCTCAGAATTTGTTATTACCACTATTAATGACATGATAGTTAAACTGTTAATGGCCCATAGCAAAAAACTGCTGGTAATGACTGATTTCAAAGGGATTATTGCTTACTTAATGGTACTGCACCTATCCTTAGTCATTTTGGTAAGTATCATTTTTACTGCCTATTTCAAGACCCTGAAGCTTAGTTTATCACATTTAAAAGAATGGCACCAAGGCAGATAAAATAGATAATAATCTTTTGACTGTGGTTAGCTTTGCAATGTGTGGGCATTTCACTAAATTATTTCAATATTTCTTTGTCCCTTATTAATAAGATGTCACTTGTGACTTATGGGTGGGTTACAAAAATATGATTTAATAATTGAATTATTGTTGAATCAATGGAAAAAAATTTGCACATATCCCATTTGTATTGGGTCCTAAGTGGGAAATACAAATAAGATGAGGTATTTTCTTTTGGAAATAGTCTATGCAGAGAATGCTAAACAACATGCCATGTGAGCTGGATTTTGGTTTCAGCTCAGCTTCAGAGTGGTTATTCAGTTTGCTTTTCTGAATTTTACTTTTACCACTTGTAAAATGAGGTTATTGGACTAGATTGCATCTTAGTTCTTTATAGCTATTAAATTCTACAATCATAAATTACAGTTTAAAAAGGGCGAACAGGAAGGTACATTTGCATTAGAGCTACAGAAAATTCTTCTTCAATAAACCTTATAGAATAATCAAATTATTTCTTATACTAAACATGAACCTTTTGAGTATTGTTTGGAGTAAATGGGCCACTATCTAGAGTTTGAAAAATAAAAATATTTTTGTTGTGACAATATTAAGTTTTGTGGACTTTGACGCAGCTCAGTTTCTAACTGGCTGAGTGATTTGGGGCAACCCTGACACCTAAGGTAGGCCAACTTCAAGAACTGTCTTATATCACATAGCGGGATGGAACTTGACATTAATAAAAATACCTGACAACAACAGTAAAAAGTCATTGAAATTCATATTCCCACAAAATTGTTTCAGTTTCTGAAATTATTAAGTTCTAAACTATATGTCTTATTTTGCTTAATTTGGAAACATGTCTTATAAGACTGGACTCTGAAAGATTTTTAACTCATCCTTTAACTCAATGGTTCTTAAGGTGTGCTCTGAGTATCCTGGGTTCTTTCAGGAAGTTCATGAAGCCAAACTTCTTTATTATAATAATACAAAGAAGTTATTTGTGTTTTTCATCCATACTCTGTCATGAGAGTACAGTAGAGTTTTCCAAAGGTTTCATGGCACATGATAATACTGTGTAATGAAATGTGTCAATATTTGAAAGAGCTGCACAACTCAGCAAACCAATATTTTCCAAATAATCAATGTATGATGTTATAAAATTATGCGTGGATAAATGCTTCTTTCAAAGTGCAAGATAAACTAGTGGATTTTAATGTAACAGGGTATGAAAAGTTTATTGATGTAGTTTCAGATTTCACTTTGCACCTAACCATTAAGGAAGTACCGCTTGTTGAGTTTTGGCATAATATCAAAGAAGGTTATCATAATTACCTGAAAAGACTGTTGAAACAATCCACTCTTCAACTACATATGTGTGAGAATCTGGATTTTCTTTATATACTTTAATTAAAATAATATTATAACAGATTGAAGGCAGAAGCACATATAAAAATCTATGTTCTACTGAGCAAGATATTAATATAATTTACAAAAATATAAAATAATGCTACTTTTCTCAAAAAATTTTCTTTGGGAAAACAGTGATTTATTATTATTATTATTATTATTATTATACTTTAAGTTTTAGGGTACATGTGCACAATGTGCAGGCTTGTTACATATGTATACATGTGCTATGCTGGTGTGCTGCACCCATTAACTCATCATTTAGCATTAGGTATATCTCCTAATGCTATCCCTCCCCCCTCCCCCCACCCCACAACAGTCCCTGGTGTGTGATGTTCCCCTTCCTGTGTCCACGTGTTCTCACTGTTCAATTCCCACCTATGAGTGAGAACATGAGGTGTTTGGTTTTTTGTCCTTGCGACAGTTTGCTGAGAATGATGGTTTCCAGCTTCATCCATGTCCCTACAAAGGACATGAACTCATCATTTTTTATGGCTGCATAGTATTCCATGGTGTATATGCACCACATTTGCTTAATCCAGTCTATCATTGTTGGACATTTGGGTTGGTTCCAAGTCTTTGATATTGTAAATAGTGCCGCAATAAACATACGTGTGCATGTGTCTTTATAGCAGCATGATTTATAATCCTTTGGGTATATACCCAGTAATGCAATGGCTGGGTCAAATGGTATTTCTAGCTCTAGATCCCTGAGGAATCGCCACACTGACTTCCACAATGGTTGAACTAGTTTACAGTCCCACCAACAGTGTAAAAGTGTTCCTATTTCTCCACATCCTCTCCAGCACCTGTTGTTTCCTGACTTTTTAATGATCGCCATTCTAATTGGTGTGAGATGGTATCTCATTGTGGTTTTGATTTGCATTTCTCTGATGGCCAGTGATGATGAGCATTTTTTCATGTGTTTTTTGGCTGCACCAGCATCATCCTGATACCAAAGCCTGGCAGAGACACACACAAAAAGAGAATTTTAGACCAATATCCTGAGGAACATTGATGCAAAAATCCTCAATAAAATACTGGCAAACCGAATCCAGCAACACATCAAAAAGCTTATCCACCATGATCAAGTGGGCTTCATCCCTGGGGTGAAAGTCTGGTTCAACATACGAAAATCAATAAACGTAATCCAGCATATAAACAGAACCAAAGACAAAAACCACATGATTATCTCAATAGATGCAGAAAAGGCCTTTGACAAAATTCAACAACGCTTCATGCTAAAAACTCTCAATAAATTAGGTATTAATGGGATGTATCTCAAAATAATAAGAGCTATCTATGACAAACCCGCAACCAATATCATACTGAATGGACAAAAACTGGAAGCATTCCCTTTGAAAACTGGCACAAGACAGGGATGCCCTCTCTCACCTCTCCTATTCAACACAGTGTTGGAAGTTCTGGCCAGGGCAATCAGGCAGGAGAAGGAAATAAAGGGCATTCAGTTAGGAAAAGAGGAAGTCAAATTGTCCCTGTTTACAGATGACATGATTGTATATCTAGAAAACCCCATCATCTCAGCCCAAAATCTCCTTAAGCTGATAAGCAACTTCAGCAAAGTTTCAGGATACAAAATCAATGTACAAAAATCACAAGCATTCTTATACACCAATAACAGACAAACAGAGAGCCAAATCGTAAGTGAACTCCAATTCATAATTGCTTCAAAGAGAATAAAATACCTAGGAATCCAACTTACAAGGGATGTGAAGGACCTCTTCAAGGAGAACTACAAACCACTGCTCAATGAAATAAAAGAGGATACAAACAAATGGAAGAACATTCCATGCTCATGGGTAGGAAGAATCAGTATCGTGAAAATGGCCATACTGCCCAAAGTAATTTATAGATTCAATGCCATCCTCATCAAGCTACCAATGACTTTCTTCACAGAATTGGAGAAAACCACTTTAAAGTTCATATGGAACCAAGAAAGAGCCCACATTGCCAAGTCAATCCTAAGCCAAAAGAACAAAGCTGGAGGCATCACGTTACCTGACTTCAAACTATACTACAAGGCTACAGTAACCAAAACAGCATGGTACTGGTACCAAAACAGAGATATAGACCAAGGGAACAGAATAGAGCCCTCAGAAATAATGCCACATATCTACAACTATCTGATCTTTGACAAATCTGACAAAAACAAGCAATGGGGAAAGGATTCCCTATTTAATAAATGGTGCTGGGAAAACTGGCTAGCCATATGGAGAAAGCTGAAACTGGATCCCTTCCTTACATCTTATACAAAAATTAATTCAAGATGGATTAAAGACTTACATGTTAGACCTAAAACCATAAAAACCACAGAAGAAAACCTAGGCAATACCATTCAGGACATAGGCATGGGCAAGGACTTCATGTCTAAAACACCAAAAGCAATGGCAACAAAAGCCAAAATTGACAAATGGGATCTAATTAAACTAAAGAGCTTCTGCACAGCAAAAGAAACCACCATCAGAGTGAACAGGCAACCTACAGAATGGGAGAAAATTTTTGCAACCTACTCATCTGACAAAGGGCTCATATCCAGAATCTACAATGAACTCAAACAAATTTACAAGAAAAAAACAAACAACCCCATCAGAAAGTGGGCAAAGGATATGAAAACAGTGATTTTTTTAAATAAAAATGTTTTTCTGTTAACATATAATGGATTTACATTGCTATTTAAAAATGGATTAATAAATATTTTAAAAATTTCTATTTTAATTTTTAATATGGCAAATATTGATAATATAATTCACATGAACAAAAACTCTTTGGGATACTCCATAATTTTTACATGTGTAAAATGATCTTGAGATCCCAAATTTTGAGAATAGCTGTTCTAAGTCAATTATATTTCTGAAGAACTAATTTCTATTATTGTGAACTTTAAAAAAGTATAATATAGTTTCTGAAGGCAATTTCCAAGGGCAACTTCTGGCAATGTTGTGAGATATGACACATCATTGAAATGAATGCTTTGTTTCCCAAGGTAAGTATTTACATGGGTCAGCCTTATTTGGATGTAGAATTCTAATAGGTTTAATTAAAAAAAAATAGCTTTGTAGTGTTTAGATTCACATCTTGTACGTACTGGAGAGTATGTAGAAGAAAAGCAAACTGTCATATCTGAAAATGAATGAAACAGCTAATTAATGTGATGTGACTTTGTTACTTTCAGAAGCCTGCATGATAAGTCCTGAGACCTGACCCTGTGCTTCCAGAGCCTTGGGTCACTCTGAGCCCTTAGCTCTGGATCTGTATTGTTTGGGGCAGAAGAGATTCCCCACTTAAGGGAAGTGATTTTGAAAATGTCCATGGCAGTCTCCATATATGCCCATGGCAGCCTTTTCAGTATATTTGAGCCTTCTCTTTCAGGGCAGAGCAGATACGAGAGGACACGAGCAGGGACAAGCCATTGACACTCACTTATTTCCTCTTCCCTTTAACATGCTGAATTATCAGTAAACTTGAATATCTGAGACTGCTCCAAATTGAGTTCTTGTACATATGCAGCAAGCTCTGCAAAGAGCCTTACTACTTTGGTATTAAAATCAGTTTCTGAAAAGAGAAGAAAAGATGGAGCTGTATGTCCTGTATTTTCTTTCAACTGCGTGTAATGGCAAGTGATTAAAGAGGTCAAACTCATGTCCTTCATTGCACAAAACATCTGTAATGGGGATCCTGTAGAGAGGTATATCCTCTTCTTATTCTGTGCTTTGGCATTTATACAGGGTGAGAAGGTTATTAAACAATGATAGAAGTTTATACTAGGATATTAATTACATAATGTATATTAACCCCCTATGGAGTGTTTACATTTTCACTAGAATAATCAATCTGGAAAAGAATTTTGAATAAAAGAATGGATAATTGTGAAGTTATCTAGGCAAAGATTGGGTACTCTCTTTCCTAGGCTACTCACATCACATGACATAGGGGAAAGCCTAGTAATCAAATACTAATAATATAAAAAAATGGAATACTAAAAAAGCCTGCCAATAAAATCAGCAGCCCTCCCCCATAGCTAACTCTAAACTTTCCTCTGACTTCGTAAGTATTTTCATTGATGCCCTAGTCCAGTGCTCAATTCTGGCTATTAATCAGAACTACTAGGGGAGCATTTAAATTTTTATTAGAAAATAATATATTTTTATGGTAAAAAATGTTCAAATGGTTCAAATAGCATTACATAAAATGTAAAATTCTGCCATCCTTTTTATATTCCTCAGAGCTTTGTACCTTATGTCTGTCTTTTTCCCTCCCTCTCTCCCTTCTTCCTCCTTCCTTCCTTCCTTCCTTCTTTCTTCATCAAAGATTTATTAAGCACCTACTATATATCAGGCACTGTTCAAACTGGGGGGGACACAGTGAACAGGACAGATGAAATTCTTGTCTAGCGAGGCTTACTATAACTGTTGAAATAAACAAATAAAAGGATAATAGATGGAAAGTATGAAGAGGTATGGGATAAAAAGAGCTTAATGGACAGGAAGCGACTATGGGACGGAGTGAGATAAGCCAGAAACTAAAAAAGTTTCAGTTGTAGTTTTTCCTAATGGTTGCTGCCATAATTCTGAGTAATACACCTGTAAGTCTATTTCTTAATTTATCAGCTTTAAAATTATTTCTTAATTTATCATCATGAAAATTAAGGTATTTAGCTTTCATATAATTGTTCCTCCTCTATTCCACTTTTCCCCAATTTTGTTATTTATTTGTTAGTCCTTTAATTGTTTACCTTCGCAACTTGAATCTTTATTCCTATATGCTCAATTTGGACAGTATCATCTGACTCTAGGGAGAATTATGTAAACTCATATTCCTGAACTATACTCTAGATGTACAAGCTTCTCTGGGGGCAGAACTTGGCATCTTTATTTGAAAACAAAAGCTTTCAGAAGATTCTAGTGATCACCTGGTTGGTTGCCATTGCCCTAGCCTGTATCTACTCTTCCTCCAGAAACTGAGTGATCCATCCATGCTCTAACACACTGTTTCTTCAGATTTCTGCACGTCACACAGTTCATAGATATGCAACTGACATCAATATTTAAAATATATTTTTGCTTTAAAGGAAGATATATACTGTCATGGTAGAGCAATTCAGAGCCATGCGACACCTTTTGTAGCAACGAAAATACATGAAACGATATTTTAGATAGTTGGGGCAGTAAAGAGCTCATTTAAGGAGCAATGTCAGGGTTTTTTGTTCACGCACAGAAGGACTAATTGTGAGCAGAAAACAAATTTGTTAGATAGATGTGGAGCAGCTTGTCTAATCACTGGAAGGCTGGACAATGAGGTCCGAGGCTGGACAGGGATTAATAATGTTGTCTGGAATCATGCAGCAGACAGGCCCTGTCAGGACAGAGCCCAGATATTATTGCAGCTTGTACTGTGGACCCAGCTGACACCTAGCACTTCCAGTGCTACCATTTTCTACTCCAGATACCCTCTCTTACTGCTGGCAATATTGCTACTTCCAGAAAGTCCCTCCAGTTCTGTCTTCTTTATATCTAACTATAGATTTAGTCCAGGCAGGTGTGTGTAGTTAGCAGAACTTAGGTTTCTTCCTGTTCCCAGCTGCAAGGAAGGCAGGGAAGGCAGGAGGCTGTCACTATCAGCTTCTCTAATGGTATCTATAAGGTGGACAATTCTTCACGAATAAGAAGTTTCAAATGCAGGGTGGTCAAATGTTTACTATGATAAACATTTTGAGAAACATACCCAGCATGCCTTGAACCCAGTGACCCAGTTGAGAACCACTCCTCTAGCCTGTGTATATAGCCTCATCTTCTCCTTAATTTCAGGATTTAACTAGAAGCACCTGAAAATAGGGACCATGCCTTCTCTTTCTTGGCCTGCTGCATCATTCACATGGCATTTGTTAAAATAAGTACCTTGTAGCTGGGTATTTAGAATGTGTGTACGTGTGTTGTGTGTATATGTGGTGGAGATGAAGAAAGGTTAGTGCTGCCCATGTATTTTCCCTAAAAATAGAGTGAAGATCTGGTAGGAAAAGTTCATGTCTTATTCAGAAGATGTATTAATCCTCTGGGCCTCCCATAGCACAATGACCATAGACTGGGTGGCTTAAACAACAGAAATTTATTTTCTCACAGTTCCAGAGGTAGAGGTCCAACACTATGGTATTGGCAGATTTTGGCTTGAGGGTGGCTACTGTCTTAGTCCATTCTCAAATTGCTATAGAAAAGTACTGGAGACTGGGTAACTCATAAAGAAAAGAGGTTTCATTGGCTCACAGTTATGCAGGCTGTACAGGAAGCATAGCAGCTTCTGCTTCTGGGGAGGCCTCAGGAAATTTCCAATCATGGTGGAAGGTGAAGTGGGAGCAGGCTTACCTTCCAGGGCAGAAGCAGGAGCAAGGGGGCAGGGTAAGTGCTACACACTTTTAAATGACCAGATGTTTTGAGAACTCACTCACTATTGTGAAAGCAGCACGAAGGGGAAATCTGCCCCATGATCCAGCCACCCCCGACCAGGTGTCACCTCCCACCAGGCCTCACCTCCAACACTGGGGATTACAATTCAACATGAGATTTGGGCAGGGATGCAGATCCAAAACACATCAGCTGCCTTCTCACTGTGTTCTTATACAGTCTTTTCTTTGTGCACACACATCCCTGATGTCTCTTAATGTGTTCTAATGTCCTTTGCTTATAAGGATGCCAGTCAGATTGGATTAAGGCTCACCCATATGACCTCATTCAATGTCAATCACCTCTTTAAAGGCTCTATCTCCCAATACGGTCACATTCTGAAATACTGGGGATTAGGGCTTCAATATATGAATTTTGGGGAGACATAATTCAGCCCATCACAGAAGAGCAGCACCAGAAGGAATCATTGAGATTATCTTGCCTGAAAGTTTCATTTTGGCAAGCCAGCATTTCTTCACTCTTCTTTCTACAACAGCAGCCTGGTTTCTCTGCATAACTAATTCTGCTCCATCCTCTTCAGGGCAATTGTTGTCCCCCCAGACTTTACACGTGTGCATCACATTTTCCCAGCTATGGGCAGCGAGTAGCACATCATGTAGTCAGAGCAATGAGATGCAGAGACATATTTGGATATTAGGAAAGAGGCAGGTGCTCTTTCTACCGGGTTGGCAAGTGGTGGAGACTGTGTGAGCCAGACCAAGGATAACCGTGGAGTGCGTGGGAATGGAACTAACAGCACAAGGCAAAGCCACGAAGTGGAGAATCTTGGTGTCATGGTTCAAGTTCTTGGATAAAACTGAACTCAATGTCAGAATGATGCCTTGGCTTCTTAATGAGCCTCCTTTCCTGTCTTAGTCTGTTTAGATTAGTTTTTTTATATGCAAGACTTCTAAAGCATGTGCATCCTATTAATATAAAAACACTTTCATTTTTTAGAGAAGAATAAAGAGAACTGTGAAGAGATTTGTGTATCTAAGGACTCACAGTGGAGAAATATAGACTTGAAATCATTTGCTCATTCCACATCTTTGAATACCCCATAGCACAGTTTCTTCCTCATTAATACTCAATTGACATTTGTTCAATGGATAAAAGAATGTATTAGAATCTTAATTTAAATATTTTATTTTAGCTCTTTTTTTTTAAAAAAAAGATACTGTTGCACAATTGATATTTTTATACAACAGGTCATCAAATAACATAATTTCATTCAATGTTGCTTTGTTATAACATAAATGAGAAAAGAAAATTGATTCTTGGCAGGGGCCACTGTCTGTGTGGAGTCTGCCCACCCTCCAAAATCCATGCGGGTTTTTTCTGACTACTCCAGTTTGCTCCCACAACCCAAAGCTGTGCACATTAGGTTCACTGGTGTGACTACATTGTCTCAGCCTGAGAGTGTGTGTGTGTGTGTGTGTGTGTGTGTTTGTATGTATGTGTACACTGCACTGGAATGGTTTCCTGTCCAGGGATGGTTCCTGCCTTAGGCCCTGTCTGCTACCCTTGGCCATGAACTGGAATAATTGGGTAAATAATGATCTTAATTGTTTTTATTTTTCTTTCTTAAATGTATGTATAGCTCACATTTACTTCAATGCTTAATATTACCAGTGTTTTGGTCTTTATTTAAAAGTTTGGTGATTTTTTTGACCAGAAATATGTTATGGAAACTTAATTTTTGTTTATTTCAATTAACCTAGCATAAAATTTGTTTTATTATACCATCTTGCTGAAAATTGCAGTTTCCAATAATCTATTGATGATGTTAAGTGAGGACTGACTGTATTTCTAACATTGCAAAAATGATCTCAACATACCTCTTCTAAAGGTAAGGCTAAGTTAATTTTAATGCCTCAAGTAGGCCCATGCTGCTTACCCTGTGTCCTCAATGCAAATTAATGATGCTCAGCCTGCGCTTTCTTTTAGTATTTCCAGACTCCTGAAGCATGTGCATCCTATCTCCCAGCCCACCTTGCACTTACACAAATGATTAACTACATAGAGAGGGCTCATTTCTCCTAAGTGGAGCTGCAGTATTATTTTTTAGAAGGAAAATATGTGGGTGAACCAGCACTTACTCAACCTAACTATATCTAAATTTCAAATATCTGCTATACATATATTATTTATTCATTAATAAAAAAATGGAGAAGACGCTGGCTTCAAAAAACATTAAAAAAAACTCAACCATTACAAATGAGGGAGAATTGGGAGGTGGTGTTATATTTATGTAAAACTTATTTCTCCCAAAAAGGAGGACATAGAGAGATTAAAGAATATTCACAAATCATCAATGTGTCTGCTGTTTTAATTTAGCCTTACGAATAAGTTTAAAAATTTACCATCTTGCACAGGGTTTTATCAGTCCACCTTCCCTCCAAGGAGATAAAATAAATGAAATCAGCATTCCTTCCAACTCCCTTGGCATAAATTATTACTTACCCTAAGAAAGATGCCTGATGATTTTTAAAGCTCTTTAATTATATGCTAAACGGATTAGTGGCTGAAGGGAAGTCCTTTTAGAGCAGTGAACCGGGATTATTCCACAAATACCTGTATGTTGAGGGTGCTGTACCTCCAAAACTGTTGACGTGTGAAAGGTCTATGCTGTATTTCAGTAGGGACCAGCAATACCTTAATAAATAATAGAAACTTGGCAAAAATTTTGTCAGAGTGATTTTTTTCTTCACCATTATCTGGGGTGACTTTAGAAGTAAAGAAAGGACCAAAAAAGATTATTCAATATTAAGTACTTTGAGCACAGAAATTCTTCTTGCCTCCTATATAGAAAATAAACTAATAGATTTAGAATGAGGGATTTTAAAAACAGCAAGCATTTTCCCCAAGGAGAAACACTTACATGGGCTTTTATTAGAACATAAAGAATTGAGGGAGTTATTTAGGTAATTAAGACCTCCAACTTTTAAGAAATTTCTGAGTGGCTGGGGCACACTAAAAGCCTCTCATCTACCATCTTGGAAAACAAAAAGAGTTGGAGGTCTTAGACCCCGGGGAGGAGAACGCAGGCAAACAGCATTCTCTCAAATACGCTGAGAGAAGTGCGTGAAGTCTCAGTACATGAGAGAGGCAGAAAGCCTCCCTCTGTGACTTACATTTCCACTGGGGATGTGAGCATCCCAGGCTGCAGGAGAGCATTTTGTTCCTCCCAAGCCCTGGAGCTAACTTGGGCAGAGGCTTGGAGATGCTGAGAGGGAAGGACACTGTAAACGTTGCAGGCATTTTCCCAGACCTGGGAGGGAGAGCAGGATGCAGTTTTTAAACCAGATGCATACAAAGTCAGTCATTCTTTGGTGACCTGGCAATGTGGCCTTGCAGGCATTTTTCTCAGGACAGAGATTGGAGCACCCACCCTGGAGTGGGACCTCCACAGCCAGAATTGTGGAAAACACCTCAGCAGTAGGTGCTGGAATTATGTTCTCCCTGTTGCAGGCCTTGGGTGGTAGAAGAGCTGCTACAGTTGTGGTTTCTCCTGGGCAATGAGACTTGCAACTGGGGCCAGCTTGGAGACCTGGAACTGATCTGTGTGTGTCATTGCTGGCTGCCCCAGCCTGCTCCTCTGAGATTGTGATGCAGTGGGGCCCTGTCTGCTCCACACCCAGGCAGATCTCTAGGCATTCAGAACCCCTGCTTGCCTGGTTCAGCAGCCTGAGCCACCCCACTCTTCTTGGACATAGATTGTGCTGCAGTGGGGCCCTGTCTGCTCCACACCCAGGCAGATCTCTAGGCATTCAGAACCCCTGCTTGCCTGGTTCAGCAGCCTGAGCCACCCCACTCTTCTTGGACATAGATTGTGGTGCAGTGAGTCCCCCTTCACTCTACCCCCTGGCAGAACTCCAGGCATTTGGAGCACCTGCTTGCCTAAACCAGCATCCTGAGCTGCCCCACCCTTCCTGGGCATAGATTGAGATATAGCAGGCCCTCTCCACTCTATGTGCAGCTAGATCTCCAGGCATTCAAAGCACCTGCTTGCCCAGATTGGTAGTCTGAGCTGTCCCACCCTTCAGAGATCATGGGGAAGCAGGGCCCTCTACACTCCATTCCCAGGCCGATCTCCAGGCATTTGGAGCATACACTCATCTGAATCAGCAGCCTGAGTTGCCCATGCCTCCTGTGAAGAGGGCCCTCTCTGTTTTACACCCAGGAATATCTCCAGGCAGTCAGAGCACCTGCTGGCCTGAATCAGTAGCCTGAGCTGGCCCACCCTTTCTGTGCAGAGGCCACAGTGAAGCAGAGAGGACTCTGTCCACTCTATGCCCAGGCAGATCACCAAGCATCTGGAACACCCATTCTCCTGCATTAGGAGTTTAGACCACTTCTCCTCCCTTTACAGAACTTGGGGCCAAGAAAGTTTCCCAGTTCTACACATAGGCACAACTCTTGGTGCTTGGTGGCTGCTCACTGAATTCTCCTTTTGTGCCGGTGCCTGTGCCTGTCATTGGGGTACCTGTAGGTGGGCCTACCTGTTTTGGCCGTGCCCATCTTGCCTCCCACTCCCCTGAGCAGGGAGCTTAGACCACTGTGCACTCCATAGATCAGCCCATTGCCTGAGGCAATGGAGAACTTCCCCCAGTAAGTAAGGACCAAATATATACATAAGTATATACCCATAAGTGCCTTCTACTAGCTTATAGGTCAAACTGCACAGCCCAACGGAATACAATCTTCCAACAGAAGTGCATAGGGCTATAAAAGCAATGCCAAAAGACCCTACCCAACATTCTCTACAGTCACACTCCCTTGGTGCATGGAGGAAAGGGAAAACAAAAATCCAATAATATTATAGAGAAAAAAAGAAAAAGTAATCCTACCCACAAGATAATTACACAAATAAGAAGTGCCAGAAATTTCAGATTAAAAGGAACCAGCATAAGAATTATGGCACCATGAGAAATTTGAATGTAGTGGTAGTGACACCACCAAAGGATTAACTAGCTCTCCAGCAATGGTTGCCAACCAAAATGGAAACTCAGAAATGACGAATAAAGAATTCAAAGCATGGCTTGCAAGAAAGCTTAACAATATCCAAGATATGGTTGAAAATTAACACAAAGAAACTTCTAAAGCAATCCAAGAAATATAGGAAGAGATAAACATCTTAAAAAGAAATCTGTCAAATTTTCTGGAATTGAAAAATTCACTTAAGGAACTTCAAAATGCAATGAAAAGCTTTATCAATAGACTAGACCAAGCAGAAGAAAGAATTTCAGAGCTTGAAGACCAATCTTTTGAACTAACCCAGTCAGACAAAAATAGAGAAAAACTTTTTAAAAATGAACACAGTCTTTGAGAAATGTAGGATTATGTAAAGCAACCAAGCCTATGAATTATTGGCATTCCTGAGAGAGAGGGAGAAAAAGTAAACAACCTGAAAAACACACTGGAGGGAATAATTTAAGAAAATTTTTCAAATCTTGCTAGACAGGCATACATCCAGATACAAGAAATCCAGAGAAGCCTGTGAGATACTATACAAAACTAACATCACCAAGGCATATTGTTACCAGATTGTCCAAGGTCAGTGCTAAAGAAATAATCGTAGTGGCATCTACAGAAAAAGGTCAGATCATGTACAAAGGGAATCCCATCAAGCTAACAGTGGACTTCTTAGCAAAAACCTTACAAGCCAGGAGAGATTGAGGGCCTATTTTTAGCATTCTTAAAGAAAAATTCCAACCAAGAATTTCATATCCCATCAAACTAAGCTTCTTAAAAGAGAAATAAAATATTTTCCAGACAAGCAAGTCCTAAGGGAGTTTTTTACCACTAGACTAGCCTTAAAATAGATCCTCAAGGGAGTTCAAAATGTGGAAAAGAAAGAACAATACCTGCTACCACAGAAACACACTTAAGTACAGTGTAGAAAAGCAGTTCCCTGTGGGAAGCACTTTGGAGATTTCTCAAGGAATTTAAAACGGAACTATCATTCAACTCAGAAAACCTATTACTGGGTATATATCCAAAGGAAAATAGATCATTATACCAAAAAGACACATGCAGTCATATGTTTGTCACTGCTCTATTTACAATAGCAGACGTTGAATCAACCTAGGTGCCTATGAGTTGTGGATTGGATAAAGAAAATGTGGTACAAATACACCATGGAATATTACACAGACCATAGACCCTATAAGGCAAGCACAAAATGGAAACTACAAAGCAACCAGCTAAGAACTTCACAATAGGATCTAAACCTCATATATCAATATTGACCTTGAATGTAAATGTCTCACCTAAAAGGCATGGAATTGCCAATTGGATAAAAAAATAAGACCCATCCGTCTGCTATCTTCAAGAGTCTGATTTCACATGTAATGATATACATAAGCTCTAAGTAAAGGGTTGGAGAAAAATCATACAAACAAGAAATTAAAAAAGAGCAGCGGTCACTATTCTTACAGCAGATAAAACAGACTTTAAACCAACAACAGTACAAAGTTACAAAGACAGGCATCATATAATGATAAGGGGTTCAATTCAACAAGAAGATGTAACTATCTTAAATATATATACACCTAATATTGGAGCACCCAGATTTATGAAACAAGTACTTCTAGACCTACGAAAGGACTCAGACAGCCACACAATAACAGTGAGGAACTTCAACACCCCACTGACTATGTAAGACAGATCATCAAGGCAGAAAACTGACAAAGAAATTCTGGACTTAAAATTGACACTTGACCAATTGGATTTAATAAGCATCTACAGGCTATTCCATCCAACAACCGCAGAATATACATTCTTCTCAACTGCACATGAGATATACTCTAAGATTGATCACATGCTAGGCCATAAAGCAAGTTTCAAAACATTGTAAAAAATTGAAATCATAGCAACCATAATCTTGGACCATAGTGGAATAAAAACAGAAATCAATTCTGAGGTCTCTCAAAACTACATAGTTACATGAAATTAAACAACTTGCTCCTAAATGACTTCTGGGTAAACAGTGAAATTAAGGCAGAAATCAAAAAATTCTTTGAAATAAATGAAAACAGAGAAAAAACATAATGAAATCTCTGGGATGAAGCAAAAGCAGTGGTAAGAGGAAAGTTTATAGCACTAAATACTTATCTCAAAAAGTTAGAAAGATCTCAAATAAACAATCTAACATCACACCTAGGGGTATTAAAAAAAAGCAAGAACAAACCCCAAAGTTGGCAGAAGAAAGTAAATTACTGAAATCAGAGAAGAACTGAATTAAACTGAGACACAAAAATCTATAAGGAATCAATGAAAAAAAAGTTGGTTATTTGAAAGGATAAACAGTATAGACCACTAGCTAGAATAGAAACAACAAAAAAGACATTACAATTGATCCTACAGAAATACAAAAAATTAACAGAGACTTATGAACACCTCTGTGCATACAAACTAGAAAATCCAGAGGAAATGGATACATTTCTAGAAACAGACCACCTCTTAAGACTGAAACAGGAAGAAATTAAAACCTTGAATAGATCAATATTGAGTTCCAAAATTGAATCAGTAATAAAAAACCTACCAACCGAAAAAAGCCCCAGATCAGATGAATTCACAGCCAAATTCTATCAGATGTATAAAGAAGAGCTGGTACCAATTTTACTGAAACTATTCCAAAAAATGGAGAAGGAGAGACTCCTCCCTAACTCATCCTCTGAAGACAGCATCACCATGATACCAAACCCTGGTAAAGACACAGTGAAAAAAGAAAACTATAGGACAATATCCCTGACGAAAATAGACACAAAAGTCCTCAACAAAATACCAGCCAATCGAATCCAGCAGTATATTAAAAAGTTAATTTACTACAATCAAGTGGGCTTCATTCCTGTGATGCAAGGTTGGTTCAACATAAGCAAATCAATAAATGTGATTCACCACATAAACAGAATTAAAAACAAAAACCATGTGATCATCTGAATAGACATGGAGAAGGCATTCAATAAAATCCAACATCACTTCATGATAAAGACTCTCAACAAAGTAGACATTGAAGGAACATACCTCGAAATAATAAGAGCCATTTATGACAAACTGACAGCTAACATCATACTGAATGGGCAAAAGCTGGAAGCATTGCCCTTTGAAAGTCGGGATGAGACAAGGATGCCCACCTTCACCACTCATATTCAACATAGTACTGGAAATCCTAGCCAGAGCAATCAATCAAGAGAAAGAAATAAAAAGCATCCAAATAGGAAATGGAGTAGTCAGACTATTTCTCTGCACTGATGATATGATTCTATACCTAGAAAACCCTGAAGTTTCCTCTGAAAGTCTCCCGGAACTGATAAATGACTTCAGTAAACTTTCAGGATACAAAATCAATGTACAAAAAGCAGAAGTATTTTATTTTTATTTTTATTTTACTTGAAGTTCTGGGATACATGTGCAGAATGTGTAGGTCTGTTACATAGGTATATGTGTGCCATGGCGGTTTGCTGCACCTGTCAACCCGTCATCTAGGTTTTAAGCCCCACATGCATTAGGTGTTTGTCCTAATGCTCTCCCTCTCCTTGTCCCCCACACCCTGACAGGCCCCAGTGTGTGATGGTTCCCTCCCTGTGTCCATGTGTTCTCATTGTTCAACTCTCACTTATCAGTGAGAACAAGCGGTGTTTGTTTTTTTTGTTCCTGTGTTAGTTTTCTGAGAATGATGGTTTCCAACTTCATCCATGTCCCTGCAAAGGACATGAAATCATTCCTTTTTATGGCTGCATAGTATTCCATGGTGTATATGTGCCACATTTTCTTTATCCAGTCTATCATTAATGGGCATTTGGGTTGGTTCCATGTCTTTGCTATTGTGAATAGTGCTGCCATAAACATACGTGTGCATGTGTCTTAATAGTCAAATGATTTATATTTCTTTGAGTATATACCCAGTAATGAGATTGCTGGGTTAAATGATATTTCTGGTTCTAGACCCTTGAGGAATCACCACACTGTCCTCCACAATGGTTGAACTAATTTACACTCTCACTAACAGTGTAAAGGCATTCCTATTTCTCCACAACTTTACCAGCATCTGTTATTTCCTGACTTTTTAATGATCACCATTCTAAGTTGGTGTGAGATGGTATCTCATTGTGGTGTCAATTCGCATTTCTCTAATGACCAGTGATGATGAGCTTTTTTTCATATGTTTGTTGGCTGCATAAATGTCTTCTTTTGAGAAGTGTCTGTTCATATCCTTTGCCAACTTTCTGATGGGGTTGTTTGATTTTTCTTGTAATTTTGTTTAAGTTTCTTGTAGATTCTGGATATTAGCCCTTTGTCGGATGGATAAATTGCAAAAATTTTCTCCCATTCTGTAGGTTGCCTATTCACTCTGATTATAGTTTCTTTTGCTGTGCAGAAGCTCTTTAGTTTAATTAGATCCCATTTCCCCATTTTGGCTTTTGTTGCAATAGCTTTTGGTATTTTAGTTATGATGTCTTTGCCCATACCTATGTCTTGAATGGTAGTGCTGAGGTTTTCTTCTAGGGTTTTTATAGTTTTAGGTTTTATGTTTTAAGTCTTTAATCCATCTTGAGTTAATTTTTGTATAGGGTGTAAGGAAGAGGTCCAGTTTCTGTGTTCTGCATATGGCTAGCCAGTTTTCCCAACACCATTTATTAAATAGGGAATCCTTTCCCCATTGCTTGTTTTTGTCAGGTTTGTCGAAGATCAGATGGTTGTAAATGTGGGGTGTTATTTCTGAGGCCTCTGTTCTGTTCCATTAGCCTATATATCTGTTTTGGTACTAGTACCATGCTGTTTTGGTTACTGTAGCCTTGTAGTATAGTTTGAAGTCAGGTAGCATGATGCCTCCAGCTTTGTTCTATTTGCTTAGGATTGTCTTAGCTATATGGGCTCTTTTTTGGTTCCATATGAAATCTAATGTAGTTTTTTTCTAGTTCTGTGAAGAAAGTTAGTGGTAACTTGATGGGAATAGCATTGAATCTATAAATTACTTTAGGCAGTATGACCATTTTCACAATATTGATTCTCCCTATCCATGAGCATGGAATTTTTTTTTCCATTTGTTTGTGTCCTCTCTTATTTCCTTGAGCAGTGGATTGTAGTTCTCCTTGAAGAGGTCATTCATGTCCTTTGTAAGTTGTATTCCTAAGTATTTTATTATCTTTGTGGCAATTGTGAATGGGAGTTCACACATGATTTGGCTCTGTGATTGTCTATTATTGGTGTATAGGAATGCTTGTGATTTTTGCATATCGATTTTGTATTCTGAAACTTTCCTGAAGTTGCTTATCAGCTTAAGGAGTTTTGGGGCTGATGATGGGGTTTTCTAAATATACAGTCACATCATCTGCAAACAGAGATAATTTGATTTCCTCTCTTTCTGTTTGAATATACTCTATCTCATTCTCTTGCCTGATTGCCCTAGTCAGAACTTCCAGTACTATGTTGAATAGGAGCGGTGAGAGAGGGCATCTTGTCTTATGCCAGTTTTCTAAGGGAATTCTTCCAGCTTTTACCCATTCAGTATGATATTTGCTATGGGTTTGTCATAAATAGCTCTTCTTATTTTGAGATATGTTCCATCGATACCTAGTTTATTGAGTGTTTTTTAGCATGAACGGGTGTTGAATTTTAACAAAGGCTTTTTCTGCATCTATTGAGATAATCATGTGGTTTTTGTCATTGGTTCTGTTTATGTGATTGATTACATTTATTGATTTGCATATGTTGAACCAGCCTTGCATCCCAGAGATGAAGCCGACTTGATCGTGGTGGATAAGCTTTTTGATGTGCTGCTGGATTTGGTTTGCCAGTATTTTATTGAGGATTTTTGCATCGATGTTCATCAGGGATATTGGACTGAAATTTTCTTATTTTGTTGCGTTTCTGCCAGGTTTTGGAATCAGGATGATGATGGCCTCATAAAATGAGTTAGGGAGGAGTCTCTCTTTTCTATTATTTGGAATAGTTTCAGAAGAAATGGTACCATCTCCTCTTTGAACCTCTGGTAGAATTCGGCTGTGAATCCGTCTTGTCCTGGGCTTTTTTTGTTTGCTAGGATATTAATTACTGCCTCAATGTCGGAACTTGTTATTGGTATATTCAGGGATTAGACTTCTTCCTGGTTAGTCTTGGGAGGGTGTATGCATCCAGGAATTTATCAATTTCTTCTAGATTTTCTAGTTTATTTTTGTAGAGGTGAAAAAACATTGTGCACATGTACCATAAAACCTAAAGTATAATAATAATAATAATAAAAGAAAAAAAAAAAAAAAAAGAAAAAACAGCAGCATTTCTATACACCAATAACATTCAAGCTGACAGCCAAATCAAGAAACAATTCCACTTACAATAGCCATAAAAAATAAAACCTAAAAATACATCTAATCAAGGATGTGAAATATCTTTACATGGAGATTTATAAAACACTGCTTAAAGAAATCACAGATGGCACAAACAAATGGAAAAACATTCCATGCCCATGGATTGGAAGAATCAATATCATTAAAATAGCCATACTGCCCAAAGCAATCTACAGGTTCACCGCTATTCCTATCAAACTAAACATCATTTTTTTCACAGAATTAGAAAAAAACTTTTAAAATTCATATGAATCAAGTAGAACAGCCTGAATAGCCCAAGCACACCTAAGCAACAAGAACAAAGCCAGAGGTATCACATTACCCAACTTCAAACTATTTGATAAGGCTACAGTAAGCAAACCAGCATGGTACTGGTACAAAAACAGACACAGAGACCTATGAAACAGAATAGAGAGCCCGGAAATGAAGCTTCACACCTATAGCAATTTGATCTTCAAAAAAGTCAACAAAAATAACAGGAAAATGACCTCCTGTTCAATACATGGTGCTGGGATAACTGGTGAGCCATATGCAGAAGAATGAAACTGCATCATATACAAAAATTAACATAAGATGAATTAAAGACTTAAATATGAGACCTCAAACTATAAGAATCCTAGAAGAAAATGGAAACACCATTTTGGACATTTGCCTTGGGAAAGAATTTATGCCTACGTCCTCAAAAGCAATTGCAATAAAAACAAAAATTGACAAGTGTGCTTGACAACTGTGCTTCTGCACAGCAAAATAAACTATTAACACAGTAGACAGACGACCTACAGAATGGGAGAAAATATTCACAAACTATTCATCCAACAAAGGTCTAATATCCACAATGTATAAGGAACTTAAATAATTAAACAAGCAAATAACGAACAATCCAATTAACAAGTGGGCAAAAGACCTAAACAGATACTTCTCAAAAGAACATACAAGTGGCCAACAAACACAAAAAAAGTGCTCAACGTATTAATAGAGATATTCAAATCAAAATCACAATGAGACACCATCTCACACCAGTCAGAATGGCTGTATTAAAAAGTCAAAAAAAACAACAGATGCTGGTGAGATTGTGGAGGAAAAAAACCCACATATATACTGTTGGTGAGAATGTAAATTAATTCAGCCAATGTGGAAAGCAGTTTGGAGATTTCTCAAATAATTTAAAACAGAACTACCATTCGACCCAGCATTCCCATTACTGGATATATACCCAAAGGAAAATAGAACATTATACCAAAAAAAGCCACACGCACTTATGTGTTTGTTGCCACTCAATTCATAATAGCAAAGACATGGAATTAACCTAGGTGCCCATCAGTCGTGGATTGACAAGGAAAGTGTGGTACAAATACACCATAAAATACTATGTGGCCATAGAGAAGAATGAAAACACATCCTTTGCAGTAATACGGTGGAGCTGAGGGCCATTATCCTAAGCGAATCAACACAGGAACAAAAGACTAAATACCGTATGTTCTCACTTATAAGTAGGAGCTAAACACTGGGTACACATGAACGTGAAGATGGCAGTGATAGACATGGGAAATACTAGAGGAGGTAGGCGGGCAAGGTTTGAAAACCTATTGAGTACTGTGCTCACTATGTGGGTGATCGGATCGATTGTATCCCAAATCTCAACATCAGGCAATATACCCATGTAACCAACCTGCACATATACCCCCTAAAGCTAAAAGACAAGTTGAAATTATTAAAAATAAAGACCTCCAAAAAGAAATGTCATGAAAATTAATGTAGAAGCTGGTTTTTAAAGTTGTATTTTTTCTAAATTACCTGCTTGAAAAAATTGCTTGATAGTAACTGTTTTTGTGCATTTCCCATCTTCTGAAAACTCATGCTCTATATTTATAGAAGGGACTTTAATCTTCCTGAGGCCAGGACAGTCGGACAGCGTAGAAGGGAAAAGTGGAAACTACACAGTGGAACTGAGTACATTTAATTTGTTGTTATTAATAAAACAAAATATTTCCTATAAGCAAATAAATGCTGTGGTAGAATTCTAAAGCAGTATCCCCAAGATTCCTACCCCCAGTTATTCAATCAAACACTAACTTACATACTGCAGGAAAGGGACTTTGCAGTTGGAATTAGGGTTACTTATCAGCTGACCTTAAAATAGGGAGATTACCTGGAGTATGTGAGTGGGTCCAATGTTAATCACAAGAGCATTGAGAAGTAGAAGAGGGAGGAAAGTAGAAGTGTCAAGTCAGAGAGATGTGGTGGAAGAGGAAGTTGCAGAGGAGTGAGGTGGAAAAGGAAAAGGGGATGTCAGGGAGATTAGAAGTGTGAGAAGGATTCAATATTTGAAGATAGAGAGCCAGTGCCATGAGTCAAGAAATGTGGGCAATCTCTAGGAGCTGAGAAAGAATTGCCCCCATCCCTGCCATCAACCAGTAAGGAAATGGGACCTTAGTTCTATAGCAGCATGGAACTAAGTTTTGCCAACAGTCTGAATGATCCTGGAAGCTGATCCATTCCCAGAGCCTCCGGAAGGAAATGAGTGCCTGCTAATTTTGATTTAGACCTTGTGATACTTTGAACAGAACGCAGCTTAGCCAACCTGGACTTCTGACCTACAGATACTGTGAGATAATACAGTTGTATTGTCTTAAGCCATTAAGTTTGTTATAGCAGCAATAGAAATGAACACAAATGCAAAGGAACTTAATAATACAAAATTAACCTTCAACTTGTAGCATATTGGAGATACACAAAGAATGTCCTTTAAACACTTATACAACAAATGGAGCAAATGCAGCAAGCTCAATGCTAAAACTGGACTTTCTTACTTTATGTCCTCAGGAAGGAAAAGTTTTATCTATTTAGCAAGAAAAACATATATGTAAGAAAAGATTATTTTCCAGACATCCTCCTTCTTGAATGAAGATTGTGACTGTTATGCCATAAGAAAAAATAAGAAAAAACTAGTCTCCTTTTTCTATTTCTTTCTAGTCTACACTACACTATACTACACTACACTACGTTCAGATTTGTTTATCAGAAATAACTACCTACCATGATTTTCCATCTTGACAAACATCAATAAAGGAAAACACCTGGAGAGAATATTGATCGAGAGTTTTTTGGTTTTTTTTTTTTTTGAGTTTTATCTTTAAATTCCAATTCTGCTGTGTATTGGTTAAGTGAGTTTGGGAAATTGAATTTTTCCATATCTTGATTCTTCTCATGGGTAAGATGAGGATAAAGATTCTTACCTATAATGTGTTGTTGAAACAATTAAATGAAATAATGTGTATTTTCAAACACTGCCTAGCATACTGTAGGCATTAATCAAATAATAGTTATTCTTTTTATCACAAGCGGGTCTTCACCTGGACTACCAAATCTTACTCTAATTATGGTCCAGTTTAAGTTGCACAATTGCTCTTCTTAGATTCCCTCTATACTTCTCAGATGACCTTTATTGATTATTCAATTTTTTTGACCACTTGTAATTGAGGAGTTTCTTTTGATATTTGTAAATATTATAAATGTTATAAGAATTTATAAATGACTTTGCTTCCTTAACTTTATTCTAAACTGTTTTTGAGCAGGAACCGTAAGGCACACAGTAGGCTCTCAGGAAGCACATGTAGGTAGTTTAAACATCTTAGTAATGTAGTTTTCACTTTGCTTGATTATGTATGTCAGTGTGCACACACACTTTATTTTTCCTGCACCAGGAATGCCAAAAAATGTGAAGAAAAAAAATCCATCCTCTCTGGACATAGAGCCAAGTCCCCAAGCTATAGTGCCAGCCATTTCACAAGAGAGACTAATCTTGAAAGAATGCCAGCATAATTTTGCAGACCCCTGAGATTTGGCTTGTTCAGATAAGTTTCAGATAAGCATCTGCACTTTTGGTGGCCCATCCAAATCCAATCCACACAAGCCAGCCCAGAGAGCACCATCCATCACCGTGGCTGGAACGAGTGAGAATCCGTCCTGATGGGGATTTATTGCAGGAAGTAACCCTTCTTTTCTCTAAAATGATTTGTTTCAAATCTGGGCATCTTTACTCCTACTGAAAACTCCAGTGGCAAACTGCACAGCTTTTTGATTTTTCCCAGTGCATTTTAATTAGCTACCTCTCCATCACTGACTTACACATTTCGGTGCATTGTGGAGAAGATAAAAAGGAAAATCTGATTCACCCTTAGAGAGGATTTCATAAGGAAACTGGAAATTTCTTTAGAATTATTGATCAGTACCTATCCTGAGCATAATTACACTGACGTTTTTTCTTCCTATGTCTTCCATTCATTGAACATTTCTTTCTTCATTTATTTTTTTATCCTTTCTTAAAATTTCATTATTTCATAACTTTTTGGTGGTATTTTATCTTTCCTGACTCATAATGAGACTTCGAAAATATATTCTGTGTCATCTCAGTATTTATATATTCAGTTCACCTTGATCATTTTTTACTGCGGATGGGCTTCCTGTACTAACTCTTTTCTCAGGGTGAATTGTGCACTCCTTTGGGTCTTGCAATGGGTGCATATGGAACTTGTGAGATCTATGGCTCAAGGATCTGGACAGAACCCCTTTGCTGAGGAATACTTGGCAGCTTGGAATTGTTTTTGAAGCTGCTGGGTGCTTACTTCTTGCTGTTGTTTAAATATGGGTGTATTAGTTTCCTATTACTGCTGTAAGAAATTTCCACAAATTTGGTGGCCTAAAACACCACACACGTATTCTCTTACAGTTCTAGAGGCCAGAAGACAAAAATCAGTTTCACTGGACTGAAATCAAGGTGTCAGCAAGGCCATGCTACCTCCAGAGGCTCTGGGGGAGAATCTATTCCTTGCTTCGTCCAGCCTCTGGTGACTGTGGCATTCCTTCACCTGCGGTCACATCACTCTAATCTCTGCCTCCTGGTCGCATGCTCTTCTCACTTTCTGTCGGTAATCTAATAAACTCACTCTACTTCCTTCTTGTAAGAACACATGTGATTGTATTTAGGGCCTACCTGGCTAATCCAGGATAACCTCATCTCTGGATCCTTAATTTAATAACATCCACAAAGGTCTTTTTCATATAGGGTAATATTCACAGCTCCCAGGGATTAGAACCTAGATGCCTTTGGGGGTTGGGGGACCATTATTTAGCCTGACAGATAGGGATGGAAATTTCTAACACATCACTTTTCAGTTATCTAAGGGCAAGACAAAAGCTCTCATATTCTTTTGTATTCATTCATATTCTAACATTACCAACTCATACATAGAAAAAGGCTCAATAGAAAAGCTCATCAATTAAATGAACATGCACATAGAAAAAAACTAATACAGGTTTTGCTGTACTTACCATGCATATATCAGACCTATGACAAATGCTTTTCTCTGAACATTGCTTGTAGGCTCTGTTTCTCTCCTGCCTCAATCATTCTTCTCTTTAATCTGCCTCTGTTTCATCAGACTTCGTCAGTTCCCTTCCTCCCTCCCTCCTTCCCTCCCTTCCTTCCCTTCCCTCCCTTCCCTTCCTTCCTTTCCTTCCTTCCCTTCCCTTCCCTTCCCTTTCCTTCCTTCCTTCCTTCCTTCCTTCCTTCCTTCCTTCCTTCCTTCTCTCCTTCCTTTTATATTTCCACCTAGCGGGTAAAATAAATGGATGAAAGTAAAATATAGCTGGTTGCTACTGGTCCTTTTTACAGCAAATTAAAATTATTAGTAGGAAAATATAAATAAATGTTGAGGTCAAAAAAACAAATTAAATACGAAAAATGCTATTCAGAAATGCCCACCCTTTAGAAGGCTTAACTGGGTATAGAAATCCCCTGCAGATGATTGTTGAAATTTTTCGGTTTCATCAGGGTGTTGAACATATAGCTTTTAGTTTGCCCTTGTGAATTCTCCACTGATGATGATGAATAGAATCATTTCTGGAACTCAAATTAAAAGTAAACAGAGTAGGGCTTCTCATGTGTAACCAATAAGTTGTGGCCAATTATGATGTTAAGGACATTGGTGTCCTTCAAAGTTACCAGATGCAGTCAGATGGTGTGAGGTTAGGAGGTAGCAATAGGGTCGGGCTATTAGTGTTAAATATTACTGATTTAAATGCCAGCTCTCAATTATCCATGCTAATGGGGGAGATGGGAGGCATGGAGAAATGAAAACCGGAATGATAATGGTAATAATAAAAAATGCTTCCCAGCTATTGCTTTGAATAGCCTCTAATGTTTAATCAGGGCAAAAAGAAGAATAGATTGAATTGTCTACTCTTTCCTTTGTGAATTCTGGGGACAATTTTAGCAAGCACAGTACTGGGTTCTATAGGGATAGGTGGGCAATGGGGGAAGTCGTTCTGTGACTTTTTCTGTCTGAGCCTGTTTCACATTTGACTCTCAGGGCTGCTTTTACTTATTTTTAATTTACTTTACTTTACTTTAATTTATTTTTTGAGACAAAGTCTTGTTCTGTCACCCAGGCTGGAGTGCAGTGGCATGATCTTGGCTCACTGCAACCTCCGCCTCCTGGGCTCAAGTAATTCTTCTACCTCAGCCTCCTGAGTAACTGGGATTACAGGCGCCTACCACCACGCCTGGCTAAGTTTTGTATTTTTTCTTAGTAGAGATGGTTTCACCATGTTGGCCAGGCTGGCCTTGAACTCCTGACCTCAAGTGATCAGCCTGCCTCGGCCTCGGCCTCTCAAAGTGCTGAGATTACAGGCATGAGCCACTGTGCCTGGCTGCTTTTACTTATTAATAGTAATGACACGTTAGTTATGATACCATCTTAATATAAAAGAGGGTCACTTCGTTAAGCTTTGTTAAACCTCCTATTCCTTGCAGTACAGATTCTCCTAGTTAAGCTGGTACCACTGTCTTCTGAGTGTTCCTTTCCCATCCTGAGCCACTGTCAACATGAGCAGTCTTGGTTTCTACTCCCAGCTAGATTCCACTAGGTGAGAGGAGGCAGATTCTTTGATCTCTGGAGGACATCTGAAAGGTCAGTCAATGCCACCCTAAACATATATCCTCTACTGTGCCATCTGTTTTCATTGTAAAGCTTGGAATCTATGATTAGATGCCACAAATTTGCTTCTGAACTGTGAGTTTGCTTTCAGTGTTTCTAAGCAGCTTATGGGGGCCCATAGGCAAGTTTGAGTTTCCCAGATCTCATTTAGTTTTTATGTTTCTGTGAACATTCTGAAGGAATTTCCTATCCAAATTCTACTTTCTTATTAAGATTCAACTCAAATATTTCTTGAAGCCTTATCTAGTTTCTCACAATGGAAATTAGCTTTCTTTGGTCTATCGTTAATAAACTTCTTTGGAATATCTCATTTTATTGTAATAAGCTATTGTTTTGTTATTTTTAACATTTAAAAAAAAATTTGGAGACAGAGTCTCACTCTGTCACCCAGGCTGGAGTGCAGTGGCACAATCTCGGCTCACTGCAACCCCCACCTTTTGGATTCAAGTGATTCTCGTGCCTCAGACTCTCAAGTAGCTGGAGTTACAGGCATGCACCACCACACCCAGCTAATTTTTGTATTTTTAGTAGAGATGGGGTTTTGCCATGTCAGCCAGGCTGGTCTTGAACTCCTGGCCTCAAGTGATCCACCCTCCTCTGCCTCCCAAAGTGCTGGGATTACAGGTGTGAGCCACCACTCCCGGCCTATTTTTAGCATTCTATATTTGTACAGCAGGCTGCATCAAGAAAAGTTCGATGTCCTAAACAAACACCCAAATCCCCTCATCCAGTGCTTGTCTGAGGTGCTCCTGGTCAAATCATTCCTGGAGTATTGGGTTTAGTTTGGGTCCTCTTTCTGAGGGATGTTGACAAACCAGAGTAGGGAAACAGCAATGACCAGAAGGGCAGAGTCTGGAAACCATGCTGTCCAAAGAACCAAGGGAAAATCTGAAGCTGTTCAGCCCACAGCAGCAGTGCCCAAAGTGTGTTCCCATAAAATTGCACTTCCCCAACAATTTCTATGTTAACTTTTTATATTATTGCTCATTTAATTGTTCATCTTTCATACTAGACTTTATGCTCTGGGAAGTAAAAAATCATTTTTATCTACTGTAGTAATCCCAGCACATACCACAAAGCCTGGTGCAATGTAGGTGCTTAATGAGTATTTGTTGAATGAAAGAATGAAGTGCTAAATTTTCTATTGCACTGTAATTCTGTGTGATGTTAAGGTGAAATTGGGAGAAATAAGATTTTTGTCGTCAAATGGGTTTGGAAAGTGCTTGCTGTAGTGCAGGTAGATGGGTTTTATTACTGCTAGAATGCTCATAGTTTCAAGGAACAAAAAGTGTATTTTCAAGACAGGATTAGAATATACTCTATTTTTCTAAGTTTATTTCACTATGGAATACTCTTTTTTATTTTTTTTCCATCACAAAGCATCCTAGGGCAATGCCGTCCATAAAAAAAGGACAGGGGATATGATAGGGACTTTAAATACTTGAAGGGCTCTTGTTCGTAAAGAAAGAAAAAAGACCAGTGAGTAGAAATTGTAATAGTGCATTTTTTGATTTTGCACAAAGATCTGGCTAAAAATAAAAGCAGTACAAAAATGGAATAGACAGGTTCCTAAGGCAGTGAATTCTGTTTCCCTGTTTAAGCAGCTTTAAGCAGAAGCTGAACACTCCTGGGGAGAGTTGTAGGGGTTGAATTATCCACAGACTAGAAGATTGTATTAGGTGACCTCCAAAGTCCCTTCCAAAGCCAAAGTTGTAGTATTCTGTATTTTCTCTTTCTCTTGTTTGCATGTTTCTTGCCAAGAACACATTGTTGTCTCCTCAATGCCCATATCCCCTCCTCCAGTGCTTTGTTTCATAGTAGACATTTAATAAGAATTTGCATATTACTTGATTGGTCTTTATGTTGTTACAGAAATTAAAGAATTGTAATGGAGACATATTGGCTATAACATAGAAAACTTCTGTATAAAACTTGTTTTCTTATAATTAGAAAATAGACAACCTTAATAGGAAGCCTGTCTTGTGGAAATATGTAGAAACATACGATTTAAGGGTATGGTATAATTGCTGATGCTATCTTTCTATATTTCTTTCCTCACAACCTCAAATCCAGAATCCTCACTCCCATTTTACTGGCGAACCTTGACTTATAACAAATGAGTTGTTATCATGTGGATGGCTTTGTTGTGAAATTTGAAAGCATATTGAATGATTCAGACATCATAAGCTAATTATCTGCAACTGTTAGACCGAATATAGAGGGATAGTCTTTTATCTGGATTCTGCTATTTATGTGTTTCTGTTATTTGGCTTGCCATCTGGCCAAACAATAACGTGTTGGGAAGTTAGAAAGTATGTAGAGGTTGAGTTCTTTGGTACCAAACTCAGCCTAGTGCTGTGTGCTTCAGGATTTCTTATAGGACTGTTCTTAATTCAAGTTTCAACTCTACTTGCTGTTGTTGTCTGTGTATCTTGCAATTTGTTTTTATTAAGCTATCCAGAGTTGGCTTTTGTTATATGTTACCAAATGAACAGTAACAAATACAATGTGTTTAGATGAAAAACATGGACATTGAGGGTATGAGAAATAAGAGCCTAGAGCTGTGCTTTCCAATAGAAGTATGATGCAAACCACAGATGTAACTTTAAAATTTTTAGTAGCCACTTTCAAAAAGTTAAAAAAGGTGAAATTAACTTCAGTAATACCTTTAATTCAACATGCTATATTCAGAATGGTATCATTTCAACATAAAATTATTGTAAAAAATTGAGGTGTTTACATTCTTTTTTATTCATAGCATATTGATTTGTATGGTAACATTTCATCAGAGATAATTGCTATCTATGTAGATTTAATAAAACTTACAGTTAAAAAAGTAGATTCACTTACTTAAGTTGTTCCAAACACACTAAAAAATTTTTCAATAACCAAAACGATTATCGACAAATAATTTACATTCAGTCTCTTGCTCATGCTAGCCATGTTTTAAAGGCTGCCCAATTGGACACTGCAGGTCTAATTCTCACCTCTAGTTGATCATCAAATGGAAGACTCAGACCTCTCTACAGACCCAGGTTTCCTTTACTTCCCCAACACCCCACCGTTCCCTCCTCTAAACCTTCACCTTCCACCATGCTTTACTGTCAGGATCCAGCCTGGAAAGTGGAGCACCTTATGTGGTACGAGGAATTGCCGACAGTCAGGATTTCATATAGAGAATAGATTACACAGCTGTTAGTGGGCTGAAAGAGCATAAAGGCAAAACTGAGATAATAATAAAAAATAGCTACCACCCTTGGAACTGAGGAAAACTAAAGGAATCGCCCCAAATTAGGAGCTGGGAATGCAAGCCCCATCCAGTGGGTGTTCAGGTTTCTGATGAGCCACCGGACCTAGGCTGCCGAGGCTGGTCTGAGAGTGGCTGAGAAGCTGGCTGTAGTCACATGCTGATGCTAGACCCACAGCCGCTGCTCGAGTGACTCTGACAGGAACATGTTGGAATAATAGGAAAGAAGTCCTTTTTACCTCCTCCCGCCTTCTGGTTTCATTTTTGCTCCTTACATCATCCGGGCTTAATAGGAAGCCAGTAGGCAGAGCTCTGGCCTGGGCTTCATAGAGCAAAGGATAGAAGCATGAACTTAGAGATGAGAAAAAACAGGTAAATAGCTGGCATAGACATCCCTAGAAACTCTCACCCCTCCACTGCAGGAGCAGACCTTAACTTGCATGGCTAACTCAGTTCCAGCAGAGGGCCCTGGCTGCGGTCTTCCCACTGCTTTGACAGTACCCAGTTAGAGCCCTTTAGGAAGAAGGCCTTCCTGGGTGTATTGGAGTTTTGAGAGTAGATCTCATTGTCTAGGTTGAGACTAACATAAGTCAAGAGTTCAGCTCAAATGAACTGGGCAGGTATTGATAAGTGTTTGGGCCCCGGTGAGGGAATACTTTTGTTATGCTGATTCACGTATGAGCAATTCCATTTTTAAGGGCAGCTTTATTTTTGTAAATGATTAGTACCTGGAGCCTATATTTCATAGCCTATCTGGATTTTGCTGTACAGTCCCACAAATGGGCACAAAAGGGATTTTCAGTCTTCATCGTATCCCTTCTATGGGAGGAGGGAATCACCTTTCTTTCTCTTCAAAAATGACTTTTAAAACACTCGGGTCTTTACCACTGAAGCTTATGACAGTGCAGAGCACTCTAAAGAGATTTGCAATGTAGCTCTCATTCTTGAAGGTAAGACTCTAGAGTAGCTGTGCTTCTTTTCTGAGAGGGAGATAGATGGAGGGGGAGATGCTCTGATGAGGCTACAGCAACTAGGCACAGTCCAATGGATGAGCAAATTACGATGAAGCACTACTTCCAGGCCTCGACTCCAATGCTACATTTCCGTATTCACATTCAAAGGCAAGTGGGATTATTTTTGTAAGAAAGATATATTTGTAGACTTAATGCTGCATATGTTTGAACTCTTTCCAAAATGATGTATTCATCAACGCTTAAAACATTTTGAAAGCTCTGTGTAATGGGAGGCGGCTGCATTAGCCATTTCCTGGCAATGCAATGTGTTTGTGTTTGGGTTACAGTTCAGTTCTTGGCTTCCTCATCACACAGCAGTTGGAATGAGTCTTTGAATTAGCATGAAATGACACGGTTTATTTTGTTTAGTCGATTTGGTCTTTACAAAGCTGGTGCTCATTGCTCCTGAGCCTGTTGTGAGCATTCGACTCTGATAGGCTGGAGGGGAAGAAAGGAGAAATCCCGACTATAGTTTTGACTCTGGGTTTCTCATTAAAAAGGAAAACAGCCAATTCCCCTGCCACCCTCTGTTCCTGCCACAAAACAAAAATCAAGCCATAGCAAAAATCTATACAGAAGAATAAAACTCTCATTACAGAGAATCCTTTGTGTTTGATTATAGTATGCCCTCTCTTCTGCCCCAGCCTGTAAAGGTAGAAAAACAAAATTAAGCTCTAAATTTTTTGGCTTTGCCTACAATTTTACCAAAAAAAGCCAACATAGGTGAATTAGAATTTCTCCCTTTGGGATGTGGAAATAATCAAGACATAAATTACAGGGAAGTTAATGAACTCAGCTCCTGTAGTATTCAACACCCAAGGTTTTGCTCTTTTATTTGGAATCCTCCTAACACTTAGAATCCCTTCCTTCAAGCGAGTTCCTGGCAGATGTTTTATTGTTCCTGTTGTTTTTCTTCTGAGGCTGTACATTAGGTTAAAATATCACAAATAGCTGCTATTATAGTGAGAGTCACAGAAGCTATAATTCTTCGTGACAGGCAGAGGAAATGTGACATGTTTAGGAAACCTTGTCACTGATGTTAACACTCAGATTTTCAGGCAAATGTTTAATGACAGACTCAGCATGCTGCACAAAGTTTGTTATCTACCAAGCAAAAGGTTACTCGCAGGGAACTATAAATACTATTTGGAAAATGTCTCTAGACAATGATGGGTTCTTTCTCCTCCTTTTCACCTCTTAATCTGTAATTGTAGGATAAATATCACATCTGAGACAAATCAGACAGATCTTCTTTCTTACCCTTCGTGTTTGTATATCCAATTATCTTATTTCCAGGCAGCATCCAGGGCACTGAGCTAAGCAATCTTTCCGGGTTTTAATCTGATGTTAGTGTAGACATTTGAGTCCTTCAAAATCTTGTAAAGTGTGGTCATTGGGAGTAGTATATAAATGTTGGCAGGATTACCCAATTAACTGCTAGTGATCTCACAGCAGTCACTAATATTATATATCCAACAAATAAAAAATACCTCAAAACAAATATTTCCTGATATAATTACATAAAACTTTAGTGTTGTCTAACTTGGAATTTCTGAAACTCAGCACTGTAGACACTTTGGGCTGGATAATACCTTGCAGGGAGCTGTCACGTGTATGGTAGGAGGCTTAGCAGCATCACTGGATCTATCCTGTACATACTTGTTGTACCCCATCTACTATAGTTGTGACAATGGAATATGTCTTCAGATATTGCCAGATGTCCCCTGAAGGGCGAAATCATTCGTTGTTGAAAACCATGATGAAACTCTATCTCCGTTTCTACTTTTCTTTCCAGTCTCCAATATAATGGTTTCAAATGGATACATAAAATTTGTCATGCCATCTTGTAGGCCAAGTATACAGTTCTCAATACTGTCCAAAAAGGTCTTGCATACATATATATGTTTTTCTGCTCAAGACATTCACAGGGTATTATCTGTGGTGATAAAAGGAAAACTTCAGCCAAATTAAATTTAAAAGAGTTTAATTGAGCAATGAACAACTGGTGGATCGGAAAGCCTCCAGAATCACAGCAGATTCACAGAGACTCCAGTCCAGCCATGTGTTGGAAGAAGATTTATAGACAAAAAAAGGGAAATGACTTACAGAAATTGGAAGTGAGCTACAGAATGGCTAGATTGGTTACAGGTTGGCGTTTGCCCTATTTGAACACAGTTTGAACACTCAGCAGTGGATGAATGGTTGAAGTATGGCTGCTGGGATTGGCCAAGACTCAGCTACTGTTATAGACATATACTCCTAAGTTAGGTTTTAGTCTTGTCTATCTATTAAGCTAGGTTACGGTTTGTCCACAAGGACCAAATATAGAAGTAGGTAGTCCTTCACAGGCCATCTTTAGTTTGCTTTAACAGTGGTTCTTACTGCATTCCACCAATTACTATAGATACAAATGTATGTTTATAGTCACCCTTCCTATATACGCAGCAGGTATTCAATATGATAAAATAGAAAAAGAATAGATTTTTTTTTTCTAGATCACTCCTTGTTTATCACTCTCATCATTTTGTTTGCTTTTTTCTTCATTTTTTTAAATACTGAAAGAAAAAAAATCACTAGGAAAGTATAAAGATAGAAAATTAAAATAGCCCAAATTTCATCCCCCAGAAGTAACAATTCTTAACCATGTGGTTCATTTTCTCCCAGTATTTTTCTGCGCATTTTTATTTAGTGCTAAAAAAATTAATGGTATATTCTAAGCATTTTCCCTATGAAAGATTTTTAGAAGCATCATCTTTGTGGCTCCTCTTGCAGAAAATAAGACCACAGTTTAAGAATGTAAGATGCTATATATAGGAAGAGCATTGCAGGAGGAAGACAGTAAAGAGGAAAATTGCCTTGTACCAAGCAAGGGAGTTGGGATCTGGTGAGGAGGATCTTTTACACTCATATGGGGGAGGTGAGACCTCTTATGCACAACAGGAGAAAGGAAGGTGAATCTCTTACTCATAAATTAGTTAACTTTAAAATGCCTGCATATAAATAGTGCTGGTCACACATGCTTGAAAGGTGTCCCAGAGATTTTTCTGTAAAACATTAAATACCTGGCTTTTGTTTTCTTTCTCTAAATACTTACAAGTAGCACTCACTTATTATGGAGGGGCTGATTTCTTCCCTGTATTATTCCATTTTGTAAAGTAACTAATTTTACTATTTATAATTTTAAATAGTACATTCATCAGTTCAACTGATATTATGAAGCCCCTGCCAAAAGCAAGGCTCTGTGCTAGGTACTGAGGGCTGAATGGTGACCACAGAGAACAAGGTTTCTGGTCTCAAGGAACTTACAGGTCACTGGGGGAATCAGGCAATCACCAAGTAAACAATGAATAAACAACATGTGCTCACCTGGGGAAAGATGTCTACTTTGTGGATTTTGATGTCGATATGACAGTGTTTTTTTAACATCTCAGTCTAGTTCTTCCTTGTCTTAGACCCCTCCATTTTTGAACGGTTTCTCTAGTTTTCATAGGTGCAGTGTCTTTAGGTGGAAATAAAAAGCAGATGTTATTGTTACTTTTTTTCAGTCCATTTAGAAAACTTATTGCAGAGGAGATCAGTTTCCGAGTTCTCTTCTTTTGCACTTATCATTTGCATTGTAAATTTTTTTCACAGGCCTCATGACTCTTCTCATTCTTACTAGAAAGTCCTCTTAGATTGTCCTCTAATTGGCTATTAAAAATCACTTTTATTCTATTTTATTTGATTCATATATTTAATCTATATATTTTATTTTATATATTTATTTTATCCATTTATCCATCTTATTTTATTTATATGCAACTAAGCTGAATTTTAAAGGTGTGGCTTGATGAATTTTGTTTGTTTGTTTTTTTTTTTGAGACGGAGTCTCACTCTGTCACCCAGGCTGGAGTGCAGTGGCGTGATCTCTGCTCACTGCAAACTCCGCCTCTCAGGTTCACGCCATTCTCCTGCCTCAGCCTCCTGAGTAGCTGGGACTACAGGTGCTCACCACCACGCTTGGCTAATTTTTTGTATTTTTAGTAGAGATGGGGTTTCACCATGTTAGCCAGGATGGTCTTGATTTCCTGACCTTGTGATCCACCCGCCTCGGCCTCCCAAAGTGCTAGGATTACAGGCATGAGCCACTGCACTCAGCCGGCTTGATGAGTTTTTACAAACGTAAGCAATTGTGTTAATCACCGCCACACTTGTGATATAGAACATTCTCATCATTCCATAAAGTTCTCTTCATCCTTCTGCAGTAAGTTCCCTCTCTCTCCCCTAACAACTTATGATCTGCTTCTTGTCACTATGGTTTTGCTTTTCCTAGAAATTCATATGAATGTAATAATAGTTTATAGCTGTTTGTGTCTGTTTTCCTTCACTCAGCATAATTCATTTGAAATGTATTCATGTGGTTGTGTGTATAAGTAGTTTATTCCTTTTCATTGCTGAGTAGTATTCTATTATATGAGTATACCACGATTTGTTTATTCATTCACCAGTTGGTAGACATTTAGATTGGTTCCAGTTATTGGCTACTATGAATAAAGCTGCTATGAACATTTGAATATGACTATTTGTGTGGACATTTATTTTCATTTCTCTTAGGTTGTGGCAGCAGAACATTGGACCCCCCAAAGATACTCATTCCTTAATCTGGGAAACTGTGGATATGTTACACAGTATGGCAAAATGGAATTAAGACTGATGTAATCAAGGTTGCTAATGAGCTGACCTTAAAGTGAGGAGTCTGTCATGTATTCCAGCTGGGTCAATCTAATCACATAAATTATTAAAAGTGGAGGGCCTATTATCCTTAGCAAACTAACACAGAAACAGAAAACCAAATATTGCATGTTTTCACTTCTAAGTGGGAGCTCAATGATGAGAACACATGGGCACAAAGAAGGGAACAACACACACTGGGGCCTATCAGAGGGTGGTGGGTGGAAAGAAGGAGAGGATAAGGAAAAATAATGAATGGACACTAGGCTTAATATCTCAGTGATGAAACAATCTGTACAACAAACCCCCATGACACATGTTAACCTATGTTACAAACCTGCACATTCTGTACATGTATCACTGAACTTAAAATTTAATTTTTTTTTTTTAAGTAGAGGGTCTTCCCTGGCTACTGTAGAGAGACAGAGAGATGGCTCCTTGAGAAGGACTTGACCCACCATTGCTAGCTTTGAAATGAAGATAGAAGGAACAAGGAATACAGGCATTCTCTGGAAGCTAAAAAAGTGAAGAAAATGAATTTTCCCCCAGAAATCCCAGAAAGAAATTCAGCCCACTAACACCTTGATTTTAGCCCAGTGAGAGCTGCGCTTGAACATTTGATTTACAGAACCGTATGATAATACATTTGGGTTGTTTTAAGCTACTGAATTTGTGGTAATTTGTAACAGTAGTCATGGAGATGAATACATGGGTCTAGTGGGATGGCTGGGTCATGTGAAAAATGTATGTTTAACTTTTTTTTTTTTTTTTTTTGAGATGGAGTCTTGCTCTTTTGCCCAGGCTGGACCGGACTGCAGTGGCGCGATCTTGGCTCACTGCAAGCTCTGCCTCCTTGGTTCACGCCATTCTCCTGCCTCAGCTTCCCAAGTAGCTGGGACTACAGATGCCTGCTGCCACGTCCGGCTAATTTTTTTTGTATTTTTAGTAGAGATGGAGTTTCACCATGTTAGCCAGGATGGTCTCAATCTCCTGACCTTGTGATCCGCCCGTCTCGGCCTCCCAAAGTGCTGGGATTACAGGCATGAGCCACTGCACCTGGCCTGTTTAACTTTATAAAAACCTACCAAACTGTTTTCCAAAGTGGCTGTACTTTTACTGACTTTTTAAAAAGTAGGATTACGATGGGTTCTAAACATAGGTGTGTTTCTCTACTAATGTTTTTTTATAGAAAGACTTCCAGATCCAGAATCTAGAGAAAGGGAAAAGCTGGAGCTGCCCATCTGTTGGTCTAGCAGTTTGGGGGATTTGGGAGACTGCTGAATAACAGCCATAGCTGGGAGGCTTTCACAAGGCCATTCACACAGGTAGTATTTCCAGAGAAAGGTTCTGTCATGCGTGTTTCTCTGATTGATGGGCTCATATTACCATAGAGGCCAGAGGAAGCCAAAGGGCTAGGCTTCTCCATTACCTTTTTCATTCCCTTTGAGCTTACCCTAGCTCCAACACTTGCTGTTGCAAGTATTGGCATTGGTGGTATACAACAGCACCCACTTCTACTAATGGGGGTCATTCTCTTTGGCCAATTTACACCACAGGAACTGCATCTAATTGAAATTCATCCAAATTTCTAGTTTATATGTGAAGCTACTCCTGATTTGCAACAAGGGTGAAAATTTTTCTCTCTAAGCATTTTTTTCTGGCCATTTTAGCATGAATTTTGAAGAGTCCTAGCATTTAAAAAAATGCCTCTTGTTAAAGGGAGTAGGAAAGACTTTATTCAAAGGAGACTACTATAATGGGGGTTTTGCAGTAGGGAAGACAGATGAGGCCCACTCCAAATGCAAGGGCAAGTGAGGAATTATAGTCAAGGAACAGGGTGGGGGTCAGTGGATGGTAAATTACTAAGAGGAAACTTCAGGGGTGAGGGAGGATTCTAGCTAACCCGACTTGACAGGATTCTTGATGAAGGCAGGCCGGGGTGATCAGATATCAAGGATGGGGCATGAGAAATTTGATCACATGTCAAGAGTGGAGAATTTTTGCTAAAATGACCTGGCCTGATTCTTGCTAAAACTAGACTAAGGGAGCCAAGGACAGGGCCGTGGTTGGAGCATGGTTGAAAAGAGGATTTAGGGCTGGACACTTGTGGCTCATGCCTGTAATCCCAGCACTTTGAGAGGCCAAGGCAGATGGGTCACTTGAGGTCAGGAGTTTGAGACCAGCCTGGCCAACATGGTGAAACCCCATCTCTACTAAAAATACAAAAATTAGCCAGGCGTGGTGGTGTGCACCTGTAATCCCAGGTACTCAGGAGGCTGAGGCACGAGAATCACTTAAACCTGGGAGGTGGAGCTTGCAGTGAGCTGAGATTGCACCACTGCACTCCAGCCTGGGTGACAGAGCGAGACTCTGTCTCAAAAACAGATACTTTGTCACTACTGGGCAACTGTGCTCAAGCTGCTACCTTGGTCTTTGATAATATTTTTAAGATACAGTGTCACATATTTAAGAGATTTTTGGAAAAGACAATTGTCATTGCTATTAATTTTTAAAACTGTGAAAGACATGAATTTTACATAGTCAATATAAGGGAAAATATGATCAGGAAAATATATACTAGCCAAGATAATATAAAAACAGTACCTATTGTCTGTAATCCAAACAATCCTTATGAACTGTAAGAAAATCATGAGAAGTAGAAAAGCAACTTTGTTACAGGATTGCTGTTAATTAGCTTGAATTTGAAAGATGAAACCCTATGATTTAAGAATTTGACTCTTCTGATTCTTCCATTTTTCAGAAAAGCAGTTTTCAATTTTTATGAAAAATGGCCCCATTTCCAGACCATGGGCCAATGGTGGAGTAGATGTGAAGAGGGGCTGGGAAGATCCTGTACATGTTGTGTTTTGTCACCATAAAGGTATCAGGGTGGTGGAGTGCTCAAAGTGAGGCCAGCATTGTCCCTGTGGGAGTCCCACCTGCTCTGCAATCTTGCCTGTCATGTGTTCTTGATGTGGATAGGCTTCTGAAGTGCTTTGGTGGCCATTATCATGGCTGTGTCTGATTTTCTTAATCATGCATGGCAATGACACCCAGATGGGCTCTGTTCCTCAGGTTCCATTTCTGGAGCACGGATGTATTTGCTAACATCTATTGTGGGCGTGTTATCTTCCACAAGCAGCACATGTTATGTTGCCTAAAGGGATGGCAGCTTGGGCTTCTCAGCCCTCCATGAAGCATGGCAGAATTCCAATGGCACATCTGCAGGCAGACTTAAATGTGTTAAAGTACTTATTTTCACACCCAATAAATCATCAGCGAGATGGAATCACATCACATAAACCTTTCAGTGGCTACCGATGCTTTTAGGACAACCAAAATCTTCAGCACAGCTGACAAGGCTATCTGATATTATAGAGTGGTGACACTAATGCCATTTTTCTTCAATAGAAGGTTTTAGATACACTTTATCTACCCTTGTGCACACAAACCCCAACACTCTCTCCATTGGCTCCTGCCATCCAACCAGTGATTTCTACACCAGGGTTACAACAGAGGTTGTGAGGGCCTTCAGGATGGTTCTCAAACAAGCTGCAGGAAAATCATAGTGGCTTATGTTAGTGGAGAATTTTTTAAGGTAGTCATACCTGTCTTCCAAATCTTTACCTCTCAAAGTTAAAAAAAAAAGCATCCACTGTGACTCCCCCATTTTTCCAGCCCTTGCTGGATTCATCCCTGTTTGGTAGACATCAATGCTACATTTCAGCCGTACTATACAGAAATGAAAATGCAGGCTGGGGCTCTTCCCTCCTTAACCTGCTGCTTTGTGTTCACACTCAGTAAACACTGAAGTTCAATCACATTCCTCTCTGCAGAACACAGTCAATTAGGCTCCTGCTAGTGATTGTATATTCCGATTGTACACAACAGACTGTCCTTTTTCTCAAAGGTTTAAGAGAAAAATTAAACAGTTTCCGAAGTTTCTAAAATTCAAACTCAACTAATGGGCTTACTGGCCATAATTGAGTTGGTGGGTCCTAAGCCAGATAAGGACCACCAATTGTTCAGTGCTTTTATGTTAATTAAATTATTTTCCCATTAGGAAAGCTTGCTATTTACAAAGTATTATTGATGTACCATGCCATTTGTCCCCACCCCTGCTTTTAGTTGCCTATAACTTGAACCTCTTAATAAACCAACTCTAAGCCCTGAAATATAGTATCGTTTGTTATTGTTATTTTAAAATACTAAGCTTTCCTGAAATAAACTGGCAAATAATTCTATTTGATTTTATCTTTTATTTTTGAGCTGAACATGTTATTTGGAAATAAAAAACAAGCAGATTAAAAAGAAAACAGTTGAAAATCTATGCCTTTATCACTAGTTTTTTGGGGAAATTTATCTAACATTATTTTTCCTTTTTAGTATGCTTGTTGTAATCCATTTATTTTCTTTTCACTGCTTGTCAAGACTCCATTCTGAAACAGCACTCTTCCCATGATTATATTTCTGAATCCTCTGAGATCTCTGACTAAATTGTGCGGAACATGTGCTGCTGTAAGATTTCATTGAAATGTATGAAGAATAAGAGATTTTGTTTTCTTAAATTCCCTTTAGTATACAAAATATTTGGTGAGTTGCTGATACCTTTATTTAAACTTTTAAAAAAATAGACTATTACTTTTTTTTTATTTTTATGCTTGACAGCTCTAACTATGGTTTTTAATTGGGGTTATTACATAAAGGAGAATGTACCATAACGTTGTGACCTTCTGTTCTGCCTGGTTATTTACGATATTCCTTGGTGAGTATTCAATTTTAGATCCAGCAGGCAATAACTGGTGATTGTTCTAAATACCTGCTTTGATGATTTGAAATAACATTAGAGTCACAACTAGTATATTCTATCATCCTACGCTGCCCCCAACACACATACATTCACCCTAGGAGAGGAGAGAAAGCCAACTGGGAAAGGAGAACTAGGGCAGAAATCTGAGTAGCTAGAGCCAAATGTTTTTAATCTGCACATGGCTATGGTAGGGCAAAAACTACACTGCCTACTTAATGCATTCTGGGCTCACAATCCTCCAAGTTCTTATAAGAATGGGACTTGCCTCGATGATACACTTGCAAGTGGTGTTATCAGAAAACTGTATTGGAAACAAGATGATTGTGTAAGGTGAACATTAATGCTGTTATGTTTGCCTTGGCACTAACCTGAGAAACTTGTATAATGTGGCTTATAAACCATCTCTCTTGACTATGAGGAAGACCTCGTGAGGACAAGCCAGGTAAAGAGGCACCAGCTAGGGATTGGAGTAGCTGTGCAAGGGGGAATCAGGAAATGCACTGCAAGGGCCACTGGCGATGAAAATATAAAATAGTTTTTATTGAGGAAAAATTTATAAGCAGAGAAGTAGCAGGGTGCACACAACTCCTCAAAACCTCAGTATACCATGGCTTGTGCTGGACAGGGGAGGACTGCATGTATCATGGCTAATGTGTCATGGAGAGGAATCCTGGACCTGTGATACTGCACATACATAGGGACTGCCGGAGCAGGTTACATCTATGCCATTATGTAATCCCAGATGCTCCTTGATCAGAGAAATGGCTTTATTTGAAAGAGGAACCTTCTGGAATCCAGTGTTTTCTATCAGATTGTTCTCTGTTAAGCCAGCTCTCTCCTAAACTACCAAACCAGAGGAGGAAATGAACCTCTAGGGTTATCAGATTCTCTCTCCTCTGAGTGATGCGCAATGAAACATCAGGACATTATTTCTTAGGACAAGAAAGTGGAGACAAAATCAGTATAAGACAGAATACTACAGAGAGAATGAACCTAGGGACATTGATGAAACCGCAAAGAATCAAAACCAGAGTGAGAGAGAGTGCATGTGTTGGTGTGATGTGATTGTGTATATCTGTGTGTGCACCCAGCATTATACCCATAGACACATCACATGGAAACTCTAAACAAAGTATTAGAGGGCCGGACGCGATGGCTCATGCCTGTAATCCCAGCACTTTGGGAGACCGAGGTGGGCGGGTCACGAGGTCAGGAGATCGAGACCATCCTGGCTAACACGGTGAAATCCCGCCTCTACTAAAAATACAAAAAATTAGCCGGGCGTGGTGGCGGGCGCCTGTAGTCCCAGCTGCTTGGGAGGCTGAGGCAGGAGAATGGCATGAACCTGGGAGGCGGAGCTTGCAGTGAACCGAGATGGCACCACTGCACTCCAGCCTGGGCGACAGAGCAAGACTCTGTCACAAAAAACAGACAAACAAACACAGCAAAGTATTAGATTGGTGCAAACAAAATTAACTGCAAGCAAAAACCACAATTAATTTTCTACCAACCTAATATATGACATTACTTTTATCAACCAACTTTCAAAAAATTAGGCTCATAGCTCAAAAAATTATGTTAAAAATGAAAAAAATAAGCAGGGTGGGGAGAGGAGTGCTATTTTAAATAAAATTATAAATGGAAATAATTGAAGGTACAACCACATTCGGCTACCTCTTGCCTCCAGAGAAATTCAGAATCCTACTAGAAAGTTTATAGTGCTCAACTTAGATTCTACCCTAGGCACAAATGTACAGTAAAACTAGTTCAGAGAAGCATGTTTTGATTACTTATACTACACAAGAAGACTCCTGTCTATTTACTTCATTATTTCTGGAAAAAATGGAGTTTTGCATGATACTCTGCAGAATGTGAAAGGAGACAAATGCCCTGGTTTTGTTTTTGACATGCCAGCAAATGCTCTAAGAGCAACAGAGTTAATGCTGCCATAGAGTGAAGAGCTGATATAGCCCCTGTCCAGAGAGAAATGTTGGAAGTGGAGCTGATGCCTCCATTTCTCAGCTGCAGATTTCTACAGGGCAGTTGGAGCCTGTGGTGGAAACTCCAGCCACTCCTTAGCCTCCCTGTCACAGTCATAACTCTTGCTGCTTACATTAAAAATAATTTCCAATAACATACTTCCTAGAAGAAGAGACAAATGTCCAAAGGCAAAAAGAAAGTAAAATAAAATATCAAAAAGTGGAGGTGGATTGAGGTAAAGGATTAAAAGAGGCAAGAGGGAGTGCCACATTCTTTAGGTCTACCCAGGACATCTTCCCTGGTTTATGATTCTTTCTCTGTTGAACCACAAAGAAAAAAATGTATTAGGACTCTGAATTCCAGGCTATATTGTCTGTCAAAGGATTTACCAGTTAGAGAACCAATTAATTTTCAGCTCCCACAGCTCAGGAGGATATAAAAATAGGATCTTATATGGCCTTTGAAATGTTGGGACATATACTGTCTTCTTAAAAGAAGAGAATTGAAACCTGCTTTTCTCTTTTCAAAAAGAAAAAGAAAAGAGCAGCATTCTGTGGCTTTCATGGTTTTCTTTCAGACTCTGTTCCAAGATCTGTGGCTTTAGTGTGTATGCGTAAGTGCACATACACTCACACACACCACGTGCATATTTGCACACATTAATGCAGAAGTGGTTTGCTGTAGAGTTCATGTAGATATTTTCTCCTTCCAAGCAAGTGATTATGTCCTTTCTTCCATGGTCAGATGGATGATTTGAACAGCTTGGAAGGGCAAAGGCAAGAAAAGCTTTGATTTATCTGCTGCTGAACTGATTTAGACAAATGCAAGAAGATGGTACATCACTGAATTAGGGCAAGCAGGACAATAATGAGAACCTAAATTGAGTGACAAGTGCACACCAAAATCTATATTACCACTAAATAAGCAGGCATACATGTGTACACTGTACCTTATTTTATGTTATAGAGTGGTACTCATCATGTTTCAGAATAGTTTAATGAATGCTTTAGATCTGTAATTAGTAGGGCTCTTGTGTTCTCATGAGATACTGGCATTGTGGTGAACTATCCAATAAATATGATATAGAAATTCAGATCCTGTACGTGGAACTATTGTCAGAGGAAAGAGTCAGAGAAACTGAGCAAGTATTCAATCTAGCAGCAGCAAATTTCAAAACTATGCTATCCTTGCAGTACAGAAAAAAAAATGTCCCATTTACCTTCAACATGAAACCAAAAGAAATAGGAACAACAGGGGAACAAAAGTTGCTCCCTCCTTAAATTTTGTCATATTGCTTGTGTCTGCCAATCAGATATTCTATTCTATTTGTTTTTCAAGAATTCCTGCAGGTGATCTGGGTTGGAGGTGAGTTCCCAGAGTAAGTAACTAAAAAAAGAAAGCAGGGTTCTAATGAACCCTAGAGGCAATTGTGAAGTGGTGGAACAATGTTATTACAGGTTCACATGAGGCCTGAGGAGTTGGATGGAGGCTGAGGGGTTTGTAGCAGTCAGCCCTGACCAGTCCTACCTGGGTTGTCACTTTATTGATGTCTCAGGGAATGTCTCCTTTTTGTTTGCATTTGATAGCAAGATGCCTTTAGAGTTCTTCCCTTGCCCATTAAGTCAAGGTGCAGTTTTTGCTTTAGAAATTTCAGAATCGAGTTTTTCCAGCACTTCTTTTTCTGATGCATTGGGTTAAATATGGATGATAAAATTTAAAGAAAATCTCTCATTCAAGTGACCCCATGTTATTTATATTCACACCCTAGTTTTGTTTGTCACCTGTTTTCTTGTTGTGCTGAGTGTTACCCTCAGATTGACCTAGCTGTTTGTGTACACCCAGTCACTGCCAGATATATAGCTGAAACGAATTTTAAAAGAAGAAAAAAAAAAAACACTGGAGGCTACAAACTAAAAAGAACTCTATGCAAATGACCTTACACAATTATACCTGAAATCAACATACTAGAAGGTCAGTAAATATTACTATTCCTCAAGACATTTTGAGCAATTACCTAATATTTGGTGAATAGTATTTCAATACCTCATGTGGTGTACTTGATAGTCTTTATTCTTACAAAAGACTCATTGTTAAATGTGTTTTTGGGTCAGCTTTGATGTTTATCAAACATACCAGCCTCTGGTCTTTATGGATCCTGCTGTGCCTGGCTAGACTGGTTACTTTTGCCCTGGTTCCTGAGGATGTCTGGATAAAACTTCATAGTAAAGGTCTGGGTAGTACAGTCTATGACATCTTTAGTGGAGTGATCTAAACCTTGACGTTCAAACCTTGGATAAGATGTTATCTTCATTAATAGTCAGGGCCCACCCAAAACAGTGTTGTGAAAATAGGTAACTTCTTTCATTCCTTTTTTCCTCTTTAGATGCCAAATGACTCTATGTCATCCTGTGGGTCCCTGCTAGGGCATTCTTTCTGGACTGGCTTTCCACTTTTACTGTTTTACTTGTCTCCAAATGAAAACTCGAATTCATTTTGTCCTTGTGACTCATTAGCTGATCTGATTGATCAATGTATATAATTTTTTTTTCTTTTTTGAGATGGAGTTTTGCTCTTGTTGCCCAGGCTGGAGTGCAATGGTGCAATCTCGGCTCACTGCAGTCTCCGCCTCCCAGGTTCAAGTGATTCTCTCACCTAAGCCTCCCAAGTAGCTGGGATTACAGGCACCTTCCACCACATCCAGCTAATTTTTATATTTTTAGTAGAGATGGGGTTTCACCATGTTGGCCAGGCTAGTCTCAAACTCCTGACCTCAGGGGATCCACCCACCTCAGCCTCCCAAAGTGCTGGGATTACAAATGTGAGCCACTGTGCCTGGCCTGTATGTGAAGTTTTTAACCCTTTGACAAAGGGTTACATATCAATTTTAACCTACTCTTCCAGATCACTTCATATTGTAGCCAATGCCTTCCATGCCCAAATCCAAAGCAGGAAATAACAGCGGAGCTACTAAATAACCAGGTGTAGCAGACCCAAAGCTACTTGGATCCCTGCTGGAAAGATTCCAAAACTTTATCCTGAAAACTCAGAATTTGTAAAAGCAAAAATTTAAAAAGACAGTGATATCTATTTCATTTTTCAGTTTAAATGGTGAAAATATATGCCCTCAGGATCTAGAATATGCTTTTCATGTATAATGTTTCCTTTTCCACATTTTTTTTAGTAAATACTAGAACTAATGAATCCAAATGGTAAACAGTTTTAACAGTACAGGAGAGTATCAAATAGAAAAGTAATCTCCTTGTCTCTCCACTCCCTGTCCCTAGACTCACTTCCCGGAGGCAACTGTGTTGGGCAGTATTTGTTTTCAGAGTTTCTGGAGGTTTCCTCTTAAGTTGAAACAATATTTTTAATGCCTCTATTTCTTGATTTATCAATTATCAACATTATATTTTGACTTTCCTATGAAAATGGGGAATTTAGTGTACTTACATTACTTTTCATCTAGTGTTTCCCATCTATTTCCTGATTTTTATTATTGTACATTATTTATAACATTTACATTCTGTTCTGCAGTTCTGTACTTATAAATAAATCTTTTATATTCTGTCTAATTCTATGGTTCTCAAATAAAATAATTAACGTGTTTAATATTATAATGATGTAACTGTTATTTACTACAGAACTAAGTAGAACAATTTGATGCAGGTGGATGGTAAAATAATTAAGCAAGTTAGATTTTTGCTGTTGGAAGCGAAATTTTCAAAGTTTGACAAAGAAATTTGTTTTGTTTTCCGTTTCACTTTCTTCACTATTTTTGTGTCAGAATTTCTCTGGTTCCTCATATACTATGTCATTTCTTTGTGAGATGCTATTTATTTTTTAAACTTTTGCTGGTATACATTTCTTTTTTTTCAAATATCGAACATGAATTGTAAGCTTTGGGATATTCCGCATCAAAAAACATTTTAAAACAATCCTCACACTTTGTTCATAATTTGGCTGTTGTATGAAAGATTCAAGAGAACTTTCATCTCTGGACTTTGCTCCTTATTTTTTAGTTTTGACTGTGGCTTCTTCTTTTGCAGTTAGTTTTCTTTTTCTTTTTGGAAGTTTCTTAGATCTATAGTTTATTCTGCCTTGAAATTTTAATAGGAGATGGCCAGTTGTGTGAATCTTAAGACCTTGGCCTTTTCAACTAAGGCAAATCTCCTTTTATTATTTCTTTTATGTGTTCATAGTTTTCCCAATACCATTATCTGTTTTGTGTTTATGGAGCTTATCAAATGAATAGTAAACATTTAAAATGTATCACTCTTTACTTTTTTCTCTTACATTTTCTACTATTTTGTCTTTTTTCTCCATTCTGAGGATTTCTTCAACTTTATTTCATGTATCTCTAACTCTGTGACTATCTTCATATTATCATTTAGCACATTCATTATTTTAAGTTGACCATCAAATTTCTAATTTTTTAAGCTCTTGGATTATTCCTTTTTTGTGGCAGCTTATCCTTATATTAAGGATAAAATGTCGTCTTGAATATTTTTTAGGATATCAATTAAATATTTTAAAAGTCTGTTTTCTCCGTAGGAGAAATTACTCCACTAGGAGTCAGTGTTCTTTGTTTTTGTTGTACATCCTGGTCTTTTTCCTCTTATTCTTTTGGATTTCCCTGGGTGTTAGATGCTCTTTTGTTTGTTTATTTTCACGAGTGGAGAACTGTATGATTAGTACAGGTAGATGTGGGTGGCTGCTCACCCAGAAGGCCTTGCTTTTGAAGAGGCCTGGCTGTGGCATCTGTGTGGTTGGGGGCACACATCAGTACAGTACTTTTCCTTGTGGGGCCCCTGAATAGGGGAACTTGACTCTGGGAGTGGAGTGCTTTAGTCGGCTTCACTCCCAAGCTGCCTTTCCTTTCCCATTTTGTTTCATTAGGTTTCATTATTATCTCTCCTGGAGGTCCAGAGTTACCACAGACTTGGCATCTTTCTCAGGACCCAGCTCCCTCGCCAAGTACCTTGACTTCCTCTTCAGGTGGATGACATACTTTTTTTGTTCGAGCCCAGTTCTTGGGCTTCGAGAGTTCACTTCTGAGGGCAAAATCCCATTTTGGTTTCATTTTGTCACTAAACAGTTAATTCTTTTACATGTTTTTTTTTTTCCCTCTGCTATTTCAAGGGAATGTGGAGGAAGAGAGTCAAAAGATGAGTGCACAAGTCTGTCATTTCCTGACCTGAGGCCTCCCCTCTCCTTCCTGTGATATTGGTTCCAGTTAAACCAAGACTAACCAAAAAATGGGCCATTGTTTCACCTGAAATGAAATTACCTGCTAAAATTAACACAATGCAAGTTATTAATTAGCTTTTTACACTTTATGAAAACTCACTTTAGCTCCAGAGAACACAGACATCTGAATGTCAGACTCAAGCTCTTTGATGGCTGGGCCCATATTTAGGACATGGAAATGTCCCAAAGTCTCCATATTTAGGGACACAGAAAGGAGGCTATCAGGGAAAATCGGTCAAAGCCTCTCACCTTTCATAGAAGCATGCATGTCTCTCTTATTTCCCCTTTAACATGAACTTCCAACTCTTCTTTCATCGAGTCTTAAATTTTGCCCCTTTAATGTCACAGAATTGTGGGGTATAGACAGGACAACCATAAGTCAATATTCTTACATTTTTACTTTATTACTATGAGACCAACCACTGACCTACAGAGTTCAGAGAAATACATTTTATATTGCTGAAGAAACTTTGAATGTACCTTGAACCTAAAATAAAAGCTTAAAAGAAAACTATAAGAGATTTTGCACTGAGAGACCATATACTTTTTAAAGATGTAGATCACAGGTGTCTGGCTTTTGGCTTCCCTGGGCCCATTGAAAGAAGAATTGTCTTGGGCCTCACATAAAATATACTAATGATGGCTGATTGACCTTAAAAAAAAGGTCAGTGAGTAATTTTTGTGTATTCCATCACCACCGATTAGCAAAAAGTTCCTCTCATTCAAAGGGTTGGACATCGCTGAAGCTGAAGAGAGTCAGGAAATATGTACCTGAAAGACGTATGGAAGAGAGCTATTACCTGCACAGTATTTTATGTATTGTGATGTGGAGACCCCAGGTCTCCATTTATATCACTTATTCACTCATTCAGCAAGCATTTTGAGTGCCTGTTCTGGGCCAGGCACCGCGTCACGGAGTGAGGGTACAGTGATGGTGAGGAAGAGAACGTGTTTGCTTTTATAGAACTTACATCATAGTAGAGAAGCAGATATAAGCAAATTTATAATGTAATATAAGGTGGTGCTAAGTGCTCAGTTGGTATAAAGCAGAGTGAACTAGTAGAGAAAATGGTGTAACGGTGGTAGGGAGGGTTTCTGGGAGCAGTAGTCTTTCTGAGGAATGACATTTGAGCAAATACCTTAACCCTACAGTTTCCGAACTGTCTTCTGAGGAACTCACAGGGTTGCTACCAGATATTTCAAAGTTTTGAGGGAAACACAATATTATTCAACATCTGTTAGATACTGCACAAACTACTAGCTTCGGGTGATTCTCACAGTTTCACGTGAGGTTATGCTACTTTCCTTTCAATGATGATTTATCTTTGCAAAGCTGAGTTTTTGTTGTTGCTGTGGTAATGAGTGAGCACACAGTGAAAGCCAAGAGAAAGAGATGAAGGTGGCAGGGTCTAACGTGATTTCAAAGTTTGAGGAATTGTGCAGTGCCTAACAGGTGCATACAACCCACTAGTACATGTAGAGACAGAAAAAATGTGGAGATTAGTATGTGTAGAGACAAATACATTTACTTCCTAATTCCCAGAACCTGTGAATGTTACCTCATATGGTGAAAAAGTGAATATTAACTTATATGGCAAAAGATGTAATTAAGTTAAGGCTCTTGAGAGAATGCATTTATCCTGGCTTATCTGAATGGGTCCTAAATGGAATCACATGTGTCCTTATAAGAGACAGAGAGAGATTAGACCCAGACACACACAGCAGACAAAGTGGTATGAAGGCAGAGATTGGAGTGATCTGGCTACAAGCTAAGGAATGCCAATAATTGCTGCAACCGTCAGAAGCTGCAGAGGTATGAAATGGATTTACTCTCTAGAGCCTCTGAAGTGAGCAGGCCCTTGATGACACCTCAATTTCAGACTTCTGGTCTCTAGAACTATGAGATAATACATTTCTGTTATTTAAAACCATCAAGGTTATGGTAATTTGTTACCATACGAATAGGCTAGGAAGTAGTCTTAGGAAACTAATGCAGTAAGTGATTACATCATTTATAAAGAAAATTAAAATATTATTTATTTATTTAGTTATTTTTGAGACAGAGTCTCACTCCCTCCCCCAGGGTGGAGTGAATTGTCATGATCTTGGCTCACTGCAACCTCTGCCTCCTTGGTTCAAGAGATTCTCCTGCCTCAGCTTCCTGAGTAGCTGGGTCTAAAGGCACACACCACCATGCCAGGCTAATTTTTTGTATATTTGTAGAGACAGGGTCTCGCCATGTTGACCAGGCTGTTCTTGAACTCTTTACCTCAGCTGATCTGCCTGCCTCGGCCTCCCAAAGTGCTGGGATTACAGGAGTGAGCCACCACGCCCAGGCTAAAATATTATTTTAAATTTCAGTTTATGCATATCATTTTTTAAATGGCCATAAATGCTTACTATGTTGTGTGGATTGAACTCCTTAATACACGGAACTGTTCGGTATTTCTTTTGCCCAACAATAGACATGAAAATACTCCTGAACTTTCATTGCATGAACCAAAGAAGTTTTGGAAATTCTTCCTTACTGTGAGAGAGTGAGCAGTGAGTTGTTTTGAGGGCAGTGTGTTCCAGGAAGAGGCAAAATCAAGGGCAAAGGCCCTGAGGCAGGAACAAACATCTGGAATCCCAGAGCAGTAAAAGGCCGGTGTGGCGAGGTGTACTGAGTAGAAGATGAGTTCAGGGATAGAAGCAGATTTGGATGATGTACAGCCTCACAGGCCAGAGTAAGGAACTTAATTGTGTTGTGAGATTGAAGAGAAGCCTTGGACAGCATTGAGGAGAGGAGTGATATGTGACAGGATTTGCACTTTCAAATGAACATCTGGCTGTAGGTTGGAGAACTGTCTATGGGAAGCTGATTTACAAAAGTAGAATACATTGGCTCCGGACTTGCTCAGAGGCCTGGATAAATCTTTGCCACATCCTTGCCACCCTCTTCTCTTGATTTCTCTGTTTACCATCGGTACATAAGACTCCAGATGTAGTAGAAATGATGAAATGTGCACACAGGGCAGAGAAATTTGGTATGTTTGCCACTTGGTGTATCCCTTTCTGGAGGTGAAACCCTCTTCCAGAAGTGTATTAATTGACTACAGAGAAGAAAGAGCAGGAGCATTTTATCACATTGCGTAGGAATGGAGAGGGCAAGGCACTAGAAGGTGCTCTGTGGGGGCAGTGCAGCCTGTCAGGATGACTTCAGCGGTGTGAGTCAGCCTTCCTAATGACAGGAGCAGGACCTCCTTGGTCAAGGTGTCCAGTGTGGTGAGGCTTGGGGCCCAGCCATCTGTCGAGGAAGATGGCGCCATTTATTTCCTGTGCTTGGTAGTTGCAGGGAACTCCTTTGAGCAAAAAATCTTAGAGGCATAAGGTAATAGGATAAGTAAAAGCAACAGAGACATTACTAGGGCCACAGCTGGGGCAGAGGCAGACCCTCACAGAGATGAAAAGAGCAGACGGGACTCTCCCAACAGCATCCTTGGTGCAGAAACTGCCACTGTGTGACCTTGGGGAACCAAGGATGGATCCCATCTCCTCTTTTCCAACAGCCTTTTAACTCAGTTTCATGATTCAAACCCATGATAAGGCTAATAAAAAAGGAATTTCCTTTGTAGAGGTTGACTCATTCCCAGTTCTAGTCCCACTGAACTCTTTGCTGGTCAGCCTACATGTTTAATTCTGGACATCACATGAAACCTTGATGAAATTGTTAAAAATGGTAAACCAAAGTTATCTTGATTTTCAACATTCCCAGTTTCCCTCTTGAACCACAGCTTCTTTGCTCCAAATCACTGATAATCATTGCTTCAGCTGAAGAGAAAATAACAGCCTACAATAGTGAGAGAAATATTTTTCGATTTTGAGACTCAAATTTGATTTTTCTTGAAATTATAAAGAGATAATAATCTTGAAAACCAGGCTGTGTTGAGACACAGAGGGATTTCCCATTTTCTAAAGTTCCCCTTACGTATTAAGTGTCAGGCATGGCAGTCTGCACATAGAGCTATAGGAGACGCCAAACCTTGGGAGGTGGAGGATAAGACAGAGCAAAAGTCCCTGCCATGCTCTTATTTATACAGTGCAGAGCAGAAGAGCAGCATTGGTGGGGAGGTGGCTAGATTGATGGGCCTAAAATAGTGCCCTTCATTGCCTTCTTCCTGTCACAGGCTGAATCATGTAAACAGAGAACCCTGCCTCTTTCCCTGGGGGAGTGGAGAAGGGCTGGGAAGCCCATGCATTAGGCAGGTTCAGAGTGCAGGTGGAGGAGAGAACACGGCCAGGACTTTGCAACCGGAAGCTGTAGGAAAAAAAAAAAACTTCTTTTTTTTTTTTTTTTTTTTTTTTAGCAGTAGGTGATTGCACAATCTCTAGAGATGCCAGGGAAGGTGGGGGAAGCCCAGTACCACCCCAGAGGACCTGAGACTAGATAGATGGCGACATCTCAAGAGAGGACAGGGAAGACTCAGGGTACCGAATGAGATTAGAGGCCCTTTTGCATTCCCACTGCCATTAGGATACATAAGCTGCCTCTGAATTTACCAACCATTTTGGGAAGTATCGGGGAAGGGGGTTGAGAGTGGAGAAACACTCTTATGAAGAGTTTAAATTTTGAACTGATTGAATATTGGCCTGAAGGAAACTATAGGCCTTTCTGTTATAACTCCATGCAAAAAACTTTGCTATCTGTGAAACTGCTCAGGAAGAGTAGCAAGCTGTGTAGCAAAATAAGATTAGGGGCAAACTATTCAAAAATCGCTATGACTGGGTAACGAGAGCACTAACCAAGCAATCATGTGTATCTCAGGGCTAACACAGACTGTTGGGCAGGCAGGCAAACCAGTGGCTTTGGGTTGCTTCAGGGCATAACACATCTGAGAAACAGGAGTGAAAACACATGAGGTTGCTGTTTGAGACAAGGCAGGTGGAAGGGGAGTTCTGAGCTTGGGGAAGATGCTGGTTTATTTATTTATTTATGTATTTATTTAGAGACAGAGTCTTGCTCTGTCACCCAGGCTGGAGTGCAGTGGTGTGATCTTGGCTCACTGTAGCCTCTGCCTCCCAGGTTCAAGTGATTCTCGTGCCTCGGTCTCCTGAGTAGCTGGGATTACAGGCGCATGCCACCACGCCTGGCCAATTTTTTTGTATTTTTAGGAGAGATGGAGTTTCATCATGTTGACCAGGCTGGTCTTGAACTCCTGACCTCAAGTGATCTGCCTGCCTCGGCCTCCCGAAGTGCTGTGATCACAGGCATGAGCTACTGTTTCCCGCTAGGAAGATGCTTATTTAAAAAAACCCACAATTCTTTACTAGGTGCTCGTTTTTTATTTTCTTAAAATGCAGATTAAAACACTCCTGCCTGTACAAGTGTCAAACTGAGGCATTGTCCTTTCCTGCTGATGGATATAATGCTGTTCCTGCTAATTCCTCTTCCCTTGTCAGTGAAAACCACATATAAACCAAAGCAACTTCTGCATTATACTGACATCATCTTTCTGTCAATCAATTGTGTGTGATTGATTGGTGTTATAGAAACAGGTGTTCTAGCAGAACAGTGTGTACTTTAAATTGGAAGTTTAATTTATCTGGAAAGTTTAATTTTTCTCACATGATCATGATAATAACGATTTTTAAAAAAGCATATCTGGGTCAAAGTCCGTAAATTTCTATCCAGCCACACACATATTCAAAAGGACAGGTACTAAGCAGAAGGCAGTGTGAGAAAGCAGCTGGGAGGATGAAGGACCTGGAGCGCCTTAGCTGAGGAACAGGTGACTGACATGTTTAGCCTCAGGAGAAACGAATAAGCAGAGATGGGACAGCTGTCTCCAAATATTTGAAGGGTTATTGTTTTGAAGGATAAGTTGTCTTATATGATATTGCCGTAGAGCAGTGACTTTGTTTTAAGTTGAGAAATCCTTTTTTTCCCCCAAGCACAATCATGGATGGAACCACACCAGAGCCCCTTCCCCAAATCCCCACTTTGTCTCTGAGGCGCCTCTGATTGAATCCCAGGAATCCATAAAACATAGTTCAGTAAGTCCCTGCTATAGAGTGACAAGTGAGTCGCTTGCTATAGAGGACAGAGCAAGGACCAGCAGATAGAAATTTACTCAAGACAGATTGTAATGCTATGGAGAGAATACATTTATAACTGAGTCATTATTCCGTTCCGTTCCGTTCCGTTCCGTTCCGTTCCATTCCATTCCATTCCATTCCATTCCATTCCATTCTATTCTATTCTATTCTATTCTATTCTATTCTATTCTATTCTATTCTATTCTATTCTATTCTATTCTATTCTATTCTATTCTATTCTACTCTATACCTTCTCTCCTGGCATTTAAACCCACCTTTCTAAAAGGAAAATCTTGATTGCCTACCCTGTGTGAGACACCCTGAGATGTATTTTTCTCACCTCTAACTCTTGCTCCAACTTCTTCAAAATTCTTTCGGTTTTATCCTGGGCATCCCCACAGTGTCTCACATATTGCCAGATGGCTTGGGGGTTTTATTCATCTTCCTCTGTCACTGTCTTCCTCCCTCAGGTTTACCGTGTCTGCCAGGCTTAGCCTTGTGCCTGAATTTTTTTTTTGGATGCCACTTCTGGGTCCAACTGGCACCACTTTCTGCCCAGTGGGCACTCTTGCCTCTTTTGCAAGAACCATGGTGCAATACTGCTTCTTCTGCAGAGAATAATTTCTCTTTGCAGGTGAGCATTTTTGGGACTTTTAGAATCAACATCCTTTTGCTGGGCACCACCATCTCCCACCAGATTCTTCCAGGTGTCAAAGCAGTTCTGTCGTGAATAGGAGAAGAATGTTTGTTTTGTGTGATACCTGAGCCCCGATGTTATAAAGAATGTTTAGTCATACAGAAATGTTAGCCTTTACCTTACCTCTCTTTCTCCAGAGAATGTAGATATGAAACCAAAGTCGCAGACATACCCAAGAGACCCACTTCAGAATGTGATCAGGATCATCCCTCCTTTCTGATGACCAAGGCTTGTGTACTGGATCAAAACTATCATTCTTGGCTCTAAGAAGTCTTCTCAATTTTTTGTGCAAATACACATCAGAAAGGCTGACTCCATTGGTTTGCCAGATATTCCCAGGTATCTGAATAACTCATGTAAAAGCTCTAACACATAACTATAAAAGGCATACAGTTGCATTGTAGAAAATTTGGAAAATTCAAAAATGCACTCATTATCCCATTACATGATAATATACAGTGTGTGGAGAGAGGGAAACTAAACGTGAGATCATGTGAGATGAATAGATTTTTTTTTTGTACACACATAATTTTGCGTTTTACTTTGGTGATTCTCTTTATAACATTGACAGGATAGTTGTGTAGTTTTGCATGTGTTCTGGATTTGAGGTGATAGAATGATGGCTACACATTTTGACGCTATGACAGTGCTCAGATATTGGTGCCAGTGTGTAGTTTGTGTGGGAATATGCAGAGAGCATAAACATGGCAATCAGTGGGAGATACAAGTCCATTAAAAATTTTTAATTACACATGGGTTACATTGTTTGCATAAGTCAAAGAATCTTATAACTTCAAAAGCTGCATCTGATATGAATTTAAAATTGTTCAAGGTACTTAGGCTGTATTTTATTTACAAAAATATTTTTACTAAATAATGATTGGATGGGTGCACATTCCTCCTGGCACTGAGAATACAGGCCAGGTCATCAAGAGCATCTCCTCCCACCTCCAACCTCAATGTGGCCCTAGCAAGCAGGGGCAGCTCTTTCACTCACACTTCTGACACCTACTCATCTTATTCACTGTATTCATCCCATGACAAGAAAAGATTCTGCTGCATATAATCTGGTGCCCGCTAAGCAGAGTGGGCCCTGGTAACTGCGTGGGTGAATTTGATGGGGGTGATGAGATGGGTTCAAAAAAGCTGAGAGACCAAAATTGCTATTCATTAAGAAGGTGGGGAGACTGAGAGGAAAAGAGCCCAGATAAGACAAAGGAGAGAAAGATCTGGAAGGAAATTGGAGTGCAGAGCCAAATTTGCAAGAAAGCATGCAACCTAGAGGTGAGATGATTGACTAGGAAACAGTTGTTATTGGGGCTTTTGGATTGAGGCTGAGGAGCTGACACTCTCCACACTCCATTCCTTTCCACAGGTCAGAGGAGCAATGTGTGCCCAACACTGATCACCGAATGGAACAAGAGAGGAGACAGGAAAGGGAAAGGCGCTGTGGCTTACAGGAGCTGCCAGGCTCTCATTCGGCTGTCTTCCCCGCTTCCGCTTTCTCATCTGTCTTCCTCTCCTCGTCATATGCTCTGCAATCTGAGCTCCATCACAATTAGAGGACTAAACCTGCCACCTTACCTCAAACATATTTTTCTTTAACCCTGTTGTTCTCTCTGCCTGGAGCATCTTCTCCCTTTATGCATTGTGTGTGCAGATGCCACTGCTTCTGGAATTGTTTCTGAGCCTGCCTCAACCCCTGACTGAGGTCAGTGCTCCTCTCCCACCGTGTCACTCTCTGGTTACTGCTGGTTGGATGGCCTGCTTCCTCCCCTAGGCTTTAAAGGAAATCTTTGCTGGCTGGGACAAACCATGCCTATTCACCTTTTTATCTCAAAGCCTAGTGGAGTGCCCAGTAAGAATTCAAGAAATATTTAATAGGTGGAAGAGTGAATGGATGAATGAACGGAGCGACAATGCATGAATAGTGGTGTTAATCAGTTTTCTCTCCAAACCTGCTCTTCTCTGTATCAAACAAGGTCCAGTTAGGGGAAAAAAATACCATAAACAAAAAACCTGACAAACTAGATATTTAAAGCAAAGGGGAATAGACGTCATTAACTGCACACCATTGGAAGAAGTGCTGAGGTGACTGACGTGAGTAACCACAGGAATCAGTTACTAATCTAGGACTAGGAAAGAGAAAGGAAGAGGTGGGTTAGCAGAACCTGGGGACCCCTCAGTGTTGGCGATCAGAATCCCAAGAACGGGCAAGGTCAGGTGAGTGCTGGACCTCCAGAGGAGTGTGGCCTAATGGATGCTTATGCCTCTGAGGAGAGGGCATGATCTGGTGAATGCAGACCATGGAGGGGCCTGGCTCCGTGGGTGAGGAAGGATGGCATGGCTAGCACTGAACTACCAAAAGTGCTGGGCCTCATGCATGCAGGTGCCTCTGCAGGGGCATGGAAAAGCTGGCACTGGGAGTATTGAAGAAGCCAGAGGCTGAGCCAGCCATCTGTGGCTGCTGGAGCATTGCCAGAAGGGACTAGAAACAGAAGGGATGTCTCTTTCTCCTCTTCCCACCTTCCACTCCCTCTGGTACCTCTCATTAGCAGAACCTAATAGAGGGCCAGCTGGCAAGCTAGTCTAGGCTCAACATTGCAGAGTATAGCAGGACTTGGAGCTCAGAGAAAGTAGGCAAATAACTAGTCTTGTCTATCCTCTTGGTTAGTCAGCATCAGTCCCCATCCTTCTAACCAATTATAAGAGCTCCGTGCTCTGCCTAATAAGATGCAATTATCCCTCATACAAATGAAGACTGTATTGCCTTCTAACCAAAACAGATTTCCTGTAACAATCATATGCATATCTGCATATCTATCTGAATACTCTGTAAACTAAAGATGAAGTTATAAACTTAATCATCAACAGTAGAACTTAAGTAAAATAATAGGGGAAAGAAGGAGGGGGAAGAAACGAATTAACATTATATATATATATGTGTGTGTATATATATAGATAAACACACACAAATTAAGCAAAGGTAGACATTCATAAGAGTCACATTTCTATAATTATTCATGAGGTCATCACTGATATCAATTCCTCTTCCACTGTCTATTTGTCTATTTGATGTTACATTCATTGTAAGCTAGCATTTCAGCTTGTAGAGTCTCTCTCTCTTGTTTTTTAAGACACAGGCTTTTGCTCTGTTGCCCATGTGCACACACCATATCCAGCTGATAGATTTTTAAAAATTTCATTTTTTTAGAGATGGGGTCTCCCTGTGTTTCCCAGGCTGATCTCAAACTCCAGGGCTCAAGCTCTCCTCTACCTCAGCTTCCCAAAGTGCTGGGATTACAGGTGTGAGCCACTGCACCTGGCCGAGACTTCTTACCTGAAAGCCTTCATTCTTTAAGGGGCCTGAATTCCCAGAGGTCTTGCATTTATCAAGTTGATATGGTTTTCCAAAATGTTCCACCGAGGAGTACTAAGAGACACCCTTAGAAGACCACAGGCTCTGTAACTAGTCTTCTCTGTCTTCTTGAGTAGCAGAACCCAATTTTCCCAGCCAGTATAAAATTCCTTTTTAGCCTTTTGGTTTAGTAGCATTAGAAGCTTCAAATGGTCATCTACGCCTACGTGGAATACTTTCTCTTTGTGAATGAAGATTCCTAAATCAACAGAGCTCAAAGGTGTAGAGACAGGTAACAAACATTATCTCAGTGGATTGCTAGTGTAGCTGTAGGAGAATTCATTCCCAAGTTCTACCCCTTGATTCTGGCTGTGGGATAAATTGCACCACGCATTGATCACTGGTTCAAAGCATGTATTTCACCCTATTGGATAGAACCCCAACCTTTCAGGGTTTTCTCTTCCAGCTGGCCTCTAATTGGCCATTCTACTGTTTGATCAGAGCAGCTGCTTCTGGGAGATGTGGCACATGGTAAGACCACATACATGGGCCCATTGCTATACTTCTTTTGCCATGGAATAAATTCCTTGTTTAGAAGCAAATATTGTCTGGGTATGCCATGATGATGAATAAGATGTAATATAAGTCCAAGGATAATGAGATGGCAGAAACATAACAGGAAAGAGAAATCTGTACTATAATACATATACTTTCTAATGAGCGCACGTGGCTGTCTGTCCCTTATGATGAAGAGTTTCAATATGAGTAATCAGCTACCAAGTGGCTCTCTGGTTTCCTGTAAAAATGATAGTATATTAATGGCTCCCTTTTGGTCTCTGCTCTTGGCAGTTTAGACACTCAGTAGTAGCAATTGTCAGTTCAGCCTTGGAAAGTGTGATTCCCTGCTGCCAAGCTCCTCCACACTCTCTGTCTGCCACTCTGGATGGCTGGGGAAAGTGACTTCCTGCCACAGAACGTGTCACCTGGGATATCCGAATATTGAGAGTCTCTTCTGTAGCAGATATTCCCTGATGACCCCATGACACCCTCATTTCATGAAATCATAAATAAAGCAGTGATTGGAGCACCAGCATACTATAAAAACTCAGCAGTGGCTGCCCCTCTAAGCTGGGGTGATAGTGGGAGATGTTGCCGTTGTGATGAGGATGAAGGGATCCTGCGGGGGCAGAGCACAAGCACTAGCATTTAATTGCCAGTAAAAAGGTATCATCAAAGTAGAAGTAGTTAATAGCAACAGGGATATATTGATAGTCAGGATACTTAGATCTACAAGGTCTTTGGTGGTGGCTAATCAATCACCTGTCCATAGAAATGAAAGAGATTGGCAGCCTACCAGAGTATTACTTGATCTTTATAACTGGAAAAATTCCTAGTGTAGTGGATAGAAATCTGACTTGAGTTGTCACAATAGGAAGTCATAACCTCTCATTCGGTTCTGTGCTCTAAGCCCATCCAAAGATACTGAACTTTTTTTTCCATTCTGTTCTTTGTTGCATCCTCAGTCAATAGTAAGGGCTCGTAAGTATGTTTTGAATGAATGGATACGTGAATGAATGAATGGATATAAAAAGATAGATGTAAGAAAAAAATGAGAATGAAAAACGAAGAGGATTTTTTTTTATTCAATTTGAAGAATGGATTGAAGCCTCAACCTGAAGCTTTGCGTGCTGAGGAAGATGGTGACAGCATTAACAGAAATGGGAAATTCAGCAAAAGGAAATTATTAGAGATGGCAGAGAGCAAAAATATGAGAAATTCAACTTTTAAAGGTGAGTCTGAGAATCGATGTAGTCTTTAGTAAAGACTTCAGAGGTCAGACACAGTGTCAGCTTTTAACTTATTATCTGGTCAAAGCCACCCATTTGGGTGAGGATCGTGGCCCCATCATGACATGTGCTAGAGACTGTCCGTATGATAGGCCCACCCCACCCCAGATTCCCACCCTGCTCCATGCTCATTACCTTCTGAACCTGCGCAGGTGTCTGAGTGGAGCAGTCAGACAGAAATGTTCACACAGAGAACTCTTTATTACCTCTGACAGATGCATTTTAGCCCAATCGCTTCCAAACACAGCTCCTGGAAGGCTGCCCAGCATTGTTGCCAGGTATCATTGCCATGGAAACCATAGACCATCCCATGAGAGTTAGAGGCACGAAAGCAAAAGCAGTGTGAGAACAGATTTTTTTGAGGCTCTGGTCCCTCTGATTTCATACCTTACGGGACTGTATGTGTGTTCCCCTGGGGGGACACAGGAGTAAAGCAAATCGGGAGAATTGGGTTATTAGTGGTTTTCAGGAACAGACTAACCAAGGAAAATGCCTTTCAGAGAAGCAGGGTCACAAGTTACTCTCCAATATAGAACTCTCATGGCTGACACTTCTTTTGGAAAAGAATGAAGCAATACATATCACTTGTGTTTTTGACATTGTAAAGATAACTTTAGTAGAAATGGCTTTTGTATTCCAGCCATTAACTCAACCACACCAAAATTACCTTGGCTCCCTTAGACTGAGGGTGGAGGGGGCACTGATAATGGGCATTATCTAGCACAAGGATTTTTTGTTTCTCAGCTTGAAGCCAATGGAGGTATTAGTATTGCTTTGTCCTCTTGAGCTGGGCAGTGTATTCATATGTTAGCATTCATGGAGCTGTACACCAAGGATGTGCATATGGCTGTATTTAAGTTGTAGCTTGATGAAATATTGTCAGCATAAAAAAAAATGGAAAACCAAGTATTGTTAATCATTCAAAGCAAAAATTTTAGTTGCTGATTTTTTAAAAGGTGAGTTTACGTGGCCACCTAGAACCATGCAACTTTAATTTTGACACGTCAGTTGCAGTATTAGAAAGATTTTCTCAGAATTACTAAAGACATTCATTGTGCTAAGGGCTACACAAATATTTATTGAGCAGTTACTCTGGGCTGGGGTTTAAATGTCTTTGCTGGGGTTTAAATGTCTGGCCTAAAGGGAAGCTTCCATTGGCTTTACAACATGAAGATCTTTGATGACCTTGACAAAGTGGGTTTCAGTGGGACTGGGATAGAGGTTGGTACATGATGGCTTGGAGAGTGCATGGGAGGTGAAATAGGGAGAGCCTCAGTAGACAGTTTTCCCCCCCAAAATTTGGCTATGAAGTGGAGAAACGGGCCACTGGATGGCAATGGATATGGGAATGTGCGTGTGTGTGTATGTGTGTGTGTGTTACATACCCTTTTTAAAAATGAGTGATACATATACCAATACAGATTACGGAAAATTAATGACGGGGGAAATGGAAGAAGCCAAGTTTCTGAGAAGAAAAAAAGGGATGTGTGTAGCTGCCCTTTAATGGAAGCGGGGATATTCCCCCCATTGCAATAGGAGAAAGAGGATGAGTACATGTGTTTTTAAGTTGGTAGTTTCGGAGTTGGCAGATGTGTTCAGATGTGATGTCTTCTTTTTCCTTAGAGTATAAGCAAGGTCATGAGCAGTGAGTGACTGTCAAGTTGGGCTATGATAAATTTGAAGAGAGTGAGTGAGACATAAAATGTTTGCGTAGTGGAGGGCAATATGAGTCTACTAAAGAAATGTGGTTGGTTTTTGTTTGCCTGGTTTTTTGTTTGTTTTTGGCAGTACTGACCAGTTAACTACCTTTGTGGTTTTCTCCATCAACATTTGGCTTCTTGGGTACAGGAACAGAAAGGTGGAATGTAGGATTTAATAAGAATAGGTTGTGGCAGATGACTACAGAGTTATCAGAGGACATGGTGAGATGTTTGGAAGAATCCTGGAGGTAGAGCTCCTGGAGTCCTGGTTTTCCCAGGCCTGAAGTTGGCAGCAGAGTCCCCTGCTTTGGCAGCAGAGATTTTCTAGGGTCAGGAGGAAGAACTTGCATTTTCCTGGCTTCTCTTATGTTTTCAGACCTTTGTTCTGCAGCTTTCCTGGCAGTTCTGAAACTGTTTAAATTAGAATTCGTTTACTCATACGGAACTTCATCTATATGCCTCCTAAGCCTTCCCATCCATTCTCTGAGGACTGCAGCAGTTTTCCTGCAGTCTGCCGCTTCTCTCCAGCCCATGTCATTACCCTGGTTGACTTCAATGTCCTTTCTGATTACCTATTTAACAACTGAATCTCTCAGTTCCTTAAAATTATTTCATCTAAGAACTTTCTGGGTTTTTTTTTTTACATTAATGAATTAATTTAATCACAAGTAGCTACACCTGGAGCCTTGTCACACATAAAATGACTCAATCTTTGAAATCCTGAATTTTGAAATCCTTTTTCTGCTTTCTTTTTCTTTTTGTAACCTATTCTTTAGCCTCATTGGACATCTGTTCTTGTGAGTCCTTGCTATTCCTTTAGATTCTTCCTTTCTTCCCATCTGGATTTGTGAAAAATCACCCATCCAACACGCTCACCAATGTTCTTAATCCCAATGACCCGGTGATTTCCAGTGGCACCTGCCTTTCTCATCCTGCACTCAGGAAAAACCTCCCATTTGTTGGCTGGTTTGTTACCCTTTCTTGCTCAGGGCTACAGGATGTGTTAGAGGAAAATCAAGTAACAGTGGTAATTGCTTGAATTCCAGACATGGTTTCCACACTCAGCTGGCTCCATGATGCTGCCCTCCTCTCCATTCTCTCTGTCCCTCCCCTTGTTCCTCTTTTGTTATCTCTTGGCTAGACCATTACAACAGTCTCTTCACTATTCTCCTTTAGAGTCTCTATTTCTGATGTTATGTTATTTTTTTTTCCTAGGGATTCTTTTCCAAATTGCAGATTAGATCATCACTCATTCCCTGCTTAAAAATCCCTGAGAGCAGACTAAGATTTAGAACATTAGGTAGAAACTCTTTACGGTTTCATTCAGGAATCAGGGTCCTTGATGATTTGCATCTAACCTACTTGCCTAGTCTGATTTCTCCACGTTTCTAACCCCTCCTCCCATTCCCCACTCCCATACACTACACCAGAACATTCTGTTTTCCACTACCATACTCTGTATTCACCCTCACACTGTTCCTCGTGCCTGGAGTGAAAGCTTCTTTCTTCTCCTTATCTGTGGAACTCTTGTTTTAAGCTCTCAATCAAATGCCGTCTCACCTGGGGAGTCATCTGCACTTCCCAGTATGAGACAAAGTAGCATAGGTAAGAAGTCATATTTGCTCATTTCTGCTTGCCAGTGTGATTTCACAAAGGCTCTGACTCTGTGACCACATGCAGTTCTCTGGAGAGATGCTTTGCAAACCAAACAGGATAGAGCACACGGTGCCCCACATCTCTTGCCTGAGTTACTATGTTTCTTAAAAGATAAATGACCCTAGTTCTTGCCTTTTCCTACACATAAGATAATGTCTGACAAGGTTAGTGATTATGCCTCTATAATCTATAACCGGATATACTCTTACACCCAAATGTATATATCTACAACCAGATATACTCTTACACCCTTGATGTGATTCCTCTTTACTATAACTTCTGAACAAGTTTGATATGATTTTACACATACTAAACCTTCATTATCTATATAGCCCACTGCTAAAATACTGGACTGGTGCAGTTTGATAGAACCTCTGATACAACCTCTCTAAAGGGTTGCGTCTGGGCTATAGGCCTCAGTCTATAGTCCTTAGTAAGACTTTTAAATAAAATTAACTTTAAATCTTTAAAAGCTTGATTTTTTTATCAGTCCATGGTGGCCCATACCTGTAATTGCAGCACTTTGGGAGGCTGAGGTGGGAGAATCACTTGAGGCCAGGAGTTTGAGACCAGCCTGGACAATATGTAAGACCCCATCTCTACAAACAAACAAAGGAAAAATAGTCTGATTTTTTTTTCTCTTTAGTTGACACCGGGTAAAATGTCACTCCTTCCTTTGTGTGCCCATGCATTTCACTTGCCATTAGAATTGTGCTTATTGCATTTGTTAGGTTTGTTTATGTATGTACCTGTTTTGTCTGCTCTGCTGCTCAATGCTTAAAAACTTTTTTGTCATCTCTCTATTCGTCAGAGTTTATCAATGTGGTTGGTATATGGTAGTTACTTGATACATACTTTTTGACTGAGTGATGAATGTGCATACAATACTTTGGGGGCCAATACAGAAGGTAGCAGAACTTAAGGACATAGTTCCTGATTTCAAAACACTAACATAGCAGAGACTCTAGATCTACCCCTAAAACACACAAGACTGTAAGACAGACTACGATGCAGTTAAAGTAATGGTGCAGACAGTGAGTCCACGAGGAACTTAGAGGGAGAGAAATTGTCTTTGTCTGCTTGGGCTGCCATAACAAAACACCATAGACTGAGGTAGCTTAAACAACAGATATTTATTTCTCACAGCTCTGGAGTCTGGAAGTCTGGGATCAGAGTGCCAGCATGGTTGATTTCTGGTGAGGGCTCTCTTCCAGACTTAAAAACTTCTGCCTTCTATCTGTGTCCTTAATGGCAGAGAGGGGGCAAGTTCTCTGGTTTCTCTTCTTAGAAGGGCATAATTCCATCAGAAGGGCACCACCCTGGTGACCTCATCTAAACCTAATTATCTCTCAAAGGCCTCATCTCCATATTCTATGACACTGGGGGTTAGAGCTTTAACAAATAAATTTGGGTGGTGGGAACAGAAGACACAATTCAGTCCATAACAGAAGGTAAGTTTTGGGCACCGCTGATTTAGGTTTGGAAACAAAGACTTGCTAATTCAGTGCCCTTCATTCCTGGACAGATCCCTTGAAAGACATCTTCTCCCATGCCATCTCATTTCCTGGGATTATGTGAAAGAAGATGATAGCTTCTGTGGACATTCCCAGAGGAATAATTTCACAAAGTGGAGCTTGTATCTCACTTCGCAAAAAAATGCTGCTTCTTTTGTTATTTTTAGGTTGGAATTTGAGCTGCGACACCCAAATATGTAGAAGAAATAAACATACAAACTGTATCTTAATGCATCTTGGATTTTGGATTTTCTTCTTTTTGCAATTTAGCAGTTTCCCTCTCTCTGCTTGGGGAGAGAGAAAGTAGGGCTGCTGCCAACAGCTGAGCAAAATGTAGAGAAATGTCACCCATACACACAGCTGTCTCTATTGCTTACTATCAAATACAGAACTGGGGCTGACCTTACAAGAGAAAAGAGTTTGTATTCTGTGGCTCAAAGGCTACTGAGTAAACTCCTCCTTCTTTTTCTTGTCCATCGGTATCCACTGTTCACTTAATTTTTTCCAAACACTCTCTTGGGCCATTCCCATGTTAAATTTTTCCTTTCTGATGATAACAGTGCTTATTCTTTCACTTTTTTCTGCTTATAAAAGTAACAATGATAATTTACAGAAGATTTGGAAAATACAGAAAAGCATAAAGAGGCCAGGCGCGGTGGCTCGCACATGTAATCCCAGCACTTTGGGAGGCTGAGGCAGGTGGATCATGCGGTCAGGAGACTGAGACCATCTTGGCCAACATGGTGAAACCCCGTCTCTACTAAAAATACAAATATGAGCTGGGAGTGGTGCTATGTGCCTGTAGTCCCAGCTACTCGGAAGGCTGAGGCTGCAGAATCGCTTGAACCTGGGAGGCAGAGGTTGCAGTGAGCCAAGTTCGTGCCACTGTACTCCAGCCTGACGACAGAGGGAGACTCTGCCTCAAAAACAACAACAACAACAACAATAAAAAAACAGAAAGAAAAATATCACTCACCGTTTCATCATCCAGAAATAACGGGTGTTACCATTGGGTGTATTCCTGTGGTCTTACTCTGCCTCAAAAACAACAACAACAACAACAATAAAAAAACAGAAAGAAAAATATCACTCACCGTTTCATCATCCAGAAATAACGGGTGTTACCATTGGGTGTATTCCTGTGGTCTTACATATCTGTGTATACATATGTGTGATTTTCTTCTAAAAATAAAAGGGTATGGGCTCAAACTATATACACTTCTGTGTATTCTGCTTTTAGGCTCCTTTAATGATTTCCCCAATGCCTTTGGAGAAAGGACTACTCTAGTCCAGCACTCAAAACCCTCATAACCTTCTCCAATTGCTTTACTAGCGTTATCCAAACTCTTTCACAGATGGATGGGTTGACTTATTTGGCCCTCCCTGCCTGTGCTCTATTATTGCTCATCTAGAATTCCCTTCCTGTTCTCTCCATGTCCCAGAGTCCTGCCATATTTCTAAGCCTAGCTAAACCCCACCTTCTGTGTGAAGTTTCCCTGGAAACAAATCTGTAAGTGATTTTCTTTTCTTCCAAATTCTTCCAGACTGCTCCCTCCGCCTGGTGCTTTCGCCCAGATGGCTCAGTCTTTACATTTTTCAGGTGTTTGCTTTTCCAAAAGAACTTTCTGAGACTTTGCAACTGTATTTTTATCCAAACACCTCTATCCCTCTGTCCTGCTTATTTTCCTTCAAAGCAGTTATCTTTATCTGATAGCTAATGTGTTTTGACTTTTTATTTTTTGATTGATTGATGGTCTTTCTCTTGCCACAAAACTGTAAGCTCCTTGAAAGCAGAGTTTTTTCCTCTTCGCTGCTGTATCCCTAGACAGTGGAACAGTGTCTGCCACATAGTAGGTGCTCCACAAGTGTTTAAGAGAAAGGAGACTGGGGTGAGGCAGTATCTCATTGTGGCTTTGATTTGAATTTCTCCAATGATCAGTGATGTTGAGTTTTTCTGATATGTTTGTTGGTCATATATGTATGTCTTCTTTTCAGAAGTGTCTGTTCATGTCCTTTGCCTATTTTTTAATGGAGTTGTTTCTTTTTTTCTTGTAAATTTAAGTTCTTTGTAGATGCTAGATGACTTTTGTCAGATGGATATATTTCAAAATTTTTCTCCCATTGTGTAGATTTTCTGTTCACTCTGATGATAGTTTCTTTTGCTATGCAGAAATTCTTTAGTTTAATTAGATCCCATTTGTCAATTTTTGCTATTGCTTTTGGCATCTTCATCATGAAATCTTTGCCCATGCCTAGTCCTGAATGGTATTGCCTAGATTTTCTTCTAGGGTTTTTATAGTTTTGGGTTTTACATTTAAGTCTTTATTCCATCTTTAGTTGATTTTTGTATATAGTGTAAAGAAGGGATCAGCATTCATTTTTCTGCATATGGCTGCCAGTTCTCCCAGCACCATTTATTAAATAGGGAATCTTTTCCTCATTACTTGTTTCTGTCAGGTTTATTGAAGATCAGATAATTGTAGGTGTGTGGTCTTGTTTCTGGGTTCTTTATTCTGTTCCATTGGTCTGTGTGTCTATTCTTGTACCAGTACCATGCTGTTTTGGTTACTGTAGCCTTGTAGTATAGTTTGAAGTCAGGTAGCATGATGCCTCCAGCTTTGTTTTTTCGTTTTGTTTTGTTTTGTATTGTCTTGGCTATTTGGACTCTTTTTTGGTTCCATATGAATTTTAAAATAGCTTTTTCTAATTCTGTGAAGAATGTCAGGGGTAGTTTAATGAGAATAGCATTGAATCTGTAAATTGCTTTGGGGAGTATGGCCATTTTCATGATGTTGATTCTTCTTATCCATAAGCATGCTGGCAAGGTTGTGAAGAAAAAGGAATGCTTTTACACTGTTGGTGGGAGTGTAAATTAGCTCAACTGTTGTGGAAGACAGTGTGGTCCTTGAAGACCTAGAGGCAGAAATACAATTTGACTCAGAAATCTCATTACTCCATATATACCAAAAGGAATATAAATCATTCTATTATAAAGACACATGCACACATACAGTACTGTTCACAGTAGTAGGTTGGAACCAACCTAAATGCCCATCAATTATAGACTGGATAAAGAAAATGTGGTACATATATATATATATACATCATGGAATACCATACAGACATAAAAAGAATGAGATCATGTCCTTTGCAGGGACATGGATGGAGCTGGAAGCCATTATCCTCAGCAAACTAACACAGGAACAGAAAACCAAATACTGTATGTTCTGACTTATAAGTGGGAGCTGAATGATGAGAACACATTTACACTTTGGGGGAACAACACACACTGGGGCATATCAGAGGGTTGGGGTTTGGAAAAGGAAGAGCATCAAGAAGGATAGCCCATGAGTGATGAGCTTAATACCTAGGTGATGGGATGATCTGTGCAGCAAACCACCATGGTACATGTTAAACTATAATAAACCTGTATATCTGCACATGTATTCCTGAACTTAAAATATAAGTTGGAAAAAAAAGAGAAAGAAGAAAGAAATTAGTGCTTGTCGTTTGGAACTTAATATAAATCACGTTGTATTTTTCATGAATGTGCACATTACCTCCCATCAAGAACATAAGTACATATTATCTATTATCAAGAATGTAAACCTCTAAGGTATGGCCTATTTATATTTTCTATGTATCTCTTGTCCTTTAAGTTCTTTGTATAGTGTCTTGCATGTAGAGGGAATTACTCCATGAGTAGCTTTGATTTTGTCAGGAAAACTTGTTTTAATAAGAATCTTTATTTTTATCATTTGCTTATATGTGCCAAAGAGAAATCAGGAAAGAGAAACTAGAATGGAAAAGACTGGTTCTCTACAGGGGTGGGGTAGAAAGAGGTGTAAAGCAGGGGAAGAGCAGTTGGGTTGACAAGGGAATGAAACCTCTGTGATTATGTACTTTTGAATAGCTTTGACTTAGAGTCATAGGAATATTTCATATACCTAAAAATAAACAACAATGAAAACCAACCAGGATGTGCGGGGAACCCAAACTGGAATACAAATACTAACAAGGCTATTGAAAATAAACAACATAACCACAATGAGGTGGGTGTAAAAGAAAAAAAAACTAAACTCTAGTAACTGTGGAAGACATAATGTTGATTGGAAACTCAGACTAAAGGAAAAAAAAAGAAAAAACTATATGTGAATGCTGTAATCTTGTTAGCAAAAGTAGGTAGGTTCCTTTTCAAAAAGTTATGAACCAGCAATCCTGAAACTTCTTTATACCTATATTAGAATTGACTAAATAAGTAAATAGATTATAAATGATGAAAATTAGGTTTTACTCTGTTAGAAAATAAGAAGTTATCAATAAGAAAAAGGGAAGGCTAAAATAAATCCTGTGGTGTTTGATTAAAATTAGTTATCGTACAAACTAATGAAATTTACTATACACACACACAGATGAAAATATAAATATAAATATATGTGGATGGGTGGGTGATATGGTTTGGCTCTGTGTCCCTACCCAAATCTCATCTCCAATTATAATCCCCATGTGTTTAGGGAGGGGACCTGGTGGGAGGAGATTGAACCATGGGAGCGGTTCCCCCATGTTGTTCTCATGATAGTGAGCGAGTTCTCACGTGATCTGATGGTTTCAAAAGTGGCAGTTTCCCCTGCATGCTCTCTCCTGCCACCATGTAAGATGTGCCTTGCTTCCCCTTTACCTTCCATCATGATTGTAAGTTTCCTGAGGCCTCTCCAGCAATGCAGAACTATGAGTCAATTAAACCTCTTTCGTTTATGAATTACCCAGTCCCAGGTAGTATCTTTATAGCAGTGTGAGAATGGACTAATACAGAGAATTGGTACTGCAGAGTGGGGTATTACTTTAAAGATACTACCTGAAAATATGGAAGTGACTTTGGAACTGGGTAACAGGCAGAGGTTGGAACAGTGTGGAGGACTCAGAAGAAGATAGAAAGATGTGGGCAAGTTTGGAACTTCCTGGAGACTTGTTGAATGGTTTTTACCAAAATACTGATAGTGATATGGACAATGAAGTCCAGGTTGAGGTGGTTTTAGATGGAGATAAGGAACTTATTGGGAACTGGAGTAAAGATCATTCATGCTATGCTTTAGCAACTGGTGGCACTTTGCCCCTACCCTAGAGATCTGTGGAACTTTGAACTTGAGAGAGATAATTTAGGGTATCTGGCAGAAGAAATTTCTAAGCAGCAAAGCATTCAAGGTGTGACCTGGCTTATTTTGAAAGTGTTCAGTTAAATATGTTCACAAAGAGAGGGTTTGAAATTGGAACTTATGTTTGAAAGGGAAGCAGAGCATAAAGTTTCAGAAAATTTGCAGCCTGAGCATGTGATAGAAAAAAATATTTTGGGGGGGGAGAAATTTGCATAAGTAATGAGGAGCCGAATGTTAATAGTCAAGACAATGGAGAAAATGTCTCCGGGGCATATCAGAGACCTCTCATCACAGGCCCAGAGGCTTAGGAGGGGAAAATGGCTTTGTGGGCTGGGCCCAGGGCCCAGGGCCCTGCTGCCCTGTGAAGCCTCAGGACTTGGTGCCCTGCATCCCAGCCACTCCAGCTCCAGCTGTGGCTAAAAAAGGACCAATATACAGCTAAAGCTGTTGCTTCAGAGGATGCAAGCCACAAACCTTGGCAGCTTCCATGTGGCGTTGGGCCTGGGGTATAGAGAAGACAAGAGTTGAGCTTTAGGAGCCTCAGCCTAGATTTCAAAGGATGTATGGAAATGCCCGGATGTCCAAGAAGAAGTCTGCTGCAGGGGTGGAGCTCTCATGGAGAACCTCTATTAGCGCAATGTGGAGGGGAAATGTAGAGTTGGGGCCCCCTCGCAGAGTCCCCACTGGGGCTCTGCCTAGTAAACCTGTGAGAAAAGGCTACTGTCCTCCAGACCCCAGAGTAGTAGATCCACTGACAGCTTGCCCTCTGAACCTAGAAAAGCCACAGCCACTCAGTGCCAGCTGCATGGGGTGTACCCTACAGAGCCACAGGGGTGGAGTTGCCCAAGGCCATGGGAGCCCACCCTTGCATCAGCATGCCTTGGATGTGAGACATAAAATCAAAGGAGATTTTGGAAGTTTAAGATTTAATGACTGCTGGGCTGGGTTTTGAGCTTGCATAGGGACTGTGGCCTCTTTGTTTTGGCCATTTTTTTCCCATTTGAAATGGGAACATTTATCCAATGCCTGTACCCACTTTGTATCTTGGAAGTAACTAACTTGTTTTTGATTTTATGGGTTCGTAGGCAGAAGGGAGTTTCTTTGTTTCCGATGAGACTTTGGAGTTGGACTGTTGAGTTCATGTTGGAATGAGTTGAGACTATGGTGGACTGTTGGGAAGGTATGATTGGTTTTGAAAAGTAAAAAGGACATAATATTTAGGAGAGACCGGGGCAAAATAATATGATTTGGCTCTGTGTGTCCACCCAAATCTCATCTCCCATTATAATCCCCATGTGTTGAGAGAGGGACCTGGCAGGAGGAGACTGAATTATGTGAGCAGTTCCCCCATGCTGTTCTCATGATAATGGGGGAGTTCTCACAAGATCTGATGATTTTAAAAGTGGCAGTTTCCCCAGTGCACTCTATCTCTTTTCCTGCTGCCATGTAAGATGTGCCTTGCTTCCTCTTCACCTTCCGCCATGATTGTAAGTTTCCTGAGGCCTCTTCAGCCATGCAGAACTGTGAGTCAATTAAACCTTTTTTGTTTATGAATTACCCAGTCTCGGATTGTATCTTTATAGCAGTATGAGAACAGGCTAATACAGTGGGCTAGAATATATACATTCATATTCTAGCTCTATCTATCGAGATAACCAAGAAACTCTAATGTTTAGCTGCCAGATATTGGTTTCTAAACACAAATCTTTAATAAAAGGAGCCATGGTGATAGGATTCTGGGAAGACAGTGGTGTAGGAAGCACCAGGAATCTGTCTCCCCATCTAGACAGCAGTTTCATTGACAGAATCTGGCTGATGCAACTGTTTTGGAACTCTGAAACCTATTGAAGGCTTGCAACTTCCTGGGGAAGGCTTGAATAGTAGGCAAATGGTGGTTAATTTCAGCCCTTAGCATAATGGCAGCTACCCATCCCCACATGTTCCTGAAGCAGCTTGCACACTGTTTGCAGAAGTCAGAGTGGGCAAAAAAGACCCTGTCCTCCCAGAAGGAGAAGAGAGAGAATAGGGCAAAGAGAATATTTGAAGAAATAATGACTGAAAACTTCTCAAGTTTGATGAAAAACACAAATATAAACATCCAAGAATTTCAATAAATACCAAGAAAGATTAACTTAAAGAGACCTACACTGAGACACATTGTAATCAAACTGTCGAAAGACAAAGACAAAAGGGAGTCTTGCAAACAGCAAGAGAGAACCGACTTGTTACATAAAAGAGATTCACAATATTATCAGCAGATTTCTCATCAGACACTTTGGAGGCCAGAAGGCAGTATGCTGATATACTAAAAGTGCTAGAAGAATATAACTGTCAATCTAGAATCCTATATCCAGCAAAACTGTTTTTCCAAAGTGAAGAAGGTAAGACATTCCCAGATAAATGAAAGCTGAGAGATGTTGTTACCACTAGATCTGCCCTGCAAGAAATGATTAAGCGAGTTATGCGGGGTGAAATGAAAGGACACTAGAAAGTAATTTGAAGATGTATGAAGAAATAAAGATCTCAGTAAATAAAGCTAAATACATGTGCAATTATAAAAGCTAGTATTATTGTAATAATAGTTTCTAACTCCACTCTTTATATGTAATTTAAGAAACTAATCTGTTCAAAAATTATCCTAAAAGATGTTATTATTGTAAATCTGATTTGTAACTCCACATCATTTTGTTTTCCACATAATTTAAGAAGCTAATACATTTAGAAAACTAATTTTTATTTTGGAGCACAGAAGGTATAAAGATGTAATTTTGTGACATCAACAACTGAAAGAGGTGGGACTGGAGTTGTAAAGGAGTGGTGTTTTCATACATTATTAAAATTAAGCTGGTATACATTCAAATTAGAGTGTTACAACTTTAAGAAGTTAAATGTAATCCCCATGGTAACCACAAAGAAAATAGCTATAAAATATACGTAGAAGGAAATGAGACAGGAATGTAGACATTTTACTACGAAAAAACAACTAAACACAAAAGAAGACAGTAATGCAGGAAACGAGGTACAAAAAAAGCTATAAGCCATATAAAAAGCAAATAGCAAAATGACAGAAGTCTCTCCTTATCCATAATTACTTTAAATGTAAATGGATGAAACTTTCTCTCTTAGTCCATTCCTGCTGCTATAACAAAATGTCACATACTGGTGACATTTTTAGTTTATAAATAATAGAAATTTATTTTTCAGTATTCTAGAGGCTGGGAAGTCCAAGATCAAGGCACCAGAAGATTCAGTGCCTGGTGAGGAGCTGCACCTTCTTGCTGCATCCTCATATGGCAGAAAGGGCAAAAGGAATGAACTCTCTTCCTCAAGCCCTTTTATAAAGGTACTAATTCCATCCATGAGGGTGGAGCCCTCATGACCTAATCACACCCTAAAGGATATACCTCTTAATATGATTGCACTGAGGACTAACTTTCAACATGAATCTTGGAGGGATATAAATTTCCAAACCATAGCACTCTTCAATTAAAAGACAGAAATGAGAAGAATGTATGAAAATTCATGATACAACTATATGATTTCTATATGAGACTCACTTTAGATGAAAAGATACAGATAACTGAGAGTGAAAGATAAAAAAAAGATATTCCATGCAAATAGTAACCAAAAAAAATTAGTCCCAGCACTCTGAGAGGCTGAGGCAGACAGATTGCTTGAGCTGAGGCATTTGAGACCAGCCTAGGCAACATGGTGAAAACCTGTCTCTACCAAAAAACAAAACAAAACAAAATAAAACAAAAATTTGCCGGCATGGTGACATGTGCCTGTAGTCCCAGTTACTCAGAAGGCTGAGATGAGAGGATGGCTTGATCCTGGAGGCAGAGGTTGCAGTGAGCTGAGATTATACCACCACACTACAGTCTGGGTGACAGAGCCACACACTGTCTCAAAAACATTTTTTACAAGAGGCAAAGTAAGACATTATGTCTTAATAACAGGCTCTATACATCAAGAAGATACAACAATTATAAACATTTATGTACCTCATGATAGATCAGTCAAAAGTATGAAGCAAAAACTGAAAAAATTGAAGAGAGAAATAGACACTTCTACAATAATAGTTGCAGATTTCAATACCCCACTCTCAATGATGGCTAGAACAACGAGACAGAAGACCATTAAGGAAATAGAAAATTTAAACAACATGATAAATCAACTAGATTTAACAGACATATGTAGGACACTCTACCCAACAGCAACAGCATACACATTCTTCTCAAGCGCACATGGGACATTTTCCAGGATAAACCACACATTAGGCCACAAATTGTCTTGGATATCATAAAAATTATCTGCTCTGACCATAATGGGATGAAGTTAGAAATCAATAATAGAAGTAAAGGTGGAAAATTCATAAATTTATGAAAATTAATCAACACACTCTTAGATAATAAATAGATTGAAGAAGAAATTAGAAGATAAATTAGAAAATTCTTAAAGGTGAATGAAAATGAAATCACGATATACCAAAACTTATAGGATGCAGTGAAAGCAGTGCTGATGGGAAAATTTATAGCTGTAAATACTTATGTTATAAAAACAAGACAGACATCAAATCAACAACCTACCTTTACAACTTAAGGAACTAGAAAAAAAGAACAAACTACCCAAAGCTAGCAGAAGGAAGGAAATAATGGAAATTAAAGAAGAGATAAAATATAGGAAAAGCAATAGAGAAGATTAATAAGGCTAAAAGTTGGTTCTTTGAAAAGATCAGCAAAATTGACAAATCTTTAGCTGGATGGAATAAGAAAACAAAGGGAAGACTCAAATTACTAAAATCAGAGATGAAAGTGGACACATTACTACCTATTCTACAGAAATAAAAAGGATTATAAGAGGGCACTATGCACAAATGTATGCCAACAAGTTGGATAAACTAGATGAAATGGACAAATTGTTAGAAATACAAAATGTATGAAGACGAAATTATGAAGAAATAGAAAATATAAGTAGAACTATAAATTTAAGGAGATTGAATCAGTAATCAAATAGTTGCCAACAAAGAAAAGCCCTGCAGCTGACAGCTTCACTAGTGAATTCTACAAAACGTTTAAAGAATATCAATCCTTCTCAAACTTTTCCAAAAAATTGAAGAGGAGGGAGACTTTCCAACTCATTCTATGAGGCCAGCATTACCCTGATACCAAGCCAGCCAAAAACTCTACAAAACAAAACTACAAACCAATATCTCTTATGAGCATTGATGTAAAAATCCTCAACAAAATAGTAGCAAAGTGAATTCAGCAACACATTAAAAGGATTATATACCATGACCAAATGGGATTAATTTGTAGAATGCAAGGATAGTTCAATAGACAAACATTGATCAATATAGTACACCATATTAACAGATTAGAGGTGAAAAAAGCCTTGAATATCTTAATTGATGCAGAAAATTCATTTGACAAAATTCAAGATCCGTTTAAGATAAAAACACTCAACAAACTAGAAGTAGAAGGAAACTACCTCAATATGATAAAAACCATACATGAAAGACTCATAGCGAACATCATCTTCTATGGTGACAGACTGAAAGCTTTTCTTCTGCAATCAGGAACAAGTATGCCCACTTTTGCGACTTCTAGAATAGTACTGGAAGTTTTATTTAGAGCAAATAGGCAAGACAAAGAAATTTAAAAAATCCAACTAGGGAAGGAAAAAGTACAATTATCTCTGTTTGCAAGTGATATGATCTTATATGTAGAAAACTCTAAAGAGTTCACAAAAGGAAAATTAGAGATAATAAATGAATTTGGAAAAGTAGCAGGATATAAAGTCAATATACAAAAATCAGTTGCATTTCTATAGAGTAACAGTGAACAATCTGAAATGAAAATTATGAAAACAGCTCAACTTACAATAGCATCTAAAAACAAGATACTTAGTAATTAACCAAAGAGGGAAAGGCTTGTATAATGAAAATGGTAAAACATTGCTGAACAAATTTAAAGAAAACATAAATAAATGGAAAAACACTCTCACATTCACAGATTGGAAGATTTAATTATGTTAAGATCTCAATACTATTCAAAGCAATCTATCTACAGATTTAATGCAATTCCTATCAAAATAAAAAAGACCTTTTTTTTTTTGGAGACATAGAAAAACCCATCTTAAAGTTTATGTGGAATCCCAAGGGACCCACAATAGCAAAGCTGATCTTAGAAAAGAAGAACAAAGCTGAGGCAATCACACTTTCTGATTTCAAAACTTACTACAAAGCTACAATGATCAAAACAGTGTGGTCCTGACATAAAGACAAACATATAGACCATGAAATAGAATAGAAAGTCCAGAAATAAACCCTTGTGTATATGATCATATGATTTTTGACAAGGGTGCCTGCATCATTCAATGGGAAAAGGATAGTCTTTTCAACAAATGGTGCTGGGAAAACTGGATATCCACATGCAAAAGAATGATCTTGGCCCCTAACACCATATAAAAAGAGCAATTAAAAATGGATCAAACACCTAAATATAAGACCTAAAATTATAAAACTCTTAGAAAAAAAATAAGACAAAAGCTTCATGACATTGAATTTAGCAATTTTTTTTGAATATGACACCAAAGGCACAGGCAACAACAACAAAATAGATTAATTGAATTTCATGAAAATTAAAAAAGTTTGTGCATTGAAAGTCACTATCAACAGACTAGAAAGGCAACCCACAGATTGGGAGAAAATATTTTCAAATTATATTTCTTTTTTTTTTTTTAAGACAGAGTTTCACTCTTGTTGCCTAGGCTAGAAGGCAATGGTGTGATCTCAGCTCACTGCAACCCCTACCTCCTGGGTTCAAGTGATTCTCCTGCCTCAGCCTCCTGAGTAGCTGTGATTACAGGCATGTGCCACTATGCCTGGCTAATTTTTTCTATTTTTAGTAGAGATGGGGTTTCTCCATGTTGGTCAGGCTGGTCTCGAACTCTGACCTCAGGTGATCTGCGCACCTTGGCCTCCCAAGATACTGGGATTACAGGCGTAAGCCACCACACCCAGCCTGAAATTATATTTCTGATAAGGGATTGATATGGTATGGCTGTGTCCCTACCCATATATCATCTTGAATTGTAACTTTCACAATTCCTGTGTGTCATGGGAGGGACTCAGGGGGAGATGATTGAATTATGGGGGTGGATCTTTCCTGTGCTGTTCTTGTGATAGTGAATGGGTCTCGAGAGATCCGATGGTTTTAGAAATGGGAGTTGCCCTGCACAAGCTCTCTTTTTGCCTGCTGCCACCCATTTAAGATGTGACTCGCTCCTCCTCCTTGTTTTCTGCCACAATTGTGAGGCCTCCTCAGCCATGTGGAGCTGTAAGTCCAATAAACCTCTTTCTTTTGTAAATTGCCCAGTCTTGGGCATGTCTTTATTAGCAGCATGAAAATGGACTAATACAAGGATTAATTACCAAAATATATAGAGAACTCCTAAAACTCAACAGCAATGACAAAAGTAACCTGATTCAAAAATGAGCAAAGTACTTAAATAGACATTTTTCTGAAGAAGGTAAAAAAAATGGCCAATAAGCCCATGAAAAGATACTCAACCTTTTTAGTAACTCAAAAAATACTGAAGATACTCACTAATCATTAAGGAAATACAAATCAAAACTACAATGAGATAACACCTCACACTCATTAGGTTGGTTACTATCAATAAAACAGAAAAAATAAGTGTTGGTGAGGATGTGGAGAAATTAGAATCCTTCTGTACTATTGGTATGAATATAAAATGGTACAACCATTGTGGAAAACAGTATGGAGGTTCCTCAAAAAAGTAAAAGTAGAATTATTGTGTGATCCAGCAATTCCACTACTGGATATATACCCAAAGGAATTGAAATCAATATGCCAATCAATGAGATATCAGCACTCCCAAGTTTATTGCAATATTATTCACAATAGTGAAGACACGAAAATAACCTAAGTGTTCATCAATAGATGAATGGATTTCAAAAATGTGGCATTAGTACACAATGGAACACTATTTAGCCTCAAGAAAATAGGAAGCTCTGTCATTTGTGATGACATGGATGAACCTAGAGGACATTATGTTGAGTGAAATAAGATAGGCACAGAGACCAAATATTGTATGTTCTCCTTATATATGGAATCTGAAAAAGTCAAACTTGTAGGAGTAGAGAATAGAATGGTAGGTAGCAGAGGCTGGGAGAGTGGGGGCAGGAGATGGAAAGGGAAAGGAGAGCACATGGGTCAATGACTACAAAGTTACAGTTAGGAGGAATAAGATCTGATGCTCTACTGCACAGCAAGGTGAATATACTTCATAATAATGTCTATTTGAAAATGTATGTCTAAAAGAGAGGATTGTAAATGTTCTCACAAAGAAATAATAAATACTTGAGGTGATGAATGTGCTAATTACCCAGATTTGATCATTGTATATATGTATCAAAATGTATGTATGTATATATATCACATGTATACATGTATCAAAACATCACATTTTACTCCATGAATATTATTATCTCTCAATTGAAAATAAAACCTGAACAATGGGCTCCTTAAAGAAGTGATTCATTCCAGGGCTGGTGCAAGAAAAATATAAGATGAGGCTGGAACGTCTTGTGGTGCCAGAAAATAAGGAAATGCTCACACCCAAAAAGAGGAGTGCGGGATGGAAGGGTGCTTGTTGAAAGAACACAGGAACCAACCTAAGGGAACCTGTAATGGCGAAAGCTGAAATAATTTTAGCAACAAAATAAATAATAACAGTGTTAAGCCTTAATCCATAGAATTAAGTAAATAATTTTTTTTTAAATAGCCATGAGTTCATGAGTCATTATTTCTAATGAACTGAATAAAAGAATCAAAAGAGCACATCTCTTTCCTCTCCCCACTTTGACTCACCATCTTCTGCCTTTATGTTTTCTTCATCTGTGTATCTCCCATGGAGCCTGGCCTCACATTATTCACATAGTAGGTGCTCAATAATTATTTATTACTGAATAAGAAGGGGATTTCTAAACTTGGACTTGCAGAGGAAATACTGAGGAAGCTTATCTGCTTAAAAATCTCACTTCAGGCATTTTTCACATGTCATTTTAAATTTTCTGGCTGGAGGCTTTTCCTTTTTTAACCAGAAGGAGTGGCCTCTTTACACAAATTCTGGAGGTCAAGAAGATTTTCGATAGATTTTACCTGGGGTAAGTCTAGTAAGGGTAAGCCATGGAATATCAGTGAACTGTCAGTGGATGATCAATATTAGGGACTGCTTCATTTTAAGGGGTTGAAGTTTTCTCTGAAGCTACTGTTAGAAACCAGGCTTGCTAAATGCTGTACTGTCTCACTTAAAAATCTCACCATTGATTTAAAAATGAAGCGTGACGTATTGGTTTACATTCCTTTGCCCTTCCATGGAGTATCTCATTGCAGTATCTTCCACCCTTCACCAGGCCTGTTAACTCAACAGGGCTGTGGGTGATCAGAGCCACTTTATATCTGCAAACCACACAGGCCATGACATAGAAACTCTTAAAATAGTGCCTTCCAAAGTCGCTGATTTCCTAGGGCTATTTTTTCATCTTTCCCTCATCAGATAGGGGTGAATACTCCAGGAATACTGGGGAGACTTCTATGGACACCATTCAAATACCCACCCTCAGCTGGACTCCTTTCAGAAAGGCAAATGTGAAGCGAACATCTGGAGATCTCTGATATGTGAAATTCAACATTTTGAAATGAGACAAGCAGAAGATCCTTCAGGGCTTCCTTGTTGGTGAAGGCCATTAGCTATTGATTGGCCAGAGTACTGTAGTTTTCTAGTTTCAGGTGGTATGAGTTTTATAAATGTGACTTTGAAAAATTTTTACACAACTGCAAGTGAAAATACATTTCCTTTATAAAATAGCCCAAAGCTTTCAAACAGTGATAAATCATCTGAGAGCCTTAGCAGGTTTGAAAAGCAACATTTATTGGCTAACACTGTCGTTTCTTTTCCCACCCATATTTCCTCTCAAAGAAAATTTATAAGCATGTCTCTCTGACTGAAATATCTCCCATAACAAAACTGGATTGAAAATGTAGTCAATTCATTGTTTTTGCCTTCATAATAACTACATTGAATTGACCAGATAGTTGATCTCATTGATAGTGAAGAAATCTTTTAAGTTGGCTGGGAAGAAAAAAATCAAAAACAATTAGGCTGGAAACCCTCAGAGTCAGTGATGGAATAAAAACAAGACTTGTGTTCTTTACAGACCAACTTTCTGTCTTTATTGAGGTATCTAATTTGGAAAGTTTTTTTTTTTTTCCCCCTGAGAAGGGTAATCGCTTTAATGACAACAAAATGTATTATTTCTCTGAAAGTTTTTGTATTCTTTCGCATCCAGATTCTGGATCACAGAAAATAGTAAGTTTCTAACTTTCCTTTTAAAATTAAAAAGATGTATTCGCTCTTGATTGGGAAAAAGTGCAAAAGCAATTCCTAATTACTCCTGATTCTAGCCCTAAGCATAGGGTAAATCAATTTGGGGTATTTAAAATCACTGAGTTGCACTCTGCTGAAGGCTTCAGGTATTTTTCTAACCATTTATCTTTTGCACATGTAGAGATTGAATCTCTGCTCCTGGCACTAGGAATATTTCTGGAGATTCAGGAATCAAAGGATAGATCCCTTAGACATTACTTTTCCAGGGAAATGAGGGGAAAAATTTTTATTACTTAATAAACAAAGAAAAGATTTTAATATCATAGTTCTTAAGCTAGGTTTGATAGAGTCTGACTTCTTTTTTGTTTTTCAGCTACTGACTGCTTTCGAGGCCCATTTCTTTCCCTTCTCTTCTCGCCCCACATTTGGACAAGCCAGTAAGAAAATTCATGAGCTCCTTCCCTTGGCACCAGTAGGAAGTTAAACTATGCAAGCCCTCCCTTGTGAGAGGCAACCTTCATGCTGGCCCCATTCTCCAACAATAATAAAAATCAAAGCTACTCATCCTTCCCTCCAGCCAAGCCATTTCAGAGCAGCTTGAGTGCTTGCCCTGCTCTCCCCAGAAAAACCACATTATGAGAATAATCAACCTTTTTCATACCCTCTTGGAGTGTGTGTTATATCACCAGTCTCAACATCTGAGCCAATTTTGGGTGGAGGATTGATCCTGCTGTCTAAGGGCAACCACAATATTATTGGTGTTATGAGTAGGTGGCCTAGGTCACACCATCTGGACCGCTACTACCTGGGGGTCTTCTCCTGCTTTTGGCTTTCTAACTGGCTCTGCTGCCTACTGGAGAGCTTGCACTTTTAGCTGTTGCTTGCTGGCTGGCATGAGCTTTGAGCTGTGTAACATTATGCTACATTTGCCAACTCCAACCAAGCCTCTGTCATGGATTTCACTGACCTAAGTTGGAAGTTTTGATAACTGTCATTTAGGGACAGGAGTATGAGGTGAGCACCTTCCTTAAGGTGGCTCTGGGCCATGCCTTGTGGCTCAGATCTCTGCATGAGTCTTGGATTGAATTGTGTGCCTGGATTTCAGCATAAGCAGTGACCAACACTAGATTTGGGAATGACTCTTTGCCTATGATCATCGGTTGCATGTCTCAAACAGGCATTGGCCCTTGTTTTTCTTTTTTTTTTAATTATTATTATACTTTAGGTTTTATGGTACATGTGCGCAATGTGCAGGTAAGTTACATATGTATACATGTGCCATGCTGGTGCGCTGCACCCACCAACTCGTCATCTAGCATTAGGTATATCTCCCAATGCTATCTCTCCCCCCTCCCCCCACCCCGCAACAGTCCCCGAAGTGTGATGTTCCCCTTCCTTTGTCCATGGCCCTTGTTTTACAGACTGCTCAGGAGAATGACTACACCTTCTCTAATCTATGGGCTCAACAGGTGATCACTGATGCGAGGAAGAGTCCTCACTAGGTGGAGTGCTGGGGTCCACTCTCCAAAAAGCTGGTGGTTTATGAGGACCCTACAAAATGCTGGTTCTGCTGTTGCTACCTATGTCCCTGTCATTTAAAAAGGTCGTAATCCTCAGGGTTTTAAGGGAATGCACCCTTGGCACAGACTCTTATGAAAAGTAGCTCCAAATGCTTCACTCTGTGCCTTTGAGAGACCTGAAGACACCACTGCCCTATTGAACAGCTATGAAATTGTAAAATGGACTGACAAAGACTGGGTTTAATCAAGTGCTGCAACTTGTCAACATGACAAGGAGTTAATTCAAACCCAACTTAAGGTTAGGATCCCTAAACCCAGGAAAGCAGTAATTGCCATGAGGAAAGCCCATAACTCTGATGACACTAATTTGGGACTCTCTGGAGGAAGACATTTGTAAATGTGAGTAGGGTAGGAAGGACCCTCCCTCTCTTGCAAAGTATATCCAGTACCATTCGAATAAAACAGAACAAAAACTTTGATAGAAGGGAAGGAAACAAAAACTAAAATAGATAAAAAGGATGCCAATTGGTTTTCGTACCTCTACAATATGGTTTTAAATTAACCTTAACATCGGCTGACATGTGCCAATTGACAAACTTTCATGGCCTTAATTGACATCAGGGATCAAATTACATTTATACCTGGAAATTGCTTTAAACAAGGCACTCCGTATACTTGCAGGGGCGGTACAGACTTCAAAGAGAAGGCATAAAGCAAAGGCAAACGGGTATGCCTCACCTTAGCCACTGGAACTATTATTTTGCTTCATTTGTCTATTGTCTTAAAATATCCCATAGTGAGCATTTGGGCATGAATGATCTGATGCATTGAGTAACAAACTGAAATAAAAATAAGTCTTTGGCACTAACAATTAACAAAATGGAACCCTACATATCTAACCTTGTTGTCTCCTGTCTCAGTTAAAATAGTTAATATGACCCATGTGTTCAAACAAGAACTGCAGGAATTAAGACCCATCATACAAGACCTACTAAAGGAAGAAGCCATCATTCCTACTTTCTTCTTCTTTAATAGTCCAACTTGGCCAGTGCTCAAATCTGATGAAAATGAATGTTATCCAATAGTAGGTAACATTGGGTAAAATGAATGTTACTCACAGTGTTAACCACAGCCTTAATGCTATTATCATGATTAAGACTTCCAGGCCAGGCGTGGTGGCTCACGCTTGTAATCCCAGCACTTTGGGAGGCCGAGGTGGGCAGATCACGAGGTCAGGAGATCGAGACCACGGCGAAACCTCGTCTCTACTAAAAATACAAAAAATTAGCCGGGAGTGGTGGCGGGCACCTGTAGTCCCTGCTACTCGGAGAGGCTGAGGCAGGAGAATGGCGTGAACCTGGCAGGCGGAGCTTGCAGTGAGCCGAGATTGCGCCACTGCACTCCAGCCTGGGTGACAAAGCCAGACTCCGTCTCAAAAAAAAAAAAAAGGAAAAAAAAAGACTAATATTACTAAAATTACTGACTCCATCCAATCAGCAACTGAAAAATATTTTGCTATTGCAGATTTGGCTGATATTGCTCTATTTAGTGCCTGTTTGAACAGCCTCTTCACCACAGATTGTCTTCACTTTTGAAGGGACACAATATGCCCTTACCTGGTTACTAATAGGGCATATCAACAGACCTCCATTGTGCACAATCATCGTTGGCAAGAGTTCAACCATATCCAACTTTCTCCAGGAATGCAGGTATGACATCATACTGATGACATTCTCTTCCAAGGAGAATCATTTAGCACACTCATACCAGACCTACAAATACTCACCAAGGAGCTCTCATAAAAAGGGATGGGCCATTGATTCACACGAAGTACAGAATTTGGACAGCTCAGTAAAATTCCAACTAATTATTGGTCACCCCTGACATGCTCCATGTTCTATCCCTAACACTGTTAAGAAGCAACTCTTGGCCTGGTGTGGTGGCTCATGCCTGTAATCCCAGCACTTTGGGAGGCTGAGGCAGGCAGATCACAAGATCAGGAGATTGAGACTATCCTGGCTAACATGGTGAAACCCTGTCTCTACTAAAAATACAAAAAAATTAGCCGGGCGTGGTGGCGGGTGCCTGTAGTCCCAGCTACTTGGGAGGCTGAGGCAGGAGAATGGTGTGAACCCAGGAGGCGGAGCTTGCACTGAGCTGAGATTGTGCCACTGCACTCCAGCCTGGGCGACAGAGCAAGACTTTGTCTCAAAAAAAAAAAAAAAAAAAGAAGCAACTCTTGCTGGGTATGGTGCTGTGTGTCTGTTGTCTCAGCTACTTGGGAAGCTGAAGCAGGAGGGTCACTTGAGGCCAGGACTGGAGGCTGTAGTGCTTTATGATGGCACACCTGTGAATAGTCACCACACTCCAGCCTGGGCACATGGTGAGATCCCATCTTTAAAAATAATATTGAATTAATTAAAATTAAACAAAGAGGAAATTCTTGTCCCTCCCAGCATTTTCAGTGTGAAAACAGGCCCAACATTTTTTAGGTCTTTGAGGGTTTTAGAGGCAGTATATTTCTCATTTACAAGTTCCGCTTACGCCCTTTTATACTGTTACTTATAAATCAGCCCATTTTGACTGGGATCCCCTACAACAAAAGGCTCTAAAATCTATCCACATTGCAGTACATACACTAGTGCCCCCCAGAGATTCCTTCCCTGTAGATATTTTGGTAAGCTTTTTTCAAGGCTCCTGGAGATTCTGGACAACCATGAAGGCCATAAGTTGTTCATGGGTGCAAGAAACTGCCTTTTCAGCCTACAAAACACACTGCTGGAATGACAGCTCTTGGCCACATACTAGGCGCTTCTGGAAATGGAGGCTCCCATAGTTCCTGTGACTCTCTGCAGCTAGCTGCCCATTATGTCTTGGGTCATGGAGGCTGTCATGGCCACAAAGCCCTTCTCATTGAAATAAAAATGAGATTTACAGAGTAGAGTAAATTCTGGGCCTCCTGGCATATTCAACTTACAGGAGTAAATGGCTTCCCCCATCTTCAGTTCCTTGATAGGTACAACGTCACAAAAGGAGGTCACTCCTCTCCTGGACCCCCTGGTTACCTGGGAAGCCCTTGGGACCAAAAGGATAATCAGAAAGGGAGTTTGTGCACTTTTGGATGGTTGTGCCACTGGATGGTATTTCCAGTGATAGTAGTAGCAATGCTATCACTTACAGTGGAGCCTGTTGGCCATCTGTTGCTGTCCACCCCCTAACTGGGACCTCCCTGTTCAAGGACAAGACCCAAAGGTCAGCACAGTGCCCTGACTTCAGGAAATTACCCTAGTACTACAGAAGTGATCCCAACCCCCAGGCCATAGACTGGTAACTGTTAGGAATCAGGCCACACAGCAGGAGGTGACCAGCGGGTCAGTGAGTGAAGCTGAGCTCCGCCTCCTATCAGATCAGTAGTGGCATTAGATTCTCATAGGAGCATGAACCATACTGTGAACTGCACGTGTGAGGGATCTAGGTTGCGTGCTCCTTATAAGAATCTAATGCCTGATGATCTGTCACTATCTCCTATTACCCCCAGATGGGACCATCTAGTTGCAGGAAAACAAGCTCAGGGATCCCACTGATTCCACATTATGGTGAGTTGTATAATTATTTCATTATATATTATAATGTAATAATAATAGAAATAAAGTGCACAATAAATGTCATGTGCTTTAATCACCCCAAAACCATCCCCTCCCCCCATCTGTGGAAGAATTTTCTTCCATGAAACTGGTCCCTGGTGCCAAAAAGGTTGGGGACCACTGCACTAGAGGATACCCTGGCCAACAATCGGCCCTACATGTATCATTTTAGACTTTTGGACAATTGAAAATAATCTGGTTGTCTAATCCAAGCACCACCAACAACAATTCCATATCCAAGGCCCTCCCCTTTTGAGGTAAAAAAAAAAAAAAAAACCTCTAAAAGTTTCTTGTCTTACAGATACCCCAAATATAAATTAAAGTTACACATGTGTCTGCATATACTAAAGCCAAAATACAAAGCCTCAACAAAACACTTTTTAGCCCCTTTAAGTTTCAAGACATGATTGATGGTTATGAAGTATACTAGCCTGAATTATGGCCTTCTACAAATGTACACATTCTAATTCCCAGAATCTGCGAATATGTTACCTGATAGAAGGGACTTTATTGATGTGATTAATTTTCAAATGTTGCAATGGGAAGATTATCCTTAATTACCCATGGAACCAATATAATCAAAAGGGTCCTTATAAGAGGGAAGTGAGAAGGTCAGAGTTAGGGAAAGAAATGTGGAGATGGAAGAGGAGGTCAGAGTCAGGGAGAGATTTGCTGGGGCTGCACTGCTGGCTTTGAAGGTGGAGGGAGGGGACATGGCTAGGGAACCGAGGCAGCCTCTAGAAGCTGGAAGAGGCAAGGAAACTGACTTCCTTACAGCCTCCAAAAGGAACTATCCCTGCTAACATCTTGATTTTAGCCCAGTGAGACTGATTTTGGACTTCTGACCTCCAGAACTATAAGGTAATACATTTGTGGAATTTTTAAAAGCCATTAAGTTTGTGGCAATTGGTTATAGCAGTAGTGGGAAACTCATCCCCAAAGGCAGTCACTTCACTTCTAAAAATACGCAGTGCTAGACTTTTCCTGACCTCCTGCCACAGGCTTCAGAGAACACCACAATGGCTTTCTTAAGCCAGTTCCAATCCAAATAAATGAGACGTGACACATTTCCATCATCCATCAAACTTCAGGGTGAATTTTAATGAAGAATCTGACTCCCTTTTTGATATTTGACTGTTGATATCCTTTAAGCCTCAACATTCCTTCTTCCTCTCTTGCTCCAAATCTGGCAGATGATAAGAAAGCCCCTATTCTCCTTCTCTTGGATTGGCCAGAAGTTCACACCACCTAAGACCTGGACTTCAGGTGGAAACCTTCACCTGGCCCCATTCCCTAACCACAATAAAACCCCAAACCACTCACCTTTTCCTTTGTTAAAATCATTTTGGACCACCAGCTGCCCTGCTCTCCCCAGAAAGCCTTTTTATGTGAATAATCAACATTTCACACCCTATTAGTGAGATGTGGTGTTATCATTCTCAACATCCTAGCCAATTTTGGGAGGAAGGTTGATCTTGCTCTTGGGATGACCACAAAACACTACGGTATCTCAGTATGCAAAGCAGAATAGAGCACATCCTAAGGAACATTTTTCCCCCAAGTTCTAGTGAAAATTGATTTTATATTAAAATAAGCAAGAAATGAGTGAAACAGGAGACTTCATGAAACAGGAGACTTCCTGAAACAGGAGACTTCAAAGCCGTTCATGCTTTCAGGCCCCTTTTAGAATGGGTTCACCGTCTGTCATTAGGGCTACTTCAAGGCGCTATTTTAAGATAACTTCGTTTCAAACCCAGGATCAGGTAATCAAGTAAAATCAGGTCAGACTATCCCAGAAGGAATGTCTAGTAACATGCATCATGAAAATTGACCTGGCTTCTTTGGGTAGAAGAGCCATCTTAGATGAAATCCGAGTTAAGAGCTTTTAAACATTTATTTAAATATCAGTTAGTGCACTTGCACAGGACTTAAAATATTTTGGAGATTACCATTCTAAAAAGTAATCAAATGCCCTTCCCACTTTTCCTGTCTTTTTTTTATTACTATGTCATTAAGGATTCATAATAATTTGTAGAAATCCTTGGATGTTCATTCCAGGAAATCTGGATGTGTTTGTATGACTGTGAGTGTGTGTGTGTGGGCGGGGTGGGGGCGGGGACAGGGAGGTAAGGGGGGAGGAAGAGAGAGAGGGGGCAGACAGAGAGAGAGGGGAAGAGAGACAGATTGATTTAAGGTAGTTGAATTGGGAAGAAAATATTTTCTGTGCCCAATTCAAAAAATGTTCTGTAAAGTTGTATTGTAGGATGTATTATGAATGTATTTGCCAGCCTGCTTTTGTCCAAACTATAAAAAAACATTTTTAGAATGCATGTACTTTATCTTTCAAAACGTCACATTTTTTGTTATTTGCCTTTCTGGAAGCTTACTTGTAACCAGAATTCATGTTAGAAAAGTAGACCTTAGAAGACCCCTCAGGGAGCTACAGGACAATGCTGAAGGAAGCCCAGCTCCAGCAAGCACAGAGAGAGAGTTTCTCCACCCCTGCAGAGCTTGCCATGAAGGCAGTGTCATGATGGACATTTTATACCAGTGCGGTGGTCGAAGGAGAATCCACACAAGCAGCACAGAATACATTTTTCACCTACATCCTTACCATAGTGTTATACTCTCCTTCTGCCATTCCATTTCAGGCCTGATTAAAAATGGGCACAAAGAGGAAAGGGAAGTTGGTGAGATGATATAAAATTCCTTCAAATGACTCATCTCTTTCCTTTCTTTAGTAAGTATAGCAAATTTCCCCCTTATGACTTACATCAAATCCTACTTACTACCTGTTTTTTTCTAGTCACCCAGTCTTCAGCTTAAGGAAAAGCCTTCTTTGTGCGCCTTGGTGATGCTTACCTGTACTCTGTACCAGGCATGATTCATGCGTTCCTGTGTGACTTTCAAGTCTTTGTGTTCTTTACCTTACTAGATTTTAAACTTTATATCCCTGCTCTGAGTCAAGGAAGGGATAAATTTTGAAAGCAAAAGCTACATTTTAATGTTTTTTTTAATCCTCCACATGGCCAATTAGAATGATTTCAAACAGTAGTTGCTCCATAAATATACGTCAAATGATTAAATACTGGTTCGATTTTTGCTTACTGGATACTTTTAAAAGGACACTTGGGTTTCAGAAACCCTTTGGTGACTATCAGCGTTTGGCTATTGAAGACTATTAGTATTTAAAGGACATGCACATTTACAGTTAATTCAATTCAAAATGTATTTATTGAATGATTATTATGTGCCAGATACTATACCAGATTTGGAGAATGCAAAGATTACTAAGAAATGGTCATGCTGTCAAAGACTTCACAAAGTCATAGGGAGACAGTGACACAAATAGATGACATTATACAATGGCTTAGGTTTTAGGAGACAGTTATATTTGGGAGGGTTTACAAATAAAAGAAAAACTTTGAGACAAAATTCTATTTTTTTTGTTTTTATCATCAAAACAGTTGGCACAGTAGGAAGTCTCAATCAAACTAATTGCCTGGCAGATAATAGACTGCCCTATCTATTGTTTAAGGTTTTCACTTTGCATCCCATTGTTTTACTGTTTTATAGATACAGTCTCAACTGCTGAGTAAGATCAGGTTTCATAAACACAAATATTTTTTATTTTTAAAGCTTGGCTTTTTCAATAGCGTCTTATCCTGCTTTTTTTCCCCTGAGTGATTTCAGCTAATTGCTTATGGAATACTAAGAGAAAATAAAAAACCAAAAAACAGAGCCAAATATCAAGCAAGTTGTATCTGTTTTTCTTTCATTTTCAGTGGTATGAGGTAAACAATTTACCAGAAAATCTGTGCTAATAGAAAAGCACATTTAGAATTATTATTATTGTTATTATTTTTTACCTTGACTTACTATGTTTGAGTTACTTGACTTACTATGCTTAGCTTGACTATTTTTGGAATTCCCTTGACATATGACTCTGGTAATTAAGTGAAGCATCTGGTTCTCAAAAGATCAGTTTCAGAGGGAGGGTGTTAACATGAAGTATCACCAATTGCTAAGTCTATTGATTGATTGTATTGGCTTGTACATGGACTAATATCATTTGCATTGAGGATGAGAAAAATGTATTTAATTAGAATAAAGGGCACACAGTTACATTTTTGTTTTGTGGTGCATGATTAATTTTTAGAAGAACGTTAAGCAAATAGGTGCAAGCATTCTTTTGATGGTGGGGTGTGGTCTTTTCCCTCCTCACATCTTTTTGTTGTTGCTGTGAAACCTGATATTCTTATAGTGCAAGAGTGCCTATGTGGGAGAAAGTGCTGGTTTGTTTGAAGGGAGAAACATATGTTGTAAAAAATAAAGCCTATGCATTTTTTCTTAAAAAAGTGCTTTTTACAGCAGCAGCATAATCTGCAGTTGGAGCAGCTGATACGGCCATCTTGCTGGTTGTTAAAGAGTTTATTCTACATTAAATTGACTCCCGAGGGCTGCATTTTTCAGTGCTGTTACGACCACCAACCTTTCTTATTGAGAAGGTCAATAGGCCTGATATGAAGTCTTGTAAATCATTAACTCACTCTTTCTGTAATATCCAATGTGTCCCAGTTCACATGCCTTAAAAATTATAAACCACAGTACATACTGTATATCAACCAAATAAATCAGCTGCTATAAATATAGGTTTTCTTTTGGTTCTAGACAGATTCATCCCATTGCATTTCACAGGTTTTAAATGCTTTTAGCTGGATAGACAGGATCTCCTTTAGTATTCAAGTATCAGAGAGCTGGAATGCAACTGGTTCTAAATACTTTATAGGCGCAATTGACCCCAAAGCATTAAAATAGCTCTCTGAAATTCCACAGAATAGAGATACAAAATAATAAATGTGCTCTTAACTACCATGTTACTAGTTGATAAAAAACACTGAAGTTTTATTTTGATTTTAGGGGAATGGATGATAAGAACTAGAAGAAAATGTGAGTGACATTGTGGTCCTGCTTTAGGCGCTGTAGTGAATAATGTATAGATTAATTACATGTGGTATGAAGAAGAACCACACTCCACCAGCCTTTTCTCTTGGTGGGCTTGGGGAATTTCTGGCCTACTCTCTCTCCTTTTGCTGGGGAAACTGGTTATGCATGTACATCTTTTAGTAGTAGAATAAACTGGATACCTATGAAACTATGGGCCAATAAATGGATTATTGGCATGAACTTACTCCTACTAATTTGTAATTTCCTTGTTCATTCCTTGATTGAACAGTGAAAAAAGCTGCCTCAGATCTGTGGCATTGCTGATTGCTGTCCACATGCTTTCCCAGTGAGTGGCCTTGAATGACCTTCTTTTATTTGTTTGTTTCCAGAGTAATTTTGTTATGAATTCATTTCCTAAAGCTAGAAACATAGTAAGCACTGCTTTTTGGCTCAGCAGGATGCAAATAAAAATAGAAGAAAAAATACATGTCAAAATTGCCTAGGGTGCACATAGATTTGGAAGCAGAAGGCACCGATTCTGGTCCTAACTCTGTCACTGCTTGAATGTGTCAATAAGGAAGTCATTTAATTTCTCAAAAACAGTTGATTCTGATTATTTGCAGATTCCATAGTTGCCAGTTCACCTAATTGCTAAAATTTATTTGTAACACCCAAATCAATAGTTGTGGTGCTTTCACAATTATTTCTGAGCATGCACAGAGCAATAAAAAATGTGAGCCACCTGAAACATGCCTTCCTAGCTGAGACTGAACAAGATGACATTCTGTCTTTTTGTTTCAGCTCTCATACTATAAACAAGTCATCTTTATAGTACTACTTTTTTTTTTTTTTGTAGAAGTTTTGTACTTTTTTTGGTGACTTTGCTGTTTATCAGCCCCCTCTGTAGTGCTGAAGTGCTGTTTAGTGTTCCTAAGCCCGTGATATGCCTTCTGGAGAAAATATGTGTTAGATAAGTTTCATCTAGGCATGAGTTATAGTGCTGTTGCTATGATTTAAATGTTAATTGAACAATGATATATACTAAGTAATATATTTTAAAACAGAAACACACATAAAACGAGCTTATATATTGATTGCTTGATGCACATGTGACCAGAGACTCAAAGGAACCTAATCCTGTCTTTCTCCTAGGAGCAGTAGTTCAGTATTTGCTAACTCCACGATCATGGAGACTTCAGAAAACATAACTACTGCAAATGATGAAATTTAAAGGTATAATTGTTTCATAAAGAAAATCGACATCTCATGATGTTACAGAAGTTCATCTCATAACCTTGAAATGTCAAATAAAACATAAGACACTATATGTATTCAAATACAAAAGATTTTCATAAGGAAAGTAAAGTCTTATGCAATGTTTAGAAAGGCTCTAAGGACAAAGGTCAAGAAAGCCTCTAGCATGGTTAACAATCTGAAGCATTGAAAAGGGCAAGAATACTCAGTAAAATACTGGCAAACCAAATCCAGCAGCACATCAAAAAGCTTATCCCACACAATCAAGTTGGCTTCATCCCTGGGATGCAAGGCTGGTTCAACATGTGCAAATCAATAAACGTAATCCGTCATATAAACAGAACCAAAGACAAAAACCACATGATTATCTCAATAGATGCAGAAAAAGCCTTTGACAAAATTCAACAGCCCTTCATGCTAAAAATTCTCAATAAACTAGGTATTGATGGGATGTATCTCAAAATAATAAGAGCTATCTATGACAAACCCACAGTCAATGTCATACTGAATGGGCAAAAACTGGAAGCATTCCCTTTGAAAACTGGCACAAGACAAGGATGCCCTCTCTCACCACTCCTATTCAACATAGTGTTGGAAGTTCTGGCCAAGGCAATCAGGCAGGAGAATGAAATAAAGGGTATTCAATTAGGAAAAGAGGAAGTCAGATTGTCCCTGTTTGCAGATGACATGATTGTATACTTAAAAAACCCCATCGTCTCAGCCCAAAATCCCCTTAAGCTGATAAGCAACTTCAGCAAAGTCTCAGGATACAAAATCAATGTGCAAAATTCACAAGCATTCCTATACACCAATAACAGACAAACAGAGAGCCAAATCATGAGTGAACTCCCATTCACAATTGCTTCAAAGAGAATAAAATACCTAGGAATCCAACTTACAAGGGATGTGAAGGACCTCTTCAAGGAGAACTACAAGCCACTGCTCAATGAAATAAAAGAGGACACAAACAAATGGAAGAACATTCCATGCTCATGGTAAGGAAGAATCAATATAGTGAAAATGGCCATACTGCCCAAAGTAATTTATAGATTCAATGCCATACCCATCAAGCTACCAAAGACTTTCTTCACAGAATTGGAAAAAACTACTTTAAAGTTCATATGGAACCATAAAAGAGCCCGCATTGCCAAAACAATCCTAAGCCAAAAGAACAAAGCTGGAGGCATCAAGCTATCTGACTTCAAACTATACTACAAGGCTGCAGTAACCAAAACAGCACTGTACTGTTACCAAAACAGAGATATAGACCAATGGAACAGAATAGAGCCCTCAGAAATAATACCACACATCTACAACCATCTGATCTTTGACAAACCTGATAAAAACAAGCAATGGGGAAAGGATTCCCTATTTAATAAATGGTGCTGGGAAAACTGGCCAGCCATACATAGAAAGCTGAAACTGGATCCCTTCCTTACACTTTATACAGAAATTAATTCAAGATGGATTAAAGACTTAAATGTTAGACCTAAAACCATAAAAACCCTAGAAGAAAACCTAGGCAATACCATTCAGGACATAGGCATGGGCAAGGACTTCATGTGTAAAACACCAAAAATAATGGCAATAAAAGCCAAAATTGACAAATGGGATCTAATTAAACTAAAGAGCTTCTGCACACCAAAAGAAACCACCATCAGAGTGAACAGGCAACCTACAGAGTGGGAGAAAATTTTTGCAACCTACTCATCTGACAAAGGGCTAATATCCAGAATCTACAAAGAACTCAAACAAATTTACAAGAAAAATTCAAACAACCCCATCAAAAAGTGAGCGAAGGATATGAACAGACACTTCTCAAAAGAAGACATTTATGCAGCCAACAGACACATGAAAAAATGCTCACCATCACTGGCCATCAGAGAAATGCAAATCAAAACCACAATGAGATACCATCTCACACCAGTTAGAATGGCGATCATTAAAAAGTCAGGAAACACAGGTGCTGAAAAGGATGTGGAGAAATAGGAACACTTCTACCCTGTTGGTGGGAGTGTAAACGAGTTCAACCATTGTGGAAGACAGTGTGGCGATTCCTCAAGGATCTAGAACTAGGAATACCATTTCACCCAGCCATCCCATTACTGGGTATATACACAAAGGATTATAAATCATGCTGCTATAAAGACACATGCACATGTATGTTTATAGCGGCACTATTCACAATAGCAAAGACTTGGAACCAACCCAAATGCCCATTAATGATAGACTGGATTAAGAAAATGTGGCACATATACACCATAGAATACTATGCAGCCATAAAAAAGGATGAGTTCATGTCCTTTGTAGCGATATGGATGAAGCTGGAAACCGTCATTCTGAGCAAACTATCGCAAGGACAGAAAACCAAACATCGCATGTTCTCACTGATAGGTAGGAAATGAACAATGAGAACCCCTGGGCACAGGGTGGGGAACATCACACACCAGAGCCTGTTGTGGGGTGGGAGGAGTAGGGAGGGATAGCATTAGGAGATATACCTAATGTAAATGACGAGTTAATGCGTGCAGCACAGCAACATGTATAGATATGTAACCAACCTGCACGTTGTGCACATGTACCCTAGAACTTAAAGTATAATAAAAAAAAAAAAAAAGAAAAGGGCAGTTCTTAAAAGGTTTTCTAGAAGCTGTTTAAAAGAAGCTCACATCTGCTTGCATCTATCTCTGGAGCACAGTGACTTCTTTCCACCTTTGAAGTCCCATGTAAGTGTCTCTCATTAGCAGATGCTAACCTGAAACCATATATGAAAGGGATTTTGGAAAATGTAGTTCTTGCTTGCTCTCCTGAGAAGAAATGGTAGTGATTCTGTGCTGATGAAAGATAGTCTAGAACAAGCAGCAATAGTAAAAATAATGATAATGATAGTCTTGCAATAGTATTTAATAGTAACATAATCAGGGTACAGTGTAGTATCAAGCTGGGCCTTCCATTATAGCTACTGTCGCAGACTCAATGACTATTTACACAAGGTCTCTGTTCATGTACACAGAACCTTCAGAACCATAGTCATACTCTGGCTTCAGAGCACAGGCCAGGATCCACCAGAACTCAGCTACTTTTCCTTCTTCTTCTCTCTTCCATGAGGGTCTGGTGGTATCTCTTTTTGGATCCTCAGAATACAAAAATATCTGATTGCACCTCCTTCCTCAGACAATGGAGCTACTTGTTCACCTTCCTAATGGCAGCTACTCTCAATTCTGTCCAGGGTCAGACACCCACTCTTGGAAGACAATAGATTTTAATGCCTCAAGAGCCATTTGCTTTCCTGAAGTTGATCAGGGTATAACATTGGGCAATGCCTCAATAAATTCCTTATCACAGATACTCTTTGCATTTCAACATGGCAGAAATTTCAGGGTCGATGGTAGAGACATTTGGGGGAAGTGTCACTGTGGTTGTAGAAAAAGCCATAGTCTGAGAATTATTAGATCTATATTTTAGTTCCAGCTTTGACAGTTAAGTAAAAACTATTCTATGTTCTAAAAACAGAATTTGAAGTCCTGATACATGTCCACTTTGGCATTTTGCGTATTCCTTCTGAAATGTCACTTAAACCCAGAGTTTGATTGCACTTTATAATGGCATAATTCCCTTAAAAATAAAAAGAAGGTGTTGGTATAAAAACCTAGATAAGTCTCTCGAAGGAAATGTTCAGGGATGAGATTTTTGACAGCTTTTAGGTTTCAGTGGGAAGGTGACAGATTTTGGCAAAAATGAAATCTTGTTTGAATTTTTCTTTAATTTTTTTTCTAGATTGGTGAATGACTAGAGGTGGTTTACTTTGAGTTTTGCTTATTTAAATTAAACTTGTTTCAGTATTTAGGAGGTAAGTTAAGTCCAATATTTTGATTGCGTTATTAAGTCAAAATGTCTTCAAGTGAGATCCACTCTCTTGGAGGATGCTGAGTTTATAACCAAGTTTCATTTTTACCATCTTTCAGCATGAGGAAACCCCTGATTCTAGTAGTTTCCATCATATGACCATAACTGGCTTCCTGTCATGGCTGATTACATTTTTATAGTTACCATCTATATATATTTATGTAAATCTCTGCTCCTGGAAGATTTCAGCTTAGCTGATAAAAAGCAGTCTGTTTGATTTTCACCCTTTTAAAACAGAGCAATAAAGGCAGCCTAGGAAGTGTTTATTATTCAAGTAAAACAGTAGCTCTAAATTCTTTGACTTTCCAGGCTTGTCCTTTAATAGAAAATAATGCTGTAAATAGAAGTGAGCCTGTTAGCTAGAAACAATTCAAGAATTGAATTCAATAAAAACTCCCCTGGGTTTCTGCATGAAAGCTATTGAATTTGGCTGCAAATGAGCACAAAGCACCTTCAAAAATTTTTTTCTTATCCTTTCCCATTGTGGAGTCCTTGATTTAGTTTATTAGACAATAATGGGTCTCCATTGACCTACCTAACTGGTGTATTTAAATACCTATTTCATTTAAAGATAGGTATGAAAACACCTATTTCATTAAAAAACATGTTCAAAAAGGAATATAACAGCTTGTTCAACCATCCTTCTTAACAGCTCCTTTGGAGTCTCTCTGTGCTCTCAGCTAAATCCAAACTTGCAGAATTTCATTATGAGAGAGCATTGAGTCAATTCAATTACCCTTGGAATTTGTGGTGGTCTGTCATGTTACAGTTTCACCCCAGGGAACTACAAAGTGCATTCATTTTAATTTTGCTGTATCCACATGAGGCTGTCCCGATTGAGGAAATTCAGGGAGTGGGAACTGATCTTGTGTTTCACTCTTTAAAATTGAAGTATAACATACACATATTAATAGACAAAAAGTGCTCTGATCTTAAGTATATAGCTCTATGTATTTTTGCATATGTATACAACCATCATGATCAGTCCATGTAGATAGAGAACATTTCCTGCATCCCAGAAGTTTCCCTGTGTTTTTTTCCAGTTAATACTCCCAGCCCCAGAGATAACCACTATATTGACTTCTGTTGTCATTGACTAGTTTTGCCTTTTCTTTGACTTCATATAAATGAATCCTATGCTATATGAGCTTTTGTGTTTTCTTTCACTTGATATAATATCTATGCCATCCATCCATGTTGTTGCATGTGACAGCTTATTTCCTTTTATTCCCGAGTAGCATTCCAGTATATGAAAATGCCAGAGCTCATTTATCCATTCTCTTGTTGGACATTTGAGTTGTTTTCAGTTTGAGGTTACTATGAATAAAGCTGCTATGAAAATTATTGAATGTGCCTTTTGATGGATATACGCAGTCATTTCTCTTGAATATATACTTTGGTCTGGGACTGTTGGATCATAGGGCAGACATATGTTAGCTTTCATGAATATTGCCAATTTTCCAAAGTGATTGCTCCAGTATACATTCCCACCAGTACTGTGAGAGCGTTCGAGTCGTTCCACATCCTCACCAACATTTGGTACTGTTATTCTTTTTAAAATGTAGCCATTATGATGAGGAGTTGGTGGTATATTCCTGAGTTCTATTTAGGGAACATTTCCTGACAAGTGTTGTTGTTTAGCCCCTTTGCATATGTTTGTTGGTCATTTTAGGTTTTTTGGAAATTATCTTTATAGCATGTTTTGAAAAAAATTTATTGTTTAATCTCCTTTGTATTAATGTGTGAAGTTCTTTGTATATTCTAGATGCAAGTCCTTTGTCAGCTATGTGGATTGCCAATATTGTTTTCTTAGTCTATATGGCCTGTCTTTCCAGTCTTTTAATAGAATCTGTCAATAATGGAAGTTGTTTAATGAGATAAAATTTATTGATGTTTTCTTTCTGTGGTAGTGCTTTTTGTGTCCTATTTAAGAAATCATTGCCCATTACAAGACGGGACCTGTTTTTTTGACTGTGGCTCTGTGAATACTTTGCAAATTCCCTTCAGGGAACCAGCAGTCTGACTAATTCTGAAAACTCTATTCAAGGAGTCAAATTCTTCCTTTAGTTATGGGGAAGAAGTTTTTTTTCTTTTTTTTTTTCTGGGGGGACAATGGCAGTTGCTGTGGGATTGTTCTTGTTTTTTTCCACAAGGGGTATAGGGATCATGTTTATTGCCAACTCATTTGAGTATATTAAAATTAGATACGTTTTTAATATAAACTGATACAATCATTTAATTTTTGACATTCAAAGCTGAATGGGCTTTTTTTGTACCCTGGTATGAACTAGTAAAAACATTTTGGAATCTATGTAAGTAAAGATGAAGGGAAAATGCATCCATAATAGTTGAGAGGAGGACTGTTAAGAAGACAGCAAAAGCTAAAGATATTTATGTCTCCAAGTTTAGGAGTAAAGAGAACTTTGGAGTGCTCCAGTGAGCCCTCTGTTGGAAGGATAAGTTGAGGGCATCAGTGTATCCTAATTCTCCCCAACCTATCATGCAGGCCAATTGAATAGAGTTAGTTCACAGAAAGGAAACCAATGTAAGGGTTCCAAGGAAAGAAAAAGTAGAAGTGCCAACTACCGCCTCTCTCCTGATCTTTCATCTCTGAAATCAGTAGTGACCAGTTAGACCTTGGATTGGATGTGGCCAGCAAAGGATACAATGAAGTGACTCTTCTGGAGCTTGGCTTCATGGCTGCTGGGCCATTTTCTTCAGGTTCTTTATCAAACAGCAAAGCCAAGAAGTCAAGTTGAGTCAACTTACTATCCATGCTGGGCATCTTCCATTTGCCTTTCCAGATCCACTCTTTATCCTTCTCCCCACTGCTTTGTGCCATGGAGGCTGGCCTGCCTGGCATATAACTTGGTTGTCTCTTGTCTTCTGGCTGTTGGTTGGGTTTGCCCAATGGAGGACAACAGGAGATTAGAGGGAGGAAAGGGTGGAAAGTGAAAGTAGTTATTCCCTCCCTTTGGGGTTGCTTCAAGTTGGATGTGTCCAGGGCCCTAGGGACACAGCCCCTTTCAGGTGGCCCTCTCCACGTGGTACTCGCTCCAGGTTCTGGAAGCTGCTCTTTCCCGGACTCCTTCAGGCTTGGAGTTACCTACAGCCTCTATTACTACTTGTCCTGGAGTACTGCACTGTCCCTTGTGACTCCCTGTCTACTGTGTTTATAAGTCCCTACACATAGTTCTGTTATTAAACTCTCTTTCAATTACCAATTTATAGATGAAAGGAAGTAGAATCGTCTGAGTGCAGGGTCATGGAGGTTGCACTTCAACTAATATTTCATTGGCAAAAACATGATGCATACCACTGAAATGTTATCCAGTAAGCAGCTCCCATTTTCTTATTGTGCTCTGCTCCTTCTACTAGTTTCAAAATGGGTCTTGACACTTTCTTTAAAAAGTTTTCTTTTGTATATATATTTATATATTTAGGGAGTACAAGTGCAATTTTGTTACATGGATATATTGTGGAATGGAGAGGTCTGGGCTTCGAATAGTGTACATTGTACCCATTAAGTGATTTCTCATCCCTCACCCCACTCCCACCCTCCCACACTTCTGAATCTCCAATGTTTAGGGCCTGATGCTTCCTGGTGCATCTCCATTAAGGCTGTCTTTTCCCTTTCCTATTCACCTGGCTCCCCATTCTTCAAAGCTCAGCTTAAATATTAATTCCAAAGTTACCTGAAGAGTGTTACGCACCACTCATTCTTACCAAGGAGTAATTTGATTAAGAAAGTTAAAAGTTTGATTTAAATACATATTTGTGCTTTTGTTTAGGTCTACCTCTCTCTCAGCATGTGGTTGATGTGGGATTTGCTGTTTTATTTGCC